>NC_041739.1:33965508-34268564 GCF_004115215.2 Ornithorhynchus anatinus
AGCTATACATTCAACTGGAAATTTATATTGGCAGCGCAGAGCTAGAAGCTGCCACTGAATTCCGTTACCTAAGCAGCACACTGACTAATGATTCAATGCTAAAAGAGAAAGAGTAAAATGCAATGAAGGAAGCCAGCAAATCAACAGGGAGGCTAGCAGAGGGTGATGGCAGCCTAGATTCAAGTTCTAGAACAAACTAGAGAAGCAGCATTGCTTAGTGGATAGAACACAGGCCTGGGAGTCAGAAGGACTGGGGGTCTAGTCCCATTCTGCCACTTGTCGGCTGTGTGACTTTGGGCAAATCACTTAACTTCTCTGTGTCTCAGTTACCCCATCTGGTAAATTGGGGATAAGACTGTGAGCCCCATGTGGGACAGAGACTGTGTCCAACCTGATTGCCTTTTATCTGTACCAGTGCTTGGAATAGTGCCTGGTACATAGTGAGGGCTTAACAAATGCCTTAAAATAAAATTTCAAAAAACCTAACTAAAACTCCTCAGGGTTCAACCTTCTCTATGGCTGTAAGACCCAGACTCCGCTCTGATCCCAGAATCGAGCCTTTGAGCAGTTCCACCACAGTCAGTTACTAGCAAATTTCAGCATCAAATGCCAGAACAGAGTCACAAACAGCAAATTCCTAGAACGAAGTGAGTTGTCAGGTGCTGAACTCCCTCCCTGCTTCTATTAGACAGATGATCACTCTCCCCAGCTTCAAAACCTCATTAAAAGCACACCTTCTCCAAGAGGCCTTTCCTGATTAAGCCCTCATTTCCTCTTCTCCCACTTTCTTCTATGTCACCCTTGGATTTGCACCCTTTATTTACCACTCCCTCAGTCCCACAGCATTTACGTTCACATTGTAATTTATTTACATCAACTGTCTCTCCCTCCAGGCCCTAAGCTCAGTGTAGGCAGGGAAAGTATCTATCAACTCTGTTACATTATACCCTCCCAAGGGCTTAGTATACTGCTTTGCACAAAGTAAGTGCTCAATAAATACAATTGATTGATGTTCATTTGGCACAGGTACACCGGTTGAACACAAAAGGAGGGCGGTTGACAGGAAGCTATCTAAACAGCTACTTGTAGATTGAGCCGAAATAGGGAATCCAAAAGCAAGGATGACAGGTTATGCTTTAAGGACGTAATGTAACAAAGCCTCAGACAACATTGCGTCTCAGCCGAAAACTGGGAGTCAGTAGTCAGAGAGACCCAGATGAGGCACCGCAATCAAGAAAGGAGGAGCTCTTTTTGAGCAGGAGCCTTGCAAGGAAGGTGAGACATGAAGGCAAAGGCAAAACCAGTGCCTGGTGTTGCCCAAGATAAATATGACAACACAGCAAAGTCTAGTTTTTGTGAGGAACCCAGAGTAATCGGGCCATTTCACTGAGAGACGAATTTCACCATCAGCGGTGTCTTCTTCAGGCACAAAGGACACCCATCTCTACCCAACCTTGATTTTCAATCTCCATGTACAAAGCAATTAAACTTAGTGGTTGTTGCCATTCCTCCTGGGGAGGTGACGTAGGCCAGAGACAACACACACACACACACACTGGCATGAAGCTTCCTCAACACTTCTTCACTCAAGTGTTTCAAAAGTGAAGACCGTAAACATTCTGCAAGCTGACTTTTTATGTACAGACTTGTCTTTAAGTGTTCTCGCTCCTGCCCAGAGCAAGGCACAGCCCACATCTCTGTTATCTCTGCCTCTGTCACTACTCTTCCTCTTCTACATCATCTCCCTGGCATCTATACTACTCACCGATAGGGAAACAAAAGGGGTCAATGGTAGTTCTATCTTTGAGCAGGCAACATTGGGGATGATGGTTGTGTTGTGTGGACTTAACATTATTCCTATTCCGCTTCTGCTCTGGACCTTGTAATACGTGAGGCTAGTTGTGTTCACCCAAACTGGCGAAACATTGCTTTTTCTAAAATAGCCTCTATGAGTCAGTGTGATTCACACTATAAAGCCTATACCAGAAAAGCATACTGATATCTTGAGGCAGGCTTCTGGGTCAGGATTCCCGTAGTGCTATTCAATTGTGCATATTCCCCTGCTCCAGTGATTCATTCATTCATTAGTTCAAATATCGTTACCAGCCTCTGCTTCGGAGATTCTGATTGGAGCTAGCGGTTTATGTGGATCATTCTCTGATTCATCCACAAATTATATGCACTCGTTTTGGAAATTGGGCACAGACTAAAACCTCCTCCTCTAATTTTGCTCTACACTCCTGGGGCTCATCTCTTGGATGTGTAAGTACTGTGCTATTAAAAAAAAAACAACAATCCACCCTTCCTAAATTATTCCTAAAACCACACCCACTTAATTCTGCCTGGGATTACTTTGGCAGGATTTTGAGGATTTGTGTCACCCAAAGGCTTGGCTTCTAAAACCAGTAGGTTGAAAGACACTATTCAACTGTACTGTGGCAGTCATCGTCAGAAATCTTTCCTAGGAATAACTCAAACAAGACAGAAAGTAAGGCATTCAGTTCACAAGTCTTCAACCTCAGAGATTTTTTTGTAAGCACTGAGCAAATATGAGGCCCCGGATTACATTACCTTGGTTTTCGCATTGACATTAGCTCCTTGCTTCAAAAGGAAGTTCACCATTTTCACATTTCCATAGTGACAGGCCACAATTAAAGGAGTATAGCCAAGCTACAAGAAGCAGAGAAAAACGCGACATGAGGCTCTTGCCAGCTACCGCTTTTACTGTGGAGGCAGTTGGGGTAAGGCCAGAGAAGTCAGAGTGCTTGTTGGGGTGGGCGGGGAAAGGGGTAAGGCAGAGGAAGACAAGAAATCTCTTATGGAAGCACAGGTATGATGGGTGGGGGAGAAGAGCCAGGGAAGAGCACCACAGCCTTCCTATTTACCTTTGAAACCTCCACTCCACATACAGTATTTACTCACTTAAAAGTCCTGGTTTTTGGCACGGATTTTTTCCACCCCCAAACAAGAGGAGGGGCTATAACATGGGAAATGAAGTCTCATAATAAGAGGAGCAAGAGGAATAAGAAGAAAAGAAAAAATGCAGGGGATAGAAGAGAAGGAAGAGGGAGGTCAGCTAGAACTACAGATAGCAACCCTTACCTCTAATGCACTCTCCTAAATCCTACATACAATAGGCTCTCAATTAATTATGTTATCACCCTTCTGCTCAACCAACCTTTAAGGAAAACACTCCTCTTCATGAATAAATTACCACCTCCCCCACCCTTCTGCTCTTCTCTCTATCTCTGAATGGGGCTATCCCTGCTTAGTTATGTAGAACAAAAAAAAAAATTTGATTTCTTCCCCTCAAATTGGGAGAGGATAATTAGGCAGAGAAGGCAATTATGTAGACTAAATACAGTAACACCTCATCATCAATTCATGTTGTACCTTAGTTGGTGCATCCTGGTTGGCCCCATGTTTGGCCAGGATATCTGCTACATTCACCTTGTCCTCTTGGGCTGCAAGATGCAGTGAAGTCAATCCACTCTATAGGCAGAATAGAAACAAATGGGACACGTTACCCATTTCTGTTTCTGACACTTGATTCACCCCTTGCAGTCACATTCATCCCAACAACTCAAACTGTGAGTCTCATATGGGACAGGTGTCTGATCTTGTATCTACTCCAGTACTCATTACGGTGTTCGGCGCACAGTCGTCCTTAACAAATAACAAATGATCGAGTCTTGGAAACTTGGCTGGGGGACGTGGGGTCTGAATATTCTCTCAACCTCCTTCCCTTCTCAAGATTTAAAGTTTTCCTTGAGCCAAACTCATGCAGACGCAACTGGGGAAAAAGGTCTCTCAGATGCCAAGAACCCCTGTGCTTTGCACGGAACTCAGCTCCTTTTGAATCTCAAACAGATGCATAAGGGAGCTATCCAAGTGTGAGCAGGAGTTATCAATGCATTCCTGGCAGAATTTGGGGGAATCACCATATGGCCACAGCTATATCATTTGTGTGCAAGCGCAGAGGTTCTCAGTAATACCTTTGTGTTCTGCTCAGGAACTGCAAAAAAGCACATTTCTTCCATCCTCTTCTCCTCCTCCTCCCTTGCATCTGTCTCATCTCCCAACCTGGGCTATGTAAATCCAGGACCAGATGACAACAAGTTTATCCCATCTACAGGAGGTGGAACTGGATTCACAGCCTTGAAAAGTAATGTACTGAAAAAACAGTTTTCCCTGCTAAGATCTAGTCCAAATTTATGAAAACCTAAGCAATGGGGCCCAAGTCGAATTCTTGGTTACTGACCCTTTTGGCAACGAATTTCCATGAGACTGTGAACATCCTGGAGTCAGAAAACATGAATCTTGATTCTGTTGTACTCTCACAGGTGCTTAGATTGGTTCTCGGTACTCAGTGAGTGCTCAGTATCATTAATTGATTAATTAACATTACTAAATTCTCAAATGCACCTAGTGTTTATTCCAAATACACCTAGTCTAGTAGGGCAGCAACTCACCCAAATGCTTAGGAATAAAATCTTTTGTATAAATAACTTTATAACAAAAGCTGAACTGATTATTTTAACTGGTAAAATAACTACATCGATGACAAAAATTATATCTAGGGACAGGGAACGATTAGAACAATACGATCTCCTTATCTCAAGCCAAATAACATGCCAAATTCTAAGGCCTTCTGTATAAAAACTGGAACTGAGTGTGGTTCCTTGGTTTTGATAGTGTGCATGTGAGCATGCACCTGCGCATCTATGCAAAAGTGTGACATATTCATCTCTGCATACTTGTGTGTAACTGAATATGTATGAGACTGCATGTAAATTTGTGTGTATCTCAGCGAATGATGAGGAAGTGTGTTATGTGATGGGAGTCTGTGGGACTGAATAAGGAGTGGCTCTGTGTGTCCCAGTGTGTGGTATAGAGTCATAAAAATTATGGCAGTAATTAAAGTATCTGCTAAGTGCTTACTATGTGCTAAGCAGTGTTTAAAATGTTGAGATAGAAACAAGGTTATCGTGTTGGTCACATTCCCTTTTCAGATGGGGCTCACACTCTAAGTAGGAGAGAGTAGAATTTTATCCCCATTTTCAGATGGGGAAATTGAGGCACAGAAAAATTAAGTGATTTGCCCAAGGTCACACAGCAGTCAAGTGGCAGAGTGGGAAGAGAACCCCAGTCCTTCTGACTCCTAGGCCTGTGCTCTTCTACACAGTACTGCTTTTCATGAAGCAGCGTGGCTCAGTGGAAAGAGCGTGGGCTTTGGAGTCAGAGGTCATGGGTTCGAATCCCGGCTCGGCCACTTGTCAGCTGTGTGACTGTGGGCAAGTCACTTAACTTCTCGGTGCCTCAGTTACCTCATCTGTAAAATGGGGATTAAGACTGTGAGCCCCACGTGGGACAACCCGATTCCCCTGTGTCTACCCCAGCGCTTAGAACAGTGCTCGGCACATAATAAGCGCTTAACAAATACCAACATTATTATTATTATTATTATTATGAAAGTTTGAAGATTGTGGGCAGAAAAGCAGTGAACTATTCACCAAATACCTGCCGCAGAACACCCAACCTGTGCCTGGGGAACTTTGTTTGGCTCCTGAGCACTGGCTTTAAGACACTTGCAGGTGACAGTTTTAAATCAAACAATAGGAATAGGTTTTTTTCATCCAGCCCATTCAGCCTTTTGAACGGTGCTTGGCAAATAGTAAGCGCTTAAGAAGTACCATAATTATCATTATAAATATATGGCATTACCACACAACATTGGGCAGGCAGAAAACATCAAAACTCTTAAATAGAATTGAAATGAATTTATGGAGAAGAGTCTTTAAGGGACTATAAGAAGGAAAGTTACAGATGTCAGAAATAAGAAGTACTCAAAAGCTTACAAAGTTAAAACGGTCCAAAGATGAATGGTCTATGATATTGGAAGGAAAAGATATAGCTACAATAACGGCATGTTCTTAACCACGAGAACCAATGTCAAAGAGGGCGACTGTCACACTATTCCCCCTTGCATCTTTTGCTGTTCAATACAAAACAGAACACTGGGTTGGGATCATTGATCTGTGAGACCTAGGGGTGTTCCTTTCCCCCTCCATCCCTTATTCTCTCTGCCTATTTCTTCCTAACTGTGAGCAGTGGCAACACCGTGTATATTAAAGAGAGAAACAACTCAGCACTCTCACTAAAAATTATGATTCAGTAAACTCCCAAATGCATGGCATTTGTCTAGGTTCTTGGGAAGGATGTGAGAAATTCAACATAAAAAAGAGACATATTCTCCTTAAAAATAATAAACATTTTCCTATAATGAATATTTCCTAATAAATAAACAATTTCCTATAATGGAAATTGAAGAAGTGTAAGCTCTTCAGGGACATTTTCATATGGTGTACATCCTACAAGATTAGGTATGAAACTGTATCTATCCTAATGCCTAGCAGAGTTAAGCCCTAACAAATACCAATGCTCACTACCTTCAATAGCACCACATAACCTGACACACTCAATAAAACCAAGGTGACTCTGACACTACGGACCATACCTTTCTTCTGCAAAAACCGTCTAAATTTGCCTTTTCTGACATGGTCTTCTCCTGACTCTCCCCCTACTTCTCTGGACTGTACTTCTCATTCTCTTTTGATGGCTCTTCCTCTGCCCTATACTCTCTAACCATGGTGGTCCCTCAAGGCTCAGTTCTGAGGCTCCCTCTCTTCTCAATCTCCACACACTGCCTTGGGAAATATATCTTTTTTCATGACTTCGACTACCATCTCTACTCAAAGGACTCCTAAATCTACCTTGTTAGCCCTAACCTCTCTACTTCTAGGCAATACCGCATCTCCCCCTCCCTCCGGGGCTTCACAATCTGGGTGTGTCATTGACATTTGAGAACTCTTCATCTTTCCTCCAAAGTATTTTCTTCCACTGAACTATCCCTTAGCAGCTGAAAACGCCACCACCTTCCTTGTGTCCCAAGCCAAAAACCTTGGCAAAATTTTTGGCTCTTAGCTCTTTTTCAACCACAAAATTTAGCCTGTGTGCAAATCCTGTAGATTCTTCATCCACAACCTTTGCAGAATCAACCTGCTCCTCTCCAGCCAAATTGCTTGTGCTGGTTCACGCATCCATCACATCCCTACTTCAAGACTACTACAGGCTACTGTGTCAAGCCTCCTCACTGATCTCCCTGCCTCCATTTTTTCCCCTCTCCAAACCATGCTCCTTCACTCTCTTGTCTGGATCCACTCCTCGGACACTTCCAAAGGTTATCACTTCCTCTCCACAGTGATGGTCCTGAGCACTGGCTTTAAGACACTCATTCAGTTCTTACCCCTACTTATCCTCGATCCTCTCCCACTACACACCAGCTCGCATGCCTCATTCCGCTCAAGCCAATTTATTGTGCCTTGTTCTCGTCTCTCCCACCACTGACCTCTTGCACCCACCCTCGAATCTGCCTGGAACTACCACCCTTTGCCCATCTGGCAGACTACTGCTCTTTTCATCTTAAAGACCCTTCTGAAATTACATTTGTCCAGGAGGTCTTCCCCGATTCATCTCATTTCCCCACTCTATGTCCTCCCCAACTGCCATTTCAACACTTCTACCTTTACCTAAGTACTTGGGCATTCATCATAGTTCCCCTTCGCAGTCACGCAGACTGCTTCGTTATACTTTACTGCTTCTTCTTCCTGAGGATTTACTATGTTGTGTTCCCCTCTCATCTCATTACAAGCTTTTAGAGAGCAGGGGTCAAGTCTACTAACACTACTGTACTTTCTCAAACACTCTAGGAATTGCTCTTCACACATAAGGTGCTCTGTAAATACTGTACATTGATTAAGGTGAGTAGGTTTTCTGATGACTTTTCAGCCAGGTAATTCTACTTGAAGCAACCCTGACCATAAACTCTGTGTTTTCTTGAGAATGTCACTCTCTCATCCAATTCATTTATTGCTTTCTACTCCTTCTCTTTTGAAGTGGAAAATCGGGGTAACGTCTGAATGTATGAACAACTGGTTGCCAGCTTATCTGGGCTCTATTTCTTTGAACGTTGGCCGATCTACTGCATCAAGAAACTCACTACCTTGGTCGTCATGTGGATGTTGGAGCCTTTCTCCAGGAGCAGTGTCACCATATCTGTGTGACCCTCCTGAGAGGCCAGGTGAAGCGGTGTCACCCCTTGCTTGGTCACGATGTCGGTCTCCGCTCCGTAGCTGAGTAGCGTGGAGGCTATCTGCATTTGATTCTTCTTGGCGGCAATATGCAAAGGGGTGTAGCCGTTCTAGAACAAACCCATAATAGTTTAGGAGTTAACATTTAGTCAGTGGGCACAATCTGAAGGCCAAAACAAAACCCTGGCATGTAACTGTAGGTAGTGAAAGAAAATTTCCAGAACCAGTGAATGCCTGAAAACCCTTAGCTAACGTCTCCTTCTTTTGTCAGAAACGTTCTAGGCAAATCATGAGAGTCAAATGGAAATTAGCTAAATTTCCACTTAGGGTAGTGGAGTGAATTGAGAGCAAAACTGCCCTAGATTTATATAAGCAACGAACACAAGAATTTAAAATAGCGTAGACTATTAACTCTGCTTCCTGATTTTTCCATGGAGCAAGAATACATGCTAGTTGCTTCTGAAAATGAACATGTTTCCATATTTGAGGACACTCCTTGGAATCATTAGTTCCTCACTTACCCATATACATATGCATGCAGTTCTGTTCACATGATAGATTCACTGTGTTTGGGGAATTAGGTCATTCAAGGAGGGAAGAGGGCAGGCAGTGGATTCCAGGGCAATCTGAGGAAGGTTCCAGAAGCTCAGTCACAGGGAGGATAGTTTTCCGATGACACGGGGCATAACTCAAAGTCAGTTAGGGTAGCCTGCCGCAGAACACCCAACCTGTGCCTGGGGAACTTTGTTTGGCTCCTGAGCACTGGCTTTAAGACACTCATTCAGCTCTCACCCCTACTTATCCTCAATCCTCTCCCACTACACACCAGCTCGCATGCCTCATTCCGCTCAAGCCAATTTATTTGTGCCTTGCTCTCGTCTCTCCCACCACTGACCTCTTGCACCCACCCTCGAATCTGCCTGGAACTACCTCCCTTTGCCCATCTGGCAGACTACAGCTCTCTCTCAGGTAAGTTCAGCAACCCAACGCGAAGGCTAAGTAGGCCCCAAGGTTCATTTGCTAATTCGCCAACCCACAGAATACAATTAATACGTGGAGGGTAAGGGGGCAGGGTTAGTTCTGATTCAGATGAAGGGATTTCTCCTCTAGTTATTGGAGTCTTGCTCTCTAAGGAGTCAGGTTTCCTGGGCTGTCTCCAAACTGCTGTGAGGAAATGGTTGGAACAGAGGCAGATGAACACAAAGACTGTAAGCCCGTCAAAGGGCAGGGACTGTATCTGTTGCCGATCTGTCCATTCCAAGCGCTTAGTCCAGTGCTCTGCACATAGTAAGCGCTCAATAAATGCCATTGAATGAATGAATGAATGAAAAAGCCAATCCCCAAAGCAACGAGGACTTGAAAATTCCTGGGTCCTTTCGATTCGTATGCAACCTAAAGTCTGTAAACCTTATTAACCGACTCTAAACACCTTCCCAGTGGGGTGGTGGGCTCTTGGTGAACCTGAACTGGGCTCTCACCTTGGCAGTAGCATGGGGAGAGGCGCCTTTCTCCAATAACAGCAGCGCCACCTTCTGGTTGTCGTAGTGAGCAGCAACGTGGAGTGGGGTGAGGCCATTCTGAAAAGAGCGTGTTTGTTAACAGCAGAAAGTTGTTCTTAGCAACCCTGAACCTGCCATTGGGCTACAGATGGATTCTGATTAAATGCCTGTTAATAGATTAACCAAGAAAATAAAATAGCATTGGCTAAAGGCCACATTATTTTCATATTAGAAACGGACCGGAACCTAAACGTTACAAAATTGGGCCTATGGCTAGTTAGCAAACTTACTCTGCAGAGTAAGGCACCCAGGGGGAGACAGATGTTTTCCTATTTAAGTTTGAAAGGGCCAAGCCAGAAGCACTGTGATTTCAGTTTTTTTGTAACTCCAGGAAAACGAGGCACATCCGTTTGTAACTGTGTTTTCGTCATGTGAAGAACAACAGAATAAGTGCTTTGGGGATCAACGTAGGCCGTCCTGCTATAAGAGCAGGGCACCTAGGATTTAACGAATTTGCTTCACACTCTCCAAGATCTGTCATTTTTCTCACAGTTCAATCGGTTGCGTTCTCAGAGTACAATGGCTTTGCACGTTCACATTTACCCTCCTGGCCCCAAATCGTGAGCAATAATTCCAGAAGCAGCAGGATTTTCATTCCTCCCACTCACCACCGCCATTTCCGCCACCCCGACCCCACCACCCTCCCGGAAAATCTTTACCTTGCCTGCAGAATCCGGGGAAGCACGGCGTTGCAAAAGGAGTTTTGCCACATCCAGACTTCCGTATTTGGCTGCTACGTGCAGTGGTGTGAATCCCTTCTGAATGTTTCCATTTGGGGAACAAGGGAAAATACAACGATTGAGTAACTTACAGCCATTTTTCATTTCTCGTCACATGTCACATTCGTGTGACAAGGCCTATCCTCACTCTCATTTCTCTCCCCACTCCGGTACCTCAGCAAGCTCTTAGCTCCTTGCTGATCTCCCCCTGAAAAACACACCCTTAAACAGCCCTTAGGCACATATCTTTATTCTCAATTGTTTCCTCCTACCGGTATTTATTTTAGTTTTTATCTTCCCCTCTAATTTGTAAATTCCTTGAGGGCAGGGATCATGTCTACTCTGTTGTATCCTTCTTCTGCACAGAGTAAGCATTAGACCGTAAGCTTACTGTGGGCAGGGAACACATCTATCAACTCTGTTTTATTGAACTCTCCCAAGCTCTTAGTACTGTGCTCTGCACACAAAAAGTGGTCAATAAGGATGATGGATTGGTCATTAATTTTTAATTTTAGGACTAGGCAGGTGGGCATTGAATTGTTTCAGACAAAAAAGGACTAAGGTGAGTACATAATATCAGGCGAGTGATTAGCAGGCAACTGTGTCCCTTTTTGTGGTACTTGTTAAATGCATTCTGTATGCCAGACACTGTACTAAGTGCTCAGGGGAGAGATAGTTTAAGGAATTGGTTCATATACTGGACTTTTCATTCAGTGGAGGCCAACTGGAATTCTACAAAATGTGGTCAACAAGCCCTGCCTGACCACGTTTTGGGAGGGGGAGCGATACGACTCATCTTCTCTTTCCAGCTTTCTTCCCTCTCTAGCTTCTCTCTCCTGGTGCCTGCTGTTGTTCTTGAACTTTGATTGGTTTTTTGGGTTTGTTTTTTTAATGCATGGTGGCAGAGGTAAGGCACAATTTAATTATTTATCATTCCATCAGTTGGTATTTGCTGGGAAAATGATGCATCAAGCAGTCTGCAGGGTGAAAAAATATGCAACCTCAGCAGCACCTAAAATGCTGGCTTTCCTTCTTTCCCAGAATAGCAGCACTCTTCTATCCCTTACTCAAATACAACCCAACTTTTCTGGCTAAAGGCAGTGCATTGATTTAAGAGAGCTTATTAAACCTGCCTTTTTAAGAAACGGAGGAGATGAAATTGTTTTTCACTTTAAAACTTCATTTTCATTAGACTTACAATGGTTCACACTGGGTGTGTGAACTCATCTTGCTCACTCCTACCTCACCTCACTGCTCTCCTACTACAAACCAGACTACAGACTTTGCTCCTCTAATGCCAACCTACTCACTGTACCCCGATCTTATCCATCTCGCTGCTGATCTCTCATCCACATCCTGCCTTTGGCCTGGAATGCCCTCTCTGTTCATACCTGATGGACAATTACTCTGCCCCGCCTCAAAGATTTACTGAAGGACATCTTCTTCAGGAGGCCTTCCCCCTCTTCTTCTTTTCTTCCACTTCCTTCTGAATCACCCTGACTTGCTCCCTTTATTCATCCCCCCTTCCAGCCCCACAGGATTTATGTACATATCTGTAATTTATTTATTCATATTCATCTCTGTCTCCCCCTCTAAGTTTTAAGTTCACTGTGGGCAGACTGTGTCTGTTATACTATGTTGTACTCTCCCAAATGCTTAGTACAGTGCTCTGCACCCAGTAAGTGCTTGATTGACTGATGAGAGGTGTGTGGTCTCATCCTATGCCGCACAACACAGCAGATAACAAAAACACTAAACAATAAATGATCGATTTGATGGATTACACCGTGCATTCAGGATGCTCCCATTTCTTAGGGCCGAAGCTGCAAGAATATGCTGCCTAATCTCTTGTCATGCTATGCAAACTCAGCACGCCTTTGTGATGCTTTCAGCACTGTAAGATCTCAGCTGCACTCTAAGATCCAGATGATAGCTAGAGCCCCTGGAGCTCGATTTTCACTGCCTTCTAATCTCTGTTGCACCCACTGGGGCCCCCTCTGTTTTCACCAGATCACCCTCCCAAAGATAGGTACTCTCAGCATGACTTGAGCAACATTTCACAAATGCTGCTTTGTTTCTTACTAATGGGTGCTACACAGAAAGCTGCAAAATCCTTGGTATACATCCAGGTATTCTGAGGTATGCTACGTATTTTCATTCCTGCCTACCTTTATCTGCATACCACTGCCTATTACAATACCTGATCCAGCTGTGAAATGAAATTATATTTACCTCTCCTTGCCGATCTATAGTCTTCTAAGTTCATTAGCAGTAGAGATGTCCTCCTTTGAAGTTTTACTATTTTTTCTCAAGTCCAAAACCTTGGTTGCTGTAAGTTGACAGTAAGTGGGGCTGCTAACCAATCATGAACCCTCTAAAGGGGAGTCTTGCAAACTCACTTAATTTTGGCCCCAAACACACTCCCTTTCCGGTGTGGCTCAGTGAAAAGAGCACGGGCTTTGGAGTCAGAGGTCATGAGTTCAAATCCCACCTCTGCCACTTGTCAGCTGTGTGACTGTGGGCAAGTCACTTCACTTCTCTGTGCCTCAGTTACCTCATTTGTAAAATGGGGATTAACTGTGAGCCTCACGTGGGACAACCTGATTCTCCTCTGTGTACCCCAGCGCTTAGAACAGTGTTCTGCACATAGTAAGCGCTTAACAAATACCAACATTATTAAAAACAGACCAATTCCTTTGCTATCCTATGGTCTCCTGCCTTTCTCAGACTCTACCCAGAAGTCTCTTTTATGATAAAAACTTTCCGTCCTGGTTCTTCTCCTGGATTTCTCTTCTCCACCCCTCCACACCTGCCCAAACTGAGAGAGTAAAAACACATGTTGTACTGAACCTGCAATCAACGAATGGCATTTATTGAGCACTTAACATGTGTAGAGTACTAAGCACTTGGGAGACTATCACACAATAGAATTGGTAGACATATTCCCTGTCCTCCATGTGTTAAGAAATCTCTCCTGTTCTATAGGGCTGGCTCCCTACTAGAGAAAGAATGCTGGCAATAATCCAAGGATGACTAAATCCAATCTTTCCCCTATTATCAGATTAGTTGATCATCTTTTGTTGGGAATATACTAGTTTTTCTCAGAAATGGCAATAACACTCAAAACTTCAGAACCAACACGTAAGTAGTCGGGGTAGAAAAGGCTTGTTTGTGGTGGGACCATTCATTCATTTAATCGTATTTATTGAGTGCTTACTGTGTGCAAAGCACTGTACTAAGCACTTGGGACCATGATAGAGTGACTTAGTGAAAAGAGGATGGGAGTCAAGACAACGAAATTTCTTGACCCAGCTCTACCACTGGCCTACTCTGTGACCTTTAGGCAAACCACCTAATGTCTTTGGGTGTCAGTTTCTTCATCTTTAAAGTAATAATTATGGTTTCTGCTAAGTACCTACTATGTGTCAAGCACTGCTCTAAGTGCTGGGGTGCAAACGAGTTAATCAGGTCAGACACAATCCTTGTCCCCCATGGGGCTCACAGTCTACGTAGGAAGGAGAACAGGTATTGAATCCCCATTTTACAGTCGAGGAAAACTGAGGCCTAGAGAAGTTAAGTGACTTGACCAAGGTCACTCAGCAAAAAAGTGGCAGAGCCAGGATTAGAATCCGGGTCGCTCTGACTCCCAGGCCAGTGCTATTTCCAGTAGGCCAAATGGGATAAGATAGGGATAAAATGGACTGTGAGCCCCACGTGGGACAGAGACTAAATCAACTCTCATAACCTTGCATCTACCTTGGTACTTAGCAGATAGTAAGCATTTCATACTATCATTATTATAATTATCATTGTGAGACTGGAGCCAGTTGGCTCTCCTTGTCACCGCAACGCGGTTTCCCATCTTCCTTTGGACAGAGAAGAGAGGCAACGACTTCGTCCTTCATACCTTGGTAGCTAAGGAGTGTGCCGCTCCTGCCTCCAAGAGGACCGAGGCCACGTCAACCTGGCCTTCTCTGGCAGAGATGTGCAGGGGGGTGTAACCGTTGGTGGTGGCGGCGTCTGGATGAGCCATGTGCTGGAGAAGCAGCTGCACTATCTCTGTTTTACCCAGGCGAGAGGCGATGTGTAACGGAGTCTGTTCCTCCTGCAACTCAAGTCAGGTCAACGGTGAGGGGCGAGAGAACACAACATTATCTCGCGGTCTAACTCTTCTGGGAGCGCGTCCTCTAGACCGTAAGCTCGTTGTGGGTAAGAAACATGTCTACCAACTTGATTTTATTCTTGTGTTGCTCGCTGTGGGCAGGGAACGTTCTACCAACTTGTTTTTATTGTTATACTGCTCGCTGTGGGCAGGGAACATGTCTAGCAACTCTGTTATATTGTACTCTCCCAAATGCTTAGTACAGTGCTCTGCTCACAGGAAGCACTCGATAAATAGGATTGTTCTCCCCGCTCCCAGTGCCTGCTGCTGGCACAACACCAGTGACTTGGTCACGACAACAAAGGCCTTCATTAATTCAATCTATAGTATTTACTGAGCACTACTGTGTGCAGGGCACTCTACTAAGCATTTGAGTGAGTCCAGTACAATGGAGTGGTTAGGTACGATCCCAGGCCTCAAGGAGGTTACAGTCTTTCTCCAACAGGACCTTTTCATTACTGTACTCCATCAAGCATTTATTATAGCGTTCTGCATCCAGGACGTGCTCAGTTAATACTATCAGTCATAGAGCCAATATATATGCCTGACACATTTAGTCCTTGTCCACATTTCATAACAAGTAAATTATACCGATGGATTGAAGACCAAAACATAGATGAATCTTGCTTTAAAAAAAAAGGAATGGAAAAAGGCACAAAATTTTGAAACAGCCCCATTCAGTTTTGGATACATTGGTAATCTTTCTCCACCCCAAATTTTCTAAATTTTATTGACCCATAACATTTCCACAGCTCAATTTCTATAATAAACTTCATTAAGCAGATGATGATTTAAAATCCCCGAGGATTTGGCCCCTAAAAATAATCCTTAAATTAATCCCAAAGACATCTTTTGTGTGTTTTTTAAATAGTAAACCAAAATTTAAGCAGTTTTACTCCGTATAAACATTATTTTATGGATAAGCCAGGCCCAATTGTGTCTTTTCAATGTATGCCTTATGGGTTACAAGTGATAGTCTTCATTTTAGGTTACATTGAGCCAGGGCATCCACCAACCCTAAACTCTTCTGCAGAGAGCATGGGCCAGAACTCCCTGAAACACAGATTCTAGGAGGGGTCTGAAAATGTAAAAGGGATTCAGAGTTGCCTGCTTGCCTAGCTAGTGGAGGAACACTATAGGAAGGCAAGATGAGTATTAACAAAGGGAAGTGCACTGACAGCAACTAAATCCCATTACAAGAACTAGATTGGGACTCAAGGCCTACTAGACATCAAATAGAAGATAAACTCTGAAGCAATGTGGCCTAGCAGATAGAGCACGAGCCTGGGTATCAGAAGGACCTGGGTTCTAATCCGAGCTCCGCCTCTTCTCTGCTGTGACCTTGGGCAAGTCACTTCACTTCTCTGTGCCTCAGTACCTCATCTGTAAAATGGGGATTAAGATTGTGTGCCCCATGTGGGGACAGGGACTGCGTCCAACCTGATTAACTTCTATCTATCCCAGCACTTAGTACGGTGCCTGGCACACAGTAAGTGCTCAACAAAGACCATAAAAAATGTTTTAAAAATGAACAAACTCCTTCTGGGTAGGGAATATGTCTACCAACTTTGTAGACATACAGGGTCTCTGTTGGTGTTCTGTCAAGCACTTAGTACAGTGCTCTGCACATAGTAAGCACTCAATAAATACTGTTGATTGAACAAATGTCTACAATTAGGAATGGCATTTTTAAATTTTAGCGCTCTCTCCTCCTTTTTGAAGTGGAAATAGTAAAAATGATCATCTTTAGAGGGATGGAGAGAGAAATTGTTCACCAAGACTGTCATACAGATCATTCCAAGAGCTTAGTACAGTGCTCTGCACATAGTAAGCGTTCAGTAAATACTATTGAATGAATGAATGAGTCATGCTTCGGGCTAGTGTCCTAAAGTGATTGGTGTCAGTACTGGCTGCTTTCTCAGGTGTTGCAGAAGAGCATCACTCTGTCATGAAAGAGATAGAAATTCACTGTAGCGGAAGAGCAGGAAACAAAGACACTTACCCTGGCTCTGGCATCGACGAGGGCACCGTTTCTCAGGAGACAACGAACAACTTCCACCTGACCAGCTCGGGCTGCCATATGCAGGGCAGTCTCTCCTCGCTGCCGGGAAACAGAATATGAGTCACAAATGCACCCACTTTTATTCACAGTGACGAGCACGAAAACCAACGTGAGATAGATGGGCAATGTCAAGCTGAGAGAAATGTGTCAAATGACTGTGCTATTTCACCTGGAAAAGCAAGGGTTTGGGAAAACTTAATTCAGCTAGGACAGGAGAGGTTATTAAGTGAAGATGGTGCCTAGCTTTTCACCCCCATTTAGCACAGAACAAGAAGAAACAGATTTAAACTTCAGGATAGATTTAGGTCTGAAACTTTTAATGGGTTATTGGTTGGGTTAAAGATAACTGGAGGGAATCAGTTATTAACAGTGATAGTGAACTATTTTCTGAGGGTCTTTAAAACCAGGATCATCTCCTGTACTTGAATTGGGTCTTGCCTAAAGGACTTTGTAACCTCTTTCAACATTAAGGTTCGATATTTATGATCTTTAAGAGGCTTCATTTGATAAAACAACACTGGTGCATTAATACAAATTCATTTCCCGTCTCTCCATCTTCCAAATAATCCACACTGACTTGCCATGTTCTATTTGGGTTATTTTGGCACTTCTAACAAATGCTAGCAAAAATCTCCTTTGGCTTTGTGGTCAGCAGAGCCAAATAAGTCATTTTAGGGTCCAAGGAGCGATCGACTGACCATCAATGTAAACCATTTCACATTGAACATGTTCCACTGAACCTGAGGCTAAATAATTCCCAATGCTCATTAATGACTAAAGCCTTTCTGCTGAGCACAACCCTCCCGCCCCCAAATGATTCTAAATCACTCTTAAATCATACACTAAATGCCCTGAAAGCCATCTCCTTTTTCCCATCTTAGGGTACAAAATTGTATCTATTGCTGCAAGAATTATCAGAGTAGTAACAAATCTAATCATCTCAAAAATAAACTGTCCCAGGCATAGATAGTAAGAGTATGACCACCATTTTCATCTCTCGCACTGTGACAACTGAGTTGGATAATGAGAAGTCAGTATTTTTCTGCTTTGGACAGACAACAATTCTAGATAGCCTAGGGTGTCCCTCACCACTCTTCTCCAAATAGAGGAGCCTCAGGGCAAAAACACTAGTGGGACACCAACCCAAATCTCAGCCAGACCAATTTGCAGTCATTGTGCCTTGCTGGTTCTCTGGCTCACAGATTCAGAGATTTCTAGTAGGACTGAAGATCATATAACTCAGGAAGCACACATTTCTCTTGGGTAGGAAAGAAAGCAAAGAAAGGACTTTAATCTGCATTTAATGTTGAAGTTTCAGATTTGAGTTCCTGTAATCAACACCAGAGCGGAGGAAATTGAAAAAAGACAGGCAAACCACGATACTGGAACTATTCATTTATATTGTTTTAATATCTCAAATATGTTCGTGTGGCCAAAAAAAATCTATTTTTATGCTTTACAAGTATTTTACCTTTTTAGTGATTCAGCCCCAGGACAATTCACAGGGAAAAACATGATATGCCCACCTTAACCTACCAAAAGTGCTGGACTTCACCCCAGAAAGCTGATTTGAATCAGTAATTAGTTTAGTTCCCTTTCTGCTTGTCTTCTCATCCCACCTAGCTGTCTTATTAACCTTACCTTCAATATGGTAAACTTTTTTGGGGGCGGTGGAGGATTTGGGGAGGCTCTACATTTCTGAATAGAATACACACACATGGAAATCTGTTTTGTTTTGAAGGTTTGTTTTTTCTGAAGAAAGGAAGGCAAATCTTATAATATACCACTGGGTTTTTTCATACCTTTAGACTTACTGGCTTTTCTAAAAAAGTGTAAATTCAAGAAGCTAGTAGGGGGTTGATGTCCTCGGATTTCAATTCTTAGGTATGAGAACACTTACTGATAATATGTCAAAAGTGCTAAAAAGCCCTGAAAGCTACATATTCTGGAGTTTTGATGGCATCTTTCTTTTCCAGGGAATTTTTCCACTGAAAAGGAAATTGGAGAAAGTGGGCTACCCTGATGCCCAAAGCAGATTGACCCCTAAAAGTCATGCTCTCCCCCTGTTAATCAGCAGTTAAATCTGACTCCACAACAGCTATGGCAAGTTACAGTACTGCCACATCAAGTCAAAAAGCAATGAAGCCCAACAGACTACAACTCATCCCGTTCATGTAAAAGCACAAAATTTCAGGCAACATATGATGCTCCTGGGTTAGAGTATTCTGGAGTGAAGAACTGACAACCTGGTTGCATAGAAAGCAGGGAATAAATGTTCACACAGTTTCTGCATCAGACTCAAAGGAGGTTTTGCTACAGGAGCTGCCCAAACAGGAGAGATCACATTCACTCCGTTCCTTCACCAAAATGGGATCCTGAATATGTTTTTAGTCCCTGAAGAGCACATCGAAATGGAGAAATCAGAAAAGAAAAGAAGGTTTGGAAGAGTGAAGCAGCATAGTATAGTGGATAGAGCATGGGCCTGGGAGTCAGAAGGTTATGGGTTCTAATCCCGACTCTGCCACATGCCTACTGTGGGACCTTGGGCAAGTCACTTAACTTCTCTGTGCCTCAGTTACCTCAGCTGTAAAAAAAAAAAAAAATGGGGATTAAGAATGTGAGCCCAATATGGGCTATGGGATGGGCCCATTTAACTTGTCCTATCCCAGTGCTTAGAACAGTGCTTGACACATAGTAAGCGCTTAAGAAGTATCATGATTATCATTATTATATTTACTTATAACTACCTCCACTGCATAACTGCCCCACCCCAATTTTTGAGGAGGAAAGATTATCTTTTGTACTCCATAATCACAAGCAGTTAGAGCCCCCTTGCAATGTGGGGAGGGAGAGGAAAAGCCAGAGGGTGAGAATGGGGCTTCACAGCAAGATGGAGGTTAATTCACTGAGTGTTTCTTGTATGCTGCATTTGGGAGAGTGCAAGTGAAGAATTGCAACCTCTTACCTTCCTCTTTCTTCCCTCCCTTCCTTCTCCTTTTTTTTCCTTTTCCTCTTATCTCTCCCTCCCCCATTTTGCCAAATGTACTTCTTATATGACTCACATAATAGCACCACACCTTTTTTAATATTACAAAAATTATGCAAAAAGTTGGGCAATTATGTGAGCATATATGATAAACTATGTCACAGATGGAGGCAAATAAAATGCCTTTAGAGTTGGAAAATATAAGTTTAAGCCAGAAACTGTGGTGGCCCTGGGGTCTAATAAAACCTAGCCGATAAGGTGTTCTTGTTAGTTTACTATATCACAACAGATTGGCTTCTGCCATGTTGTTCTCTGCAAAATCTTCCAAAAAAGAAAATGCTCATAGAATTTTACTTTAAAAATCTCATGAAAATACTGGTGTGCAATCCATATTTATAACAGGTACAAAGTAAAGAATTAGGAATAATTATATAGGCACTAATAAATGTTCACAATTATGGAGCTTTCTTTTTTTATAAAGAAATGGAGGTTGCAAATTCTCATTTGGAAAAAAAAATATTTTGTAAATCTTATATTCAATCTTATTAAATTCAATAAAGGTTTTCATTATGACTCTAAACATACTGCACAAAGATCGGAAATTTAACCACAGAAGCAGGGTGCACAGGACCAAAAAAATGAGAGGCTACAAAGAGAAAGCGAAACTAGCCATTCTGTTTCACAATCCACAAAACGCCAGGAAAGCCAGAAGCAATGGTAAGAGGTCAGTTCATTGTTTTTAACTGTTCAATGATGTACATTTTTTAAGTCTTTAAATTGCATCCTAAAAGCATCAAATAACTACCTTTTTCAAAGGTCAGTGGGCCCCCGCACTTTGGAATGACTAGGAACTGGCTTCAGAATCAAAAAGGAAGTAATCAAGAGCCATTAGCAGACGAAAGAATGCACGGGAAGGAAATTCTGTTGATGTAGTCCAGCTAATGCTCACTGATAGAGGGTAAATTCTTTAGAGGCAGACATTTATTCAGGAAGGCAGACCAGAACAAGGGAGTGAAGCCCAGGAAATGGGGAGAAACAAGCATTTGTTGTCTTGGGTTACTTCTGATTTGACGGGAGAATAATATTGCTCACATTCCCAAGTCTTGAACTGAGGTTATGTTTGGAATAGCATTTCTTGCATACAATCCCAGTGGACCCTGTAACATGTCTCTGACAGTCTTCCAGGTATTATCAAGGCAGCTCTTTTTCTGATAGAGGGCCCACAACACACACACACACACACACACACACACAGCTGGAGATGTTATCTTTCAAAGGCACACTTTGAAAAGCTCTAAACCTTCTTCTCTGAGAAGTCCCAGTCAATAGTAAGCAGGGTAGGTACCTACTTGGGAGACCTGCACGATGGCTCCAATCCCTGCCTGTAATTCACACACACACACACACACACAAACTCACCCCACACACCCACTCACACTTTCTACCTCTCTACCCCATTCTCTCTCTCAATCTCTCTCCCTCTGTCATATCTCTGTCTCTCTCGTTATTCTAATCCAAGCCATACTCACAATGTTAGTGACATCTGGAGAGGCTCCATTCTGCAGCAGAAGGAGAACTATGTTCAAGTGGCCCATGAATGCAGCCACATGTATTGGTGTGAGGCCAGACTGCGAAACAAAGCAAGAGCAGTTTTACTCCTCTGCACGGTGGGGGCTTAGGGGCTTCTTAAGTTAAATGAAACTTGAGTGAAAAAGGAGAGAAGATGGGTAAAAGGGGTAGGAGGAAAAAGAGAGAGAAAGAATGTTTCTTTACAAGCTGAAACATTTTCTACCTCTGTGATAGCCTGGATTGAAGCCCCATATTTCACCAGGAGTTCCATGACTTTGATGCGATTTTTCTTGCAGGCAATGTGCAGTGGAGTAAAACCATTCTGTGCAAAAGACAATCAAGTTAGTTGAAAACATGCAAGAACAATTCTCACACAACTCCATGCTGGCACACCACAGGCAATAATGTCACATCATCACATGATGCCATTCCTATTCCCCAGTCCGGTGAAGGGCAGGGGCGGGGAGGTCGCTGGCCGGGGGAGAGAAGGGATTCTGAAAGACAATATCCTGGACAATAATCCTAGGTTAACTGAGCCTTCCTGGCCTGTGAGTAGCCCGAATGAAATTCTGTTCACATGGTAGAGAAACAGGGATCGAATCTTGAGAAACTCCAAAGGAAGCATGGGAACAATTTTGACTTTTCAGAAGTTACAACAAGCCACTGGAAATTGCAGACGGCATGATCGAGTTGGAAATTGCTTGCAGCTCTTGGAAACACAACATGGATGAGAAAATAGTTTGCTGGCTAAGAGCCCGGCTTTAAGGACCTAAGAGCTAATTTGCTGCACCTTGAATGAAAAGGAAGACTATTGACCCTTTGCCCCCTTACCCAGACTTCTGCTTCTCCTCCTTGAAGAAATTAGTGAAATAAATTGCTAATACTTTCTTGGGGTCTACTTTGCTGCTTGAGTCAGTGCTCTTTTTCACAAATGCATTCTTTTTTCAGAAATATACAAATGTAATTAGAGTGACCTTTCTTGAAAAATCAAAGGTAGTTCTTCAAATAATTGTTTTACATAGATCCATTTATAAGTGATGTATGCAAGTCAGAAAATGGTAAAAAAGATTTATCAGTTCATTGCCATATTTAATTTGCAGGGAATGAACTGCAGTTTCTTGGGATTATTTAATCAAGATTTAATGCAAAGTTGTTGTTTTTTATGACGCTGTGTGTAAGTTAAACGTCAACTTTCACATTTGAATGTAAGGAAATCTGTTCAGTTATTTTTGATGACTACACATCAGTGACTTTTTTTTCTGGAATACCCTTCCATTGCACAGTTCTATAATAGTCACAAGTGATTCCCTTATTGATTCCATTGCAGGGAATGCGACAAAGGATGTTAAGTTTGAATATTTAAAGGGTCCTGAACTTGTGTATGAGTAGCTGGAGCTGGACTGGTTTGTGAGGTAGGCAACATGAAGCATTAATGCATTTGAACACACTGGTCCTTCAGCTCCATAAATGTTACGACAGTAGATGTTTAATTAGAAGGGAAGCGAATTAAGTTCTGAAGTATTAGTGAGCGTGGAAAAGAAAGCTGTGAAAAGCTGCCATCACAGAGTTTCTGTCTCTATTTCCAGGATGGAGTTCAATACCAGGGGAAAGAAATGAGGCCCGAAAGTGAATTACTAGAGGCACATAATTCAGGGAAAAATAATCAATTTGAACTATTTATAGGGGTTACAATTTTGCTGATTTCATTTGGGAAGAAATGCACACAGAATTTTTATTAGTGTGTAAAAATTATTTTGTTTGGTCTTAGCTTACCTCTAATGTCAACAAATGATGGAGCCTCCCATCAGGAAGGACAGACTGATTAGCCACGTGAAGCAGCGTGGCTTAATGGATAGAGCACAGGCCTGGAAGTCAGAAGACCTGGGTTCTAATCCTGGCTCTGCCACTTGTCTGCTCTATGACCTTGGGCAAGTCACAACTTCTCTGTGCCTCAGTTACTTCATCTGTAAAATGGGGATTAAAACTGTGAGCCCCATGTGGGCCATGGACCGTGTCCAACCTGATTAGCTTGTATCTACCCCAGCGCTTAATGCAGTACCTGGTATACAGTAAGCGCTGAACAAACACAATGGAAAAAAAAAAGCCTCAACCCTGAGACTTCAGGGCTAGCAAACTTTGTAGAGGAATTGATTAAAGTGCTAGGGGCTTATGGTAGTTTCACTTGCCCTCTCTCCTCTCTGCTAGTCATATTTCCTCTGGGCTCTTGGCTCAGAATGCCACAAGTGAGTAGAATGGTAGAGGTGCAGCACAATGAGAAGTGCGTGTGCTGTCTTTACCATCTTAAGCCAACTTCAGGCTCAGTCGGGACCAGAACCCAATTCTCCTCTTTCCTAGATAGTGTTCTTCTCCTGAACCACCAACAGCAGAAATCATTTCAACAAATGCTTCCAAAATGCACTTCTTATTGGAAAGATTTTTTTCAATCAAATGATTAAAACCTCTAAAAATAAAATGAAAGCTATTTCCCTTCAAGGTCAAAGAACAGCCACTGAACTAACCACTATTTAAAATTTCTTTTCTAAAAAAAACCCGGTACAGCCCTAGAATTTTGTGCATTTTGAGCTGTACTGACTCCATATTACTGAGGACCTGTCAGTTTTCATTGTCCATGTGAAATTACCATCTCCTCAATAAATTCAACAGATTTGCAAGTGAAAGATTTTTAGAAGTTTATCTCGATGATTACCTGTCCCGCATCTACCTGCGCCCTCGATCTCCAAATTGTAAAATGCCCAAGGTTGCAGTGTGGTACATTCAGTGGTGCTGAAATGGGTTTGGTGTGCCTACCAATGAGGAATTATGCCTCTTGGCTTTAATAATCACGATAGTGATCGAGTACTATTTGTTTGCGGTTATGTTCAACTAAGGTGGATCCCGTCACGTTTACCAGAGCCCGTGCGTTCGGATTGGCTCTCTTGTCAAGGAGGAGCTTGGTCACACGGTAATGTCCACAGTGCGCAGCAACATGGAGGGCCGTCAGGTAATCCAAGGTGACATCATCTACGGGCGCCTTGTGCTGCAGGAGGTGTTTGACGCATTCCACGTGATCGCCTTGGGCAGCCATGTGGAGTGGAGAAAGTCCGTTCTGCGTGGACAAAAAAACCCCACCGTGAGTGTTCATTCCATCAGCCAAAATGGCATCAGAAGAAACATTTACCACTAACTCATCAATGTAACCAGGATGCTGGGACGATTATTAATACTGACTTACCCAAACTGGTAAGTGTATAAGGCAGAAACTTGGGCTGCAATCCTTAGTAGTGATAGTAATAATTATAATAGTAGCAATAATAGAAATAACAGTAGTGTTAATAATATTTATTAAGTGCTTACTGTGTAGAGCACTGTATTAAGCATTGGGAAAGAATAATAGTTGGGAATTACACATGCTCCCTTGTGGGGGCTCACAATCTAAGTAGTAATAATAGCAGCATTTTTAAGCGCTTACTGTGTGCAGAGTACTGTACTGAGCGCCAGGAGAGAACAGAAATACAAATAGTTCCAGCCCCTGCAGACTGGGGGACTTACATTCAATGAGACTTTTTTGAGGAAGGAGCCAATAACAGATACCATAGTATCTACACACGGACACCCCATCTAGATGTTCCATCTGCTTTATGGTTCACCATCCAAGGTGTCCCACCTATAGGATCTTTGAAACCACAAAATTATCATGCAACCAAATACTACCCATGCTTTACCGGTGTGTGCAAATGCACAAATATTCTAACACAATTCTTAGCCAGAGGACAATTGCCATCTAATCATTTGAGGATATCCAATGTGCTGACATGCATACTCCTTCTTTTTACTCTCTCTCTCAATTTAGAAAAATTTAAACTTTTCCCCAGATGTGATTGGAAAGTGTGGGGTAACTGAAGCCTCTTAGTTCTTGTACAATTCCCTGTAAGTAGCCACCGATACAATCCACAGACGGACCTAAAACCGCTTTGCTGTGTCACTCAGCACTGAGCTGCACATCTGAAAGGCCATTTTATAAAATGGTAGGAAAAAAACACTTTTGGATAGTAGGGGAAAAACAAGGAAGACAAATGTAGCCTCTTCATCTGCTTCCAATTATAGCTGTTCCATTAGTAGCAGTGGAGGCCTGTCTTTAGAAACTTATTTAATTCCTCACATGGTTTAAATGGAGGGACCACTCTTTGCCCAAATGTTTCAAATTAAATGTCCAATTAAAATATAATAATGCTTGAAAATATTTGCTTGATTTGGCTGCCTCTTTTTCCTCAGATTACTCGGGTAAAACTGCTTCAGCCGCTGCACCAGGGTATCTCAGTGAGAACGGAGGAGAACACCCAAAACTGCTTGTGCTGCATTATGACTGATGGACTTGAGGCCTTATATTCCTCTACATCCTCCTTCCCAACCAGAATAGTTCTCATTTCCATTCCACGGCACCCTCCGGAAAGAGAACAGAAATGTTAACCTACTGTGATGGCAGAAAAAGAAAGCTATTTTCAAACATTTTTTGGAAAATGGCAAAACAACCAAAAAAAAAAAATCCCACCATGTGGTTTCCATTTATGTTCCTTTCCCACAATATTATCTACTAAGGACTATGGCAAAAGTTGCTGATTGCACCATCTCAGGAATGGGCACTAAAATTCTTATTACCCTGAAATGTAAATAACAGCCTTATGCTTAAATTTGGATTATATGACTCTAAACAAAGTAAACTGATTCTGCCAACACCCTATACCTCTGCCAGTCGAAAATTGACTGCCAGTCAAAAATCTGGAGAGTTAAATGATTGAAATATCTTTGAGTCCCTATCTTTGGCAGACAGTGTAGCACAGTGGAGAGAGAAAGGGACAGAAGTTAAGAAACTCATGCTCAAGTGTCAATTCTTCCACTGGCCTCCTGAGTGATATCAGGTAAGTCACTAGGCCTCAGTTTCCTTTTCTATATAATTTGGAGAAGATTTTGAACCCCATGAAGGATGGATACTGTTCAATCTAACTATCTAGGGTCTACCTCAACACTTGGAGTAGTGTTTGGTGCCTAGTCAGTGTTTGATAAATATAATTATTGTCCCTAGATGAGATATAATTATGGATAGGCTCTGAGAGATGGAGGCTAGTAAGTGAAGAGTCACAAAGCAAAACATATAGGGAAACTTCGAAAAAAACTTTGACAGAACGGCCTCTGAACATTAGCAAATGATGTCCTAGTCTATCCTTCACCTAAAATCTTTCCCTTTGAAAAGTATTGGTGTGAACAAAAGTCCAACATTAAAAAAAACCCAGCAGAAAATCAACTCTGTTCTCAAATATTCAGCTGACATGGCCACAGGAATCATGAAATGCTTCACATCAAGCTCTGCTTTTGGATAGACTTACTTCTTAAATGACATTTCTTAATACCTCTCCCATTTCTGCTTTCCAAAACTGACACAAATAAAAGGGGTGATTTTGTGAGTGCATATGGTGTCTCAATATATCTGGCAATTTATCCAAAATCATTAGAATTCAGAAGACTGTAGGAAAGATACTAATGCATCGATCTGCAGGCACAAGGGCAGGTAAACCTGGCTTTAGGCCATGCTTTCTGAAATGGAAAGCGAGTTAGTGTCTCGTTTAATGATCCTTAGGCCACTCCCAGCGGGACTCACCTTGGTCCTAGCTAATAGTGGGGCGCCTCGTTCCAGAAGAAGTTCGACCACCTGGTCATGGCCACTTCGGGCTGCACAGTGCAGCGGTGTTAGCCCGTCCTAGCGCAACGGAAGAATGAGTTAAGCATAATGTCTGTTTTTGAAGGCCCTGTTTCATATCACCTGGAGAAGCAGGACCCTAAAATACTAATCTTCTCATTCATTCTGAGTCGGGAATATAGTCAGTTGTCTATGAACAAGGAGAAAGGAGGCTGATGCAGTAATCCAGTCGGGATAGGATGAGTGATTCTACTAACGTGGTAATGATACAAGGTAATCAGGTTGACCCACGTGGGGCTCACAGTCTTAATCCTCATTTTCCAGGTTGAGGTAACTAAGGCACAGAGACGTTAAGTGGCTTGCCCAAGGTCACACAGCGGACAAGTAGCGGAGTCAGGGTTAGAACTCACGTCTTCTGACTCCCAAGCCCATGCTCTTTCCACTGAGTCATGCTGCTTCTCTGTTAAGACTGCGAGCCCCATGAGGGACAGGAACTATGCACAAATTGAATAGGCTGTATCTACCCTAGTGCTTCGAACAGTGCCTGGCACATAGGCAGGGCTTAACCAATACCATAAAAAAAACCGGGAGAAGGATAGGAGCTGAAGTCCCCAAGGTCTTTTGGGGGGAAGCTGGAGTTTTCATCAACTGCCATGGGGCCCCAAATAACTGAGAACAGCAGTTTCAAGGTGGCCCTCCTCTCAGTCAGCATCAGTAGTCTGGAGAATTGCAGGGCAAGTTTGGCAGATGTTTGGAAAATCTATGTAAACAATCCTCTTCCAGCTCCTGGAACACAACATGGTGTTGGACCTGTTTTCATGTCAGAACTACTACTAAATCCAGGAAGGGAGAGCTTGTGGCCTTCGGAGGTGGAGAGAGAGGCCTGGTTTGGTTGGCTTATGCTGACCTACCCCAGTGTTAAGTACAGTGTCTAGCACATAGTAAGCATAACAAATACCCCAATTTTTACTAATATTGACAGCCTTAGAAGGAAAGGGGATGCTCAATCAATCAATGCTATTTATTGAGTGCTTAGGAGAGTACATACAATTGAGTTGGTAGACATGATTCCTGTCTTCAAAGAGCTTACAATCTAATAAACTTACAGCCCTGAGACAATCAGCTGATCAATCAATGGTATTTATCGAGTGCTTACTTTGTACAGAGCACTGTACTAAGCACTTGGGAGAATACAAGAGAGTTGGTACCCACATTCCCTGCCCACTAGGAACTTATAGTCTAGAGGGGGAGATGGACATTAAATAAATTGTGGATATGTACATAAGTGCAGTGGGGCAAAGGCAGTTAGGAGAAGGACCAGAGGTAGCTGGGCGGTCAAATATTAGAGATATGGGAATCGAAGGCAGGAAATAGAATTGGGAGAAGGAGAAGGCATCCAATAGAGGGTACCATCATCATGTGGGACAGGGACCGTGTTGGATCTGATAACCTTGCATCCATCCCAGTGCTTAGTGCTCATTAAATTCTATAATTCTTGTTATCATGGCATTTGTTAAATGCTTGCTCTTTGCCAAACTGTTTTAAGCATTATTGCTGTTATTACCTACTGGGTGTTGAGTACTGTACTAAAGGCTTGGGTGTGCACAATCACTATAAGAGACTTGTTCTTGGCCCTGGAGGGACATGCAAATCAACAGAAAGATAGGCAAATAGAAATTATTTACAGTCAATGGGAGCAGGATGAGAAGGGTGACGTTGTGTCTGGTATAGTAAGAATCAGGAAAGATGGAAGGGGAATAAATAATTAGATGATATAGATTGAGTGTCTTAAGTGTTAAGATGGATGTTGGTTGGAATGACAACCTGCTTTGGCCTGACAAACATTCAGGTGCTAGGCTAACTTTTAATTTCAGATTATTAATCTATTTTGCAATTATTCTGAGGGAAGCTGAGAACTGTACTAAGTGCTTGAGAGAATACAATACAACAGATTTAGGAGATTCATTCTTTGCCCATAATGACATTCCATAATCTCAACTTAGTTCACGAGGGATACATATTACCATCATTATTATTATTGTTGCATTTAGGTGTTTACTATGTATCCAACATCGTTATAAGTGCTGGAATAGAAACAAGTCAATCAGATTGGGCACAGTCCCTTTCCCACTTGGGGGGGGGTCACCCTCTAAGTGGGAGGGAGAACATATATTAAATCCCCATTTTTATTCGAAGACTTCCTGACAGAAAGGCCACATACCTCTCAAGGAGTCTCTTTAAAGCTACCTGCCTCTATATCTATCTTTTCTGTCATATTTTCACTTAGATGAATTTGGCCCACAATAAGGTTTGTCCAATTCTATGGCAAACACTCTAAAATTGACAGTTCTAAAAGGCTGGTTTTTCCTTTTCAATAACAGAGATTGGAAATTGGAGGTGTTTTAATTTGACACATCTAAGGGAATATCATTTGATATTTTCAATTATTGTCATCCCTTAATTTCACTTTGGCAGATTACAGGCTGGTGGTGGAATATGGGTAAATCATTAATTTAATCATTTAATAATCATATGAAGCTAAGAACACCTTGTACTATATATTCTTTAGGTTCTCCCACCTTACTTTATTTTTTTGTTAAGATGAAGGTTTTGTTTTAAAACAAAGTTGGAAGCGTTCCCCGCATGGAGAACAACTTGAACTTTGCTTTGCTTCTAGCAATTTATAAGTTGTTCTAAAGGATATGGATAATGGAGAAGCCTTGTGATCTAGGCCTGGGAGTCAGAGGACCTGGGTTCTAATCTCAGTCTGACAAACATTTGCTGTGTGACCTTGGGCAAGTGACTTAACTTCTCTGACAAAATGCTTGCTGT
This sequence comes from Ornithorhynchus anatinus, assembly GCF_004115215.2. Lineage (NCBI taxonomy): Eukaryota > Metazoa > Chordata > Mammalia > Monotremata > Ornithorhynchidae > Ornithorhynchus > Ornithorhynchus anatinus. The sequence goes on from NC_041739.1 coordinate 33,995,240, forward strand.
GTGACCTCGGGCAAGTCACTTAACTTCTTGGTACCTCAGTTCTCTTGTTTTCCTTCCTACTTAGACTGTGAGCCCCATGTGGAACAGGGACTGTGTCCAACCTAATTAACTTGTACCTACACCAGCGCTTGGAACAGAATTTGACACCTAGAAAGCTCTCAACAAATACAATAAAAAAAAAAACCTCAAAGAAGGCACAACAGTCATCGGAGTAAAGAAAAGATGAGCAACATAAACAGGGGAAGAGAATGACTTGAAAAGGTTAACATACAGGGATCAATCCAAATATAAAGCAAAATTTACTATTGGGCAAAGTTTTAAATGAAAAAATAGACATTTGGCAATTAAGGTAGATTTTATGTTTTTCATCAAGCTCTTCAGTATCGTTTAAAAAAAGCTTTACTCTGCCATCTCATATATGTCTTTATCTTTCAAGTTAAAGGAGGTTAATGGAATTAAACATATTTTGTTGCAGGAATTAAACTACTTCCAGTGCACGCTGTTTAAATGTATGGCTTAAAAGCCACAGGATAAAAAGATATAATGGAATTCAGATATTTTGGGTGAATTAAACCCCAAATATTACTTCTAAAATAGCTGTAGAGTGTTTATAATACATAACAGAAGCAGCTTGTCAGTCCAGCAATATTACATTGGGCAACCAGCAGGAGACAAAGATTCTAATACTGGCAATCAATCAAACAACTGTATGCAGAGCACACTACTAAACACTTGAGAGAGTACAATACATCAGAATTTGTAGACACATTCCCTGCCTAACAAGACATACCTGGAATACTGATACACTGTAACGTAATGGGCTAGGAATAGGAGACGTGTGGGGAGGGAGGTGGTGGAGAGGAGGAAAGGGCTTTGGAGGGTTGGAAGGAGGTTCAGAACTTTACTGAGTCTGGTTAGAAAAAAAATACATTTTTCATTCATTGTCACAAGGCACAGCAAAGGATGAAGCTCACTGAGATAGTCTGACATCCAGTAGCTTCACAGCAATCACTGGTTACACTATAAGCAGCTACAGAACATAATTATTGGTCCTGATTTTGAAGAGCCTCTGGTCATAGAGAAACTAAAGATGGAGGGTTTCAGAAACAGGATGACCAAAATGAACTTCAGGCTTCAGACATTTAAAAGTCATTGCAAGTACAGGTATAGGCCCCATATGCTACACCATGCTGCCTGCTTCTTGAAGCAGCAGGGAAAATAAATCATAGTTAAAGAGATGGGTTATCCTTGGTATCATTTTCAATTTGCCATAATGCTCTTTCCCTCTTCAGGCCAACACTGGTCTATGTTCATATTTGCAAATAACACCTTCCCTATGTCCCCTCCCTCTCTCACGAAGGCCATTCCTTCTTGAAACTCAGCAACACAGTTTTGGGTGCCTTTCTCTCTCTGTCTCAAATAATCAATCAATGAATCATTGATATTAACTGAGCATTTACTATGTGCTGAGCACCGTACTAAGGGTACGACCCAACAGAGTTGGTAGACACATTCCCTGTCCACACTGAGTTTACAGTCTAGAGCTGGGTCTCTCTTAAGCTCCATTTTATCTGGCTTTTAGTCTTCCAAACAGCATTGTCTATAGGTCCTTGTTCTCCTTCCTAACAGAGAAGCCAATCGGAGTGTTGAGACAATGTGTATATCAATTGTTTGAGGTTTCATGGACTATGGAACACAAAGGAGCCACACTGGGACTCTGTGGAAGCAAACATCCTCGGAATTCTCCCACGCATGTATGATCGACCCAAACTTGGCAGCATGAAGGTTTCTGGAACCCACCTAGGGGTTTATCAAGCTACAACAGGTCACCCTTCCACACTAGCTGGGAAATCACTGCACAACGAGATCACAAGAAACAGTTAAGACGTCTTTAAGAGAGATCAGTATCTTTGCCTTAAGAGAACTGATTACTTATGCTGGCCTGTGATCCCTGCTACCTTTTATATGGGGCCCTTAGTCATTTAAAATTTTGCTTGGACTGGAGAATGAATTTTTTAACTGTAGTGAAGTTGTTTGTGCAGCTTTCTGCTTTATTTTGAAAATATCTTCAACTTTTACTAGCTCCTTGAAATGCTAGGAAGTCAATGCATTCTAGATCAAGATTTTGGTTTTGTGGGGAAATTTGGGAGGGCTGAAAGGAGGGAGCTAAGCATGGTGACTATGGCTTTGCACGATGGAGGAAGATGGGAAAGAGGATGCCTGGGGGGGGGGGGAAGTTGGTATCTTTTTTAATGTACAAAAATGCATATTTTACTATTTGTTTTACTCCAGGAAATCAAGACACTTAAAACATGAAAATACAGTATTAGACATTTCAAAGATACATTTGTAAAGAAGCACTGTGAATTTACACAGAACTGACTTTTCTACTGTTCCCAACCCACCACTATCCAGACTCTGCAGAAAAACCAGAAAAGTAAGTGTTGCAGGAAGAATTTGTTTAGATTTAAGGAAAGGTCTGAACTTCCCCTTTAACTGCAAAACATATTTATACCGGGCAAGCAACCACTCCATGTATTTCCTTTGAACCCTCCAGACCAACGGTCATAGCAAAGGGCAAGGCATATGGGCAAAGCAAAGGGAAAGGAAAGGAGGAACAAGAATCTATTAAATATTGCACCAGGACATATCACACCACAATGGAAACAACAATGACAGAAAAGCAGAAAGCTCTGGAAATTCTCTCTCTGTAAAGTGCTACAGCTGCTCTGGACCAGCTGCTTTGGAGAACCACAGATGCACATCTTGAAAGCCAATTAAAGCTCTCAAGGACAGGCAAGGCAGGTGCTGGACTCCAGGCTCTGGCTGATTTGGGTAGTGGCTTGTGCTGATAGCTCAAGTTCGTCCTCCAGTTGAAAAAAGCTGGTAAATGCCTGCATTGTATGACAAGATTCTGCATACAGAGAGCCTCCACTTGACCCTGCTCTTCAGAGTCAAATCCAGATCTGGCTTATGGCCAACCAATAGAAATTTTCCCAGAGAACAGGGAATATCTTTAAAGGGATGGAAAGATTTTGCATTTTCTAATCCTCCTGAGGCTGAAATACCCATCATAGAAGAGAAAATGGAAAATCTCATATGATTGAGGGAGAGATTATATTATAGTTCAGACATGCTGGGCACATGTGGGGATTAAAGTATTCTTCACATCAATCCAACAGAAACAGACTGGCAGAAAGACACACTTAGATTTTTATAGCTATCCGTAAGTATTTAACGGTAATATCCTTTAAATCACGAGAATGATCGGAGGGAGGGAGGATTTGAGATTGATATGTTCTTTATCAAATTTACAAAAAATTCCACGTGGTCATTAAGTACTCTTTGTCTCCCTAAAGGTGGTTTTTATATTGAGGAGTTCCTCAAAAGCAAGTAGTCATGTATCAGATCAATAACATGTTTGGGAACTTAAAGGTAAAAAGCTGGAAGCCTAATTAATGACTTTCATCTTTGAATGTGAATATATCCAAGCTGTCATTTAGACTGGCATTAATAATGGACGTTAATAATGACATTCCAATGACAGTCCAAATCAAGGCCAGGATGAATTTCCACTTTTGGAGATTATAAGATACTGCAAAGAAGTAATATCTGACTAAATAAGGGCCTAATCAGTCAAATGTACTTAGTGAGTGCTTACAGTATTCAGAGGACTGTACCAAGGACTTGGGAAAGTACTATAAGTAGGCACAATCCCTGCCTTCAGAGAGCTTACAATTTAGTGGAGTTTCAATTTCACATTCCCTTACTCTGACTCAGTTTTGGGCAAAGCTTCCATTTCATTCTATAATCCCCAGCCCCCACCATCCAAATCACAAAAGAGGACTCCAGAGAGTCATCTTCTCTGCCCAGGTCTATGTGCTGATATTTCCAGATTGCAGCTAGAGGAGCACAAAGCAATGGGAACAGCAGGCAGTTGAAGGAACAGATAAACTCACCCTGGTTTTGGCATCGATCTGACCTCCACGATCCAGCAAGAGCTTCACCATATTGGTGTTTCCCCTTTTGGAAGCCACATGCAGAGGAGTGATTCCATTCTGCACCACCGAAAGACCAAACAAGAACACATTGGGTTTGACAGGGTCTGATGGGAAAGCTTGGTTCAGGGGACACGAAGGACGTTTGCCTCTTAAACTAAGATTGGAGCCTTTATTTTTTTTTAATAGGACAAAAGAGAGGAAACCAGAAGAAAACAACCCCAGAGTATAGAGAATGAAGTGAAACGATTCATCCGAATGAGGTTAATCAATATTCTGATACACTGATACACGTCAATATGGTATCAGACATATTGCACATTGTAAATATGTTGCACATTGGTTAAGGGCCAAGAAGGCTATTAGGAAATGGTCGTCAAACTTTAGCTCTACCAGGCCGATATTTTAATTTGGTACCTTTTTTTCTTTTTACAGAACCATAGCCTAAAAGGTGAATCCTAAAAATGGAAGACTTCCATAAAACTAAATCTGCTTAATACATCAGGGTTACAGGAAAACCTGACTCCATTGTACATAACCTTTTTGAAAACAATTCAGCAAAATAGTTCTTACAAAGAAAATAAATCAACCATACAGTGAGTGGGGAAACAAAATTTTGACTACCTATATTCTTAATGTACTATTTACTCTGATGACATTGGTAAAATATGGACAGCATAGTGTGCCTATAACCACAGTTTGTCTTCCACTTACTTTGAATCAGTCCTTCACTTTGAACTGCTCAGTTAGCTCAGTTAGTATTTTCTGACACCAAAATAGCCGACTTTATAATTATATGATAGTGCAAGAATGGCCCATTTATCAAATAAATAATTATTAAGTGTGTAGATTATTCTTCATCTGAAGAAAGCTCTGTGGGGAGTGCTTACAATGATTAATTGTGAAAGATATTGGAATTCAAAACATCAGTTCCCCATTTACGGATAGATACCGAGTGCCATCTGTGTGAACGGCAGTAACCCTCTGGTTGGGATTTAGGATGGTATCATGGAAAGCACCTGGAGAATTGGCAAAAAAAAACCTTAGATGTGCTACACAGATTGGAGTAGAAACAAATCCAATAATGCAAATTCTTTGGGCAAAACACAGCTAATAGAATAATGGCATTCCCCCTACTAGCCCCCTTTATGTGGAATTTTAAATAAACATCTCCACAAAATACACTGCCTAGAGGAGGAAAAGAATTAATCCATACCCTGGCTGTAAAGTCCACAGCAGCTCCTCGGTTGAGAAGAAGGGTGGCTACGTTAACATTTCCGTAATGCGCAGCTATGTGTAGTGGAGTGAAACCACTCTGTAGAAACAGACAGAATGACAGTTAGCAATCCGTTTTGACATTTCCCTAAGATCGCAACCATTTTATCAGGGAATCTTTGAAGCCCACAGCTTTTAACACTCAACATTGGTATATTAATCCCACCCAGTTATAAACCATGGTTAAAAGTGACATAGAGATGGGAGAGTTATGAAATAGCCTTTCTTTCTTCTAATGGGCCCAACTTCAAATATATTCTTTGATGTGGAATTTGTGAAGATTACTTCCGTGAAACAATGCACCTTTTTAAACGATGGTATTTCTCCTTCTATCATGATGGGAATAGTGCAAGTTTTCAGATCAATTGTTTACCTATAATATTTACATGATCTTGACTCCAGACAGCAGGCTGGAATGTTTCTGTCATACTGTACTCTCCCAAGCACTTAGTATAGTGCTCTGCACACAGTAAGAGCTCAATATGATTGACTGATGTAACTGTTCCCATCTTTGGAGGATAGGGCCACTGTAACCATTACAACAATTTAAGTATTTTCCCTCACACACACAGGTGTACTCAATTATCTGTCCTGAATTATTCTGTCCAAAATAGTTTGCATTTTCCTTTACTTTACAAAACAAACATTATGGAAAATTACAAACTGACTTGGTAACTGCTAAAGTTCCCTACTCAGTGTGGTCATATAATTGCCATAAAATATCACTCCACTAGAATATCCAATTCAGTCTGTCACTCAACTATGCAGAAATGGCTTCTAAATCTAAGTCATCAGTCTCCTAATACAAATAACTTCAGTGTCCTCATTTTTATTTAAATATCTCCATGTTTGGTTTTGTGGAAAATGGCATAATCAGACATAATAATAATAATAATTGTGGTATTTGTTAAGTGCTTGTTATATGGCAGGCACTGTACTAAGTACTGGGGTGGATACAAGCAAATCAGGTTCAGAAACAGACCCTGACCTACATAGGGGTGACAGTCTCAATCCCCATTTTATAGATGACGGAACTGAGGCACGGAGAAGTCAAGTGACTTGCCCAAGGTCACACATCAGACAAGTGGTGGAGCTGGGATTAGAACCTATGATTTTCTGACTCCCAGGCCCATGCTCTATCCACTACACCACACTGCTTTCAAAGATATCTAGGAGGTTGCCCCTAAAATCTGTATCATTACATCAGCATATTTGCTAAATTAAAAGAAAAATCAATACATATTGGCCAGGAAGAGTAGAGTTTAGAAGCATTAAATAAATTGAATACTATCAATAAATACTATTGATAGATTGACATATAAGTATGCTCAAAAGTTCACTAAGAGGTTTCACAACTAATTTTTCACACACTTTCTCTGTGTTAGTTTGGTATATGAAAAATGTATACTTTAACTTAATATGCTATTTTTTTTAGGCCTTAAGCCTTTTATCATCAAAAAAGTATGATGATAAAAGGTTCAAGACCTAAAAACAATCTGCTTTATATCTAAAATTTCCCAGTAAACATAATGTGATCAGTGTTCCTGAATTGAGTAGTGGAAAACTATATTTGCAAAATAAAGTTACCATGAGACATAAAAATATGGGAAGCAGCAAGGCCTAAAGGAAAGAAAAAGGGTCTGGGAGTCTGAGGGCCTGGGTCCTAATCTCAGTTCTTCCACTTGTCCACCTGTGTGAACTTGGCCATGTCACATAATTGCTCTGTGCCTCAGATTCCCCATGTATAAAATGGGTATTAAATACCTGTTCTCCCTCCTATTTAGACGTGGAGTCCATTGAGAGGTAATATGTCCACAGTGATGATCTTAAATCTGCCCCAGAGCTTAGTACAGTGCTTGGCACACAGTAAGCACTTAAATACCATAATTGCTATTTCCTCACTAAGACTAACTCCTAACCTGAGAATGCCCAGAAAATATTAGGCACATTTCTTGGTAAAAAATTAATAGTAGTGCAAAGTAGCATGAAGAGATGTTATGAAAACTTTATTGCCCCAACACTGCAATTCCTAAAATACTGCAAATACATCTTTTCAAGTAAGCATTATTTGCCAAACCATCACCAAAGTAAATTTTATTCAATATCTGTGATGGATTTAATCACACTGTATGAAAGGTCTCAAAATCCATTCAATGACAATGGATCTTCCAGTTAGTGAGAATTAGTGAGCATTTATTATAAATGGGGGAAAAACTGTTCATCTTGACATATCTACAATACTGTACCTCAGTTGTCCTATTCACCATCATCTGAAGCAGTGTTGTTTGGGAAAAAGAGGGAAGATATTACACAAAGGAAAATTCAGGGAGAAAAGTTCATTTGTATATAGCAATCAAGAATGCTATTACTGGAAAAAGGTCAAACATTTTATTAAAGGCAATATATTCTTCTAAATAATACACTGGTGGTCCGTTTTCACTGTTGTCTTGCTTAAAAACACCTTTAACAGGGAAATGACAGAACTCTGAAAGAAACCCTTCCCAAAGACAATCCTGGCATATATTTTCTCAGCCATGCACACAAGACAGCCCCACTTTGGAAATGCTGCCTGAATAATTTCTCTTTTCCCACAGCATAGAGCTACTACTTTAAAAATGGTCCACAACATATTGCCTTCCCACAGGCCTCCGTTTGCCGGAGGGTCCGTGAGCTTTTTTTTTTTTTTTTTTACCTTGGACTGGACATCAGCGTTGTGATCATTCTGGAGCAAGAGCGCTGCGGATTTCGTGTCATCCTTCCTGGCGGCGATGTGCAAGGCTGGCAGCCTCACTTTGCCCTTGGTGTCATTCTCCAGGAGAATGGCCACCGCCTGGTTGTGCCCTTGCTGCAGAGCCACAGCCAGTGGAGTGAAACCATCCTGATGAAACAGAAATTCATTCATTCAATCGTATTTAGAAATAAGAACAGATTTCCAATTAGCACTGGACACCAAGCTGCCGTCCTCTTCAGGTCCCCTCTTCTGTCCCCACTCTCCATCAATCGATGGTATTCACTGAGCACTTACTCTATACAGAACACTGCACTAAGCGCTTGGGATGGTACAACAGAATTAGCAGGTACGCTCCCTGTCCAAAATGAGCAGGCAGTCTAGAGTCTCCACCTCCAGTCACATATGACACAGGTCTTCCACATATCTAGGCTCTTCTCATTTAAAAAAAACATGATGGGCAAAGTGCTTGTAACACAAAATTGTTGCGTAAGCTATTCCTTTTTTGGTATCCATTAAATGCTTACTATTGTCAGGAACTGTTCTAAGCGCTGGGGTAGATACGAGGTAATCAGGTTAGACGCAGTTCCTGTCCCATATGGAGCTCACACTCTTAATCACCATTTTACAGATGAGTAACTGAGGCCCAGAGAAGTCAAATGACTTGCTCAAGGTCACACAGCAGACAAGTGGTGGAGCTGGAATTAGAACCCAGGTCTTTCTGAATCCTAAGCCCCTGCCCTTTCCATTAGGCCATGGTGCTTTTCTACGGAGCTGTTGCTTGCTCTATTTTCTGTCACTAATCTTCTGCTCAGGAAAACTGAATGGATTCTTAGCTGAATAGATTTGAGAACAACAGGTTGCAATCGCCAGAAACAAGATAATGCTTTCTGCTTTATGAATTCAATCAAAAGGAAAGTGCCTGAGGCTGAACAGTTACTAGGCATGCTGAAAAGTAGTATAGCCTAGTGGAAAGATATGGGTCTGGGAGTCAAAGGACCTGGGTTCTAATCCTGGCTCCGCCCCTTGTCGGTTGGATGACCTTGGGCAAATCAATTCACTTCTCTTTGCCTCAGTTACCTAATCTGTAAAATGCAGATTAAGAATGTAAGCTCTATTTGGGACAGTGACTGTGTCCAACCTGATTACCCTGTATCTACCCCAGCACTTAGAACAGTGTTCTGCCCACAGTAAGCGCTTAACATATACCATTAAAAAAAGTTACTGTATGCTAAGAGGTCACTGAAAGTCACATAGTTCAGGATGGATCATTTTACTTTGCAAATCAGGAAATCCTCTCTATTTTTGTCACCTATAATTTTATTGTCTGTTTCATTCTCCTTGATGCACATTAAAGGCCAGATTCATTAAGAGGAATCTCACAACCCCTGACTCTCCAATCTCTAGCTCTGACTCCTTGATCCAGACACCTTCCCCTTACCCCCTCTGATCCCTGACCCTGAGTCCTCAGGAGCTCATCCTTCCACTCCGACTTGCCCACTGGCACAACTTCATCTTTGTGACCTTGGGCAAGCCGCTCAACTTCTCTGTGTTTCAGTTACCTCATCTGCAAAATGGGGATTAAGACTGTAAGCCCCATGTGGAACAGGGACTGTGTCCAACCTGATTACCTTGTATCCACCACAGCACTTAGAACAGGGCTTGACACATAGTAAGCACCTAACAAATACTCTAAGAATTATTTATATTATGAAAACCAAGTGGATTTTGTTTTATTCTGATCCTATGAAAATTTTTCTTCCAGTTTCAAACAGTATATTTGTACTATTTCCTACTATATCCCTATTTTTCCTCCCATTTCACTTTTGTATATGACTCCTCCATTAGACTGTAAACTCCTTGAGGGCGGAGAACATGTGATTTGCTTCTGTTGAACTTTCCCATCTGTGTAGTACAGTTCACTTAACAGGAACTCAATACAATTGATTTGTTGATTCATTCCAATATTTTAAATTTCTCTTTGGGCTCCCAGTAAGCATGAAATTTTGACCTTCACATATTTTTAGCTTCTCCTACATTTAAAAGGCATATTTGCAATAAGCATGGGTGCTTTTTGGAGAACACTTTTTGCAAAGATTTTGCCATGATACTGTGTCCTCATAGTAATGATAATAATAATAATGGTACTTGTTAAGCACTTACTATGTTCCAAGCATTGTTCTAAGAGCTGGCATAGGTACAGGTTAATCAGGTTGGACACAGTCCCTGTTCCACATGGGGTTCACAGTCTTAAACCCCATTTTACAGAAGAGGTAACTGAGGCCCAGAGAAGTTAAGTGACTTGTCAAACTTCATAAAGGTAGACACGTCGAGGAGCCGGGATTAGAATTCTGGTTCCAGGCCCGTGTTCCATCCACTAAGCCACCCTACACCCTTTCCTCTTCATCCAAATTGCTACTACATTAATCCAAGCACTTATTCTATCCCTCCTTGATTACTGCATCAGCCTCCTTGCTGACCTCCCTGTCTCCTGTCTCTCCCTGCTCTAGTCCATACTTCACTCTGCTGCCCAGATAATTTTTCTAAAAGGAATTTCAGTCCATGTTTCTCTACTCTTGAAGAACAACCAGTGGTTGCCCATCCACCTCTGCAAACAGAAATCCTTATCACTGGCTTTAAAGCCCTTAATCACTTTGCCCCCTCCTATTTTACCTTGTTGATTTCCTACTACAGTCTGGCTCCCACACTTCACTCCTACTCACTGAACCTCGATCTCATCTATTTTAGTATACTGATCCCTTTTCTGCATCCTCTCTCTAGCCTGGCATTCCCTCCCTCTTTATATATGATGGACGACAACTGTCCTTATTAAAATCACATCTCTTCCAAAAGGCCTTCCCTGACTAAGCACTCATTTTCCCTACTCCTCTCCCTTTTGCATCACCTATGCACCTGGATACGTACCCTTTAAGCATCTGATAGTCACCCCACTGTCAGCCCCAAAGTACTTATATACATATCCATAATTTAATTCCCATCTCCTCCTCTAGACTGTAAGCTCCTTGTGGGCAGGCAACATGTCTAATAACTCTGTCGTAGTATATTCTCCCAAAGCTTAGTACAGCGTTCTGCACACTGTAAGCCACATAAATATAACTGATTGATTAATTAATCTGGATTTAACTGGGCCCCAAATGTACCAGATGCAATGTGCCTTATTTTTCAAGTTTGCTAACAGATCCGGTCCCAAGGATACTATTAAGAAACTATATTTTTCTCCACCTGCTGTTTAATTTGCCTGGTTCCAATATGATTGATATCATCTACACTCTTAATTACTTGCATTTCCCCAGTATCCATAACAAAATCCCTACAGACCCACAAGCATTTTAGGTCAATCCACATGCTTTCCCTGGAACCTCAGAGCGAAAGACACTGTAAACATCTTTGAAGGAAAAAAGTAGCACCTCTGCCCTATTGGAAAGTTAAAGAAATTCAACAGAAAATGTTAAACCTGATGCTATTCTTCTGGGGAATTTTGTGTAACATACAATAGACTATAAACTTCTTGAGAGAAGAGATTTTGCCTTCCGACTCTATTGTAGTGTATATGCTCAGGAGAGTACCTATAGTAGGTGCTCAATAAATACCAATGGTTGATTGAATGATTAATGTGGTGAGACTTCTGTCAGAATTAGAAACAAATTAGAATTAAATCCAAAAGGCCAAAGCGAAAGGAGTAGAGGCTTTATGGAGAGGAATGAGAAGTAAATGTTCACAGCTGTTCAGCCAGAGAGAGATTTACTACTCCCCAGAGCAGGTGGGTACCTAGAAGGGGTAGATAGAGATAACACTTTAAAAAGCACGAAGATGTGTTTAGATTGACAAGAAGAAAAACAATGGAAAATGTAGTGGAAGAATTATTCTTTTTCCAGGTAAACTTCATCATATGTTAATTTGGAATGGCACCCCAATTGAATGATTGTATATTTCCAGGCATGCTATCTAATCCATTCATAATTTTGTAATCACTCATTTTAATCTAATACCAATTAGCTTGTTTGTATATTAAATTGCAAATGCATCAGAGTTTGCCTATCACTACATGTTCTCTAGAGAGTAACTTCATTTTCGTGTATTAAAAAAGGGCAGCTGCAGGAACAACTGAGTTGAGCGGATAATTCAAGGATAGAATAATAATAATAATCATGGTATTTGTTAAGCGCTTACTATGTGCCAGGCAGTGTACTAAGTGCTGGCGTGGACAGTACAATAGGAGTGGGAAGTAGCTTGGCTCAGTGGAAAGAGCACGGGCTTTGGAGCCAGAGGTCATGGGTTTGAATCCCAGCTCTGCCACTTGTCAGCTGTGTGACTGTGGGCAAGTCACTTAACTTCTCTGTGCCTCAGTTACCTCATTTGTAAAATGGGGATTAAGACTGTGAGCCCCACGTGGGACAACCTGATTGCCCTGTGTCTACCCCAGTGCTTAGAACAGTGCTCTGCACATAGTAAGTGCTTAACAAATACCAATATTATTATTATTATTACAAGCAAATTGGGTTGGATGCATTCTTTGAACATTTGAAAAAAATGCTTTAAACTTCACAGGAATAGAACAAGGATGGCTCTGCCTACATGATACTGATCATCATCAACAGAATCTAACAAGTATTCAATATAATCTCAGGTATTGAGGCATTCTGAAATAGAGGGTTATTTCAACATTCTTGCATTCCAGCAAGGTGTTATGGCTGGCAGCTGGCCCTACTTAATAGTCCCTAAAAGAATAGATTCAAGGTGTCACATTTTTCAAATCATTCATTTTGATCCAAATAAATTCCCAGACTCCTTGCAAAACTTCACATGAATAATAATACAGGTATTTTTTCCTCGTTTCTTAATAGTCCACCCACACGTCTGTCTAGACAGAGAATTCCAATGTTTCAGTGAGACGTTAGAGGGGCAAACGTAATGTATACAAGGTGGCATCCTTTTGAAATCTTGAGTGCACAAACAGGGACTATTTACAGGAAAAGGAAAATAAAATCGACTGATTATGTGATCCAGAAGGGCGCAACAAATTCAGTGTTTGATATTTAGCACAGATTATTGCACTGAACTGTATATACGGAATCCTTGTAGTCAAGGATTCTGTCAGATATGGTTACATGTGCATAATATTTATGTTAATATTAAGGCATAGATATACATTACTGCCATTGTTCTTGTCTGCCTGTCTGTCTCCCCCGATTAGACCGTAAGCCCGTCAAAGGGCAGGGACTGTCTCTATCTGTTGCCGATTTGTACATTCCAAGTGCTTAGTACAGTGCTCTGCACATAGTAAGTGCTCAATAAATACTATTGAATGAATGAATGAATATCTGACAGTTCAGTACAATAATCTGTGCTGAGTGAGTAAATGTGATGAGTGACAAAATAGGTACTTCTGGGAGGGGCTGGAAAAAGGAAGTAGATGATTGAAGATTTTCAGCAAGGATAGGATCTGTAACTAAACCTCTTCCTAAAGGCAATGTTGCCTGGCAAAAACCAGACTTTAACATTTCCTGTAAGCACTTGGTATTCATCCCAGACCCAACCCCACAGCAATTATCTATATATGCATAATTTATTTTAATGCCTGTCTTCCCCTCTACATTGTAAGCTCCTTGTGGGCAGAGAATGTGTCTATCAACTCTGTTTTATTGTACTCTCCCAAGCATTTAGCACAGTACTCTGCACACTGTAAACATTCAATTATGATTTATTGATTGACTTCTGAGAATTCACTGGGTAATATCACTTCTACAATTCCATTGGAAAGAATCTTTTCATAGCCAATTTGAAGAGTTTTCATATTTGCTGAGTGAAGGGCTCATATAAAATTGGCTAATGTAGCTAACTTGGATTAATTTATCAATCAATTAATCAGTCAGTGGTATTTATAATAATTATGGCATTTGTTAAACTCTTTTGTGCCAGGCACTGTTCTAAGCACCGGGATAGAAACAAGATAATCGGGTTGGACACAGTCCCTGTCCCACCTAGGGCCCACAGTCTTAATCCCCATTTTCCAAATGAGGGAATTGATGCACAGAGAAATGAAGTGACTTGCCCAAGTTTTCACAGCAGTCAAGTGGTGGAGTTGGGATTAGAACCCATGACCTTCTGACTCCCAGGCCCATGCTCTATCTACTAGGCCACGGTGCTTCACACAGTTCTTATTATGTGTAGAGCACTTACCTAAGACATGGACTGAATTTTTTAAAAAAAATTAGCTGGGCAGCAGAGTGAAGTATAAATTGGATACGGGGAGATAGGAAGCAGGGAGAACAATTAGGAGACAGATGCAGTAGTTAAGTAAGCATATAAGAGCTTGGATCAGCATAGCATTTTGGATGAAGAGGAAAGGGGGGGCTTTCAATGATGTTGTGAAGGTAGAATCAAGAGGATTTGGTGACAGACTGAAAATGTGGGTTGAATGAGAGAGATGTCTGGAATGAGGGAGTAATAATTAGCTGGAAAAACAACCCATAAAAAAAGTCAATAAAACAATCTACTCAGTTTCTAATCCTGGTACTGACAAGATTCTAATCTCTTAGAAGGAAAGGTAGTGAAACCCCAGTTTCTCTATGTAGATATTGGTGGAGCTCCCCCAAGCCAGGTTGCTTACTCACAGCTGTGGTCTAAATCCCACCAAGCTCCAGGAAATGTATTTCCATTCAATGGCCAAATTTCACCAAAGCCACTCACGTGCAACTCATACACTGGATACTGTGTAATCCCTGAGGATGGGAATTTGATCCAATCTCATGAAAATCAGGTTGTACCCCAGGAGTTTAAGGATAAGATTTAGGGTCTGTTCCATCTGAGCTTTCTGAAAGCATTAAACTAGACCATAGTATTAATCCATGGCACACATTAAGCTCTTACTGTGTGCCAAGCACTGTATACTAAGTGCTTGGGAGTATAACCACACAGTGGAGTAGGTAGGCACGAACCCTGCCCACAGAGAGTTTACAGATCAGAGGGGGAGACTTGAGAATCTTGACTGTTCTTCCATGCCCCATTTCCTTTTTGGAGGTACTTAGGGATAGGTAGGTTAGGGGGATTATTGCTGTATAATTGCCCATTGCTAAGACTCGTCATCAGGTCACTCAATCCTCTTCATTAAAAATGCCATAGACAGATTCCACCAGAGCTCTTCAGGAGCGGTCCTCTCAAAACCTCTCAACAACTCTTCCTCCCAGATAGTGCTAAATCAGTCATTTCACTAAGCCAACAGACGGTCGAATTGAGGTGCTAAAATGATTCTGGGGATGGCGGGGAACTTTGTGGTTTTGCACCGGACACAACAGCACTCTTACTATTGATCAACCGGGAAGGGATGCACTCTTTCCGTTTATGGTACCCGTATCCCTTTAGATACGTTCTGCTTGACAGAACACCCCGGTGTGGGTAATAAGAAGCAACATAAACTTTGCCTAGGATTTTACATACTCATGAAGCAGAAGGAATGACTCCCAGTTGGGCTCTGCAAAACTGATGATTATCACTCCCTCTAGTCCCTGGCCCAAGGAGAAGAACATTATTTAGGATTGAGATTTCTGTACCTCGGTAGCCGTACTCTGATTGGCTCCATTTTCCAGCAAATATTTCACTACATCAATGTGGTTCTCTTGTGCTGCCATATATAAGGGGGTGAAGCCATTCTGGAAGAGAAAAAGATCACAAAGAAAAGTTCAGCCAGAATCACTTTACAGTTTGACAAGTTAGTTTTATTACAGTGTTACTATACCCAAATATTAAAAAAGAATAAGATCATATTTTGAAAGTAAACAGATTCAAAATTAACTGCAGTATGCGTTCCTTCACCACAAATATACGATCGCTCTCACATATATGCCAAGTTAGAATATCTGACTCAAGAAAGTACAGTGTTCTGCTCAATAAATACTATTGAATGAATGAATGAAAGGAGGGGCATAAATATTATCCTATATATACTCTCCCATGCACTTAGTACAGTGTTCTGTATACAGTAAGCATTCAACAAATATTATTGATGGATTTACCCATCTTCACAACAAAGACTCTTTGGACCAAGCGATAAGCATAATCTCTTAGGATGTGCCCTAATAAATACACAAATCTGACTGTCCTTGACTTTTTCTCCATTTCTCTATCCTAGTAGAAAAAAATACTAAAATGAACAAAATTAATGTTCTATGTGGCTTTTTCATCACTGATTATTTATCTACCTCAGGTAAATAGTGAAGAGGCTATTTGCCAGCTAGTTTAACTAAATAATTGTTACTGTCATGGGTATGGTAGAGAGGTTACATTCAAGTTGGGAAATTTTCTTTAATCAGTCAAGCAATGATATTTACTGAGCGCTTACTAAGAGAGCACTGGACTAAGCATTTGGGAAAATACAATAGCACAGAGTTGGTAGACACGATCCCCGCTCAGGGAGCTTACAGTCGGCAGGGAGAGGAAGACATTAAATTAGATCACGGAGAGGGGAAATGATGGAGTATAAGAATTTATGCAGAAGTATTGTGGGGCTGGGTGAGTTATCAAAATGTTTAAAGCGCACACAGACAAGTGCATAATCCATGCAGAGAGGAGGAAAGATAGGGGAAATAAAGGGCTTAGTTTGGAAGGGAAGCACTCTTTCTGTTTATTTTTTGCTGCCTACTCATTATCAGGTACCTTTATCACTTCAGGCACATTCTGCTTGGTTGAACGGTCCTGGTGAGGGTAATAAGAGAGAGCATAAACTTTGACTAGATTTTGCATACTCATGAGGGAGAAGGAATGGGGCCCAGTTGGGCTCTGCAAAACTGATGATTATATAACAATCCCGGTTCCCGGCCCAAGAGAAGGACCCTTGGAGGAGATATGATTTGAATTAGCCTTTTAAGGGGCGGGGGAGAGTGGTAGGGAATTCCAAGCCAGAGGGAGGACATGGGCAAGGGGTCGGCTGCCAGATAGACAAGGTCGAGAGTCAACGAGTCAACAAACCAAGGTTACGGGTCTGTGAAACTGGGAGGATGGTAATGCTGCCTTCAGAAATAGGAAAGTCAGGGAGAAGGCATGGTTTGTGTGAGAAGATGAGGAGTTCTATTTTGGACTTATTAAGTTTGAGGGGTTGGTGGAACGTCCAAATAGAGATGACCTGAAGACAGAAAGAAATGTGAGACTGCCGAGAAGGAGAGAGCTCTTATTCAATCCACATATTCCCAGATCATCTTTCTGAGAAGCAGCGTGGCCTAGTGGAAAGAGCACGGGCTTGGAAGTCAGAGGTCGTGGGTTCTAATCTCGACTCCACCACTTGTCAGCCGTGTGACTTCAGGCAAATCGCTTAACTTTTCTGTGACTCAGTTACCTCATCTATGGGGATTGAGACTGTGAGCCCCACATGGGACAACCTGATAACCTTGTATTTACCCCAGTGCTTAGAACAGTTCCTGGCACATAGTAAGCACTTAACAAATACCATTATTATTATTAATAATAAAAAGGTTCAGTCCACGTCTCCTCATTCCTAAGGAAGTTCCAATGGTTATCCATCCACCACCACAAAGAAAACTCCTTACCATAGGCTATAAAGCACTCAAGTAGCTCATCCCCTCCTACCTTACCTCACTGATTTCCTAAAACAACTCAGCGTGTATTAGGAATAGTTCAGGCAGTGCAGGCACAGTTCCCTCTTCTAGGCCAACTCACTCACTGAACATTAGCCTCATCTACCGCACCACCAACCCCTTGTCCACATCCTCCCTCTGACTTAGAATTCCTTCCACCTTCACATATGATAGACCACCACTCTCCCCACCTTCAAAGCCTTATTCAAATTAAATATCCTCCAAGAGGCTTTTCCCAATTAAGCCCTCTTTTTCGCTACTCCCTCTCCCTTCTACTTTGCCTACGCACTTGGATCTGTACCATTTAAGCACTAGACATCCACCTCACCCTCAGTTCCACAGCACTTATATGCATATCTGTAATTTATTGAATTTAATGTCTGTCTTCACTCTAGACTCTAAGTTCCTTGTGGACAAGGAACATGTTTGCCAGCTCCGATTCACTGTACTCTCTCAAGCACTCAGTGCAGTGCTCTGCACACACTAAGTGTTCAACACATAGCGTTGATTGATTGATTGATTGATAGAAGAGGCAGACTTGCGAATCGTCCACATAGTGATGGAAGTTGAAGTCATGGGAGTGAATGAGTTCTATAAGGGAGTGGGTATATATGGAGAATAGAAGGGGTCCCAGAACTGAACCTCGAGGCACTCCCACAGACAGAGGGTGGGAAGCAGGCAGGGAGCCAGAGAAAAAGACTGAGAAGGGGCAGTCGGAGAGATAGGAGAACCAGAGGAAGACAGTGTTGGTGAAGCCAAAGATAGATAATGTTTCCAAGACAAGGGGATAGTCCATAGTGCTGAAGGCAGCAGAAAGGCTGAGGAGGATTAGCATGGAATAGCGGCCATTTGATTTGGCCAGAAGGAATTCATGCGGAACTTTAAGGAGGGCCATTTCTGTGGTGGGGAGGGTGGGGAATGGAAGCCAGATTTCAGGATGTGGAGGAGGGAGCTGGAGGAGATAACTCATTCAAGAAGTTTGGAGAGGATTGGTAGGAGGGAGGTGGGTTGAAAGCTGGAGAGAACCATGGGTCAAGGGTTTTGTTTTTTAAGGCTAGGGGATACATGGACATGTTTGAAAGCAGTTGGGAAGGAGTCATTTGAAAGTGAGCAGCTGAAGATGCTGGTCAGGGAGGGAAGAAGAGGGGGGCAATTGCTTTGATAAAGTGAGAAAGGGTGCGGTCAAAAGCCCAGGTGCAGGGGGGAGAATTTGAGATGATGCAGAGATTTCGAGTTATTGCAGGGAAGGAGTTGAGTTCAGTTGAGAGGAAGGTGTTGAGGATGGGATTTGTGTGTCACGAGACAGGAGGTTGTGTATGAAAACCAGATGAGGCAGGATGATTTTAGAAAACTGGATGCGGGTCAAAAGATCAGAGGTCTCGGGGGAAACAGGACAGATTTTTAGGGAAGGGATGTATGGGAGAGAACACAGGTCAGGAGGATGTGGTTACACAGTGGAATTTCAAAGTTGTTGAGGTTAGAAATCTCTACAGCTAGTAGAGATGATGGATTAGTCTGAATTTTCATCACTGTAAAGAGTCAGCATGTACATGTGTAATATTCACTTAAAATCCCAAAGGCATTGATTTTGGAAAATGCTGAGGATTCAGGGGGTTGCTATCTACTCAACTCTTGGCAAAATGCGGCATCCCCACTCAAGCAAAAACAAACTCCAAACATGATTCATAAAGCTCCTTGGGTACTATAATTCTTATGAAGCAACACTGATGACTTCAGCATAAATGACTCAGAAACATATGGATAAAATTTCCTTGTTATACCTCCGGGTTCCAAAAATTAAGGGAAATGTTGGCAAGTACTTGGCATTGGGCAGAACCCAAAATGAGGACGCAATAGTCTGATTTTGTAACATGTCCCTGGATTCACTAACTTTTCCCCAAAATTCAAGAAACAGAATTGGTTTTGGCAAGACAGAAATAGCATTTTAGCCAGGTTGAATTTAGAAAAATACAAATGGCAACCTGTGGAAGTGCAGTGGCCAGGTGTGTGATGGGGGAGGATGTAATGGCCCACTACACTAGGATAGTTTCAGAAGGCCAGAGGGGCTTTTAATCTCCCCCAAAAAAGTGATGATGACAATAATAATGATAATAGCAGGGGTATTTGTTAAGCACTGTACTAAGTGCTGGGGTAGATACAAGATAATAAGGTTGGACACAGCACCTCACCCACAGGAGCTCACTAATTGAGTGAGAATAGGTATTGAATCCTCATTTTTCAGATGAGAGAACTGAAGCACAGAGAAGTTAAATGACTTGCCCACGGTCAGGATTAAAACCCAAGCCCTCTAACTCTTTTTGTTGGGCCATTCAGTTTAAGCAGAAAGTCCGAAGCCCCCACTAGAGCTATCAGGCTCAATTCTGGTGTATAGCATAGGCAGCATTTTAATATAAGAATGGAAGAAGAGAAAAGAAGAAGAAAGAGGCTGGGAAAGAGCAACCTTCACAGCTTTGAGTCACTTTTCCTCCCAGAGTGTAGAACTATCAAAATATTAGGATGTCCTTAAGGAGAATACACTACACTTAACATTACAACTAAACTCAACCATTTCTGGCTGAAACTTTCTCTGCCTAGTTTGCTCCTTTCTACCTCCTCCTTTAATTCTTTAGAGGTGACTACTTGTATCTTTAAAGGTTGTTCTCTGTTAAAAATGAATGGAAGGAAAGTATGTTGGGAAGCAGCCTGCATAATGGATAGAGCATGAGCCTGGGAGCCAGAAAGTCATGGGTTCTAATCTGGGCTCTGCTGTATGTCTACTGTGTGAACTTGGGCAAGTCACTTAACTTCTCTGTACCTCAGTTACCTCATCTGTAAAAAAAAAAAAAAAAAATGGGGATTAAGTGTGTGAGCCCTATGTGGGGCAGGGACTGTGTCCAACCTGACTAACTTGTACTATCCCAGCACTTAGAACAGTGCTTGGCACATAATAAGCACTTAATAAGTACCATAATTATTATTAATATCATTACCATGATCCTTTTTGACTCCCTATTAAGTTTGAGCTCTGCAGAGTCAAAGCCAGCTTTCTATATTGTCTGTAATTTCCCCTGCACATAGAACAATAGAGAGTAAATCAAGCTTTCTTGTACGAATGGATGCTTGATAATGTGGCCAATCCACCCAGTTTCAAAGCAGACAGTTCAATTTTCAGCTGGTCTTCCCCCTAGAACCAATAAGGTACTAGACACTTTAACATCAGGTATATCCTCATTCCTCAAAAATCTCTCCACATTAAGCAGAAAGTCCTTACCCATTAGCTTTAAGACAGTCAATCAACTGTCTCTCCTGTCATCCACTCTTCTTCCCACTATACTAGTTTGCATTCCTTTCCTTTCATAGTAACCTACTTACTCATTGAGCCTCAATCAATTATATTTTCATCTCTACTTCCAACTGAGTTGCCCTTGAAACCCTTCCCTCCTGCCTGGAACTTTCCTCGCCACCCCACAAAATCAAATTTGATGGACTACAGCTCCCTCATTTTCAAAGCCCTTCAGAAATTCACTTCTAATCTTACCTCTAATTACCCTTTTCAATCCCCCCTACTGCCCATTCAGTACCTCTACATCAATTAATGACTTATGTACTCATTACCTCTTATTAGCTTATGCACTTGCTCATGTACATATCTCTTTTTTCCTTCATCCTCCTATCTGTAAATTTCTTTTAGTATCTGTCTCCCTAGATCATTGAGGGCAGGTCGTTTGTCTACTCATTCTATTGATCTGTCCCAAATACTTAATACAGTGCTCTGCACATAGTGATAAATAAATGCTACTGATTAATAGTTACATTATAAACAAATGAAATTGAATAGGGATTGGTGCAGAGAAAGGGAAAAAAAAACCTTGGGGAGAATGGTACCTTCCATGGAGACATTAGGAAGAAAATAAAAGGAAAAATATTAATGGGCTGAAGGTGCCCTTTAATCATTGGCAATTTCTGTATATCTTTTTTTATTGAAAGGCCAAAGTAAATGAGCTAAAAGTGAGGAGTAAAGCAGATTGGAAAAGGCAAAATAGACATCGGAAGGAGTTAATAAGCGAAGGTGCCCAGAGAAAACAAGAGGAATGACAAACAAAAGTGTTGAAAATTACTCTAGATATTCCTCAATGGAACACATAATTTAATGCAAACAATGCAGTTTTATATAAAATGTGACAAATTATAAAATCTCCACACAGTTTCTTGCTCTTATCACAGAAATCCCAAGGAAGCTTTAAAACCTCACTTCAGAACACTTTGGCCATATAAAAGTACTACTTCAAAACTGCATTTTACAGTTGGTGCATCACATAAATCTTCCCTCATAAAATCAGAGTTACATAGTATCATAAATGTGCAATGAATGTGCTAGTCCAGAAATGTCCCAATACTGACCAAAGTAATTGTTCTGGCAAACATAGACTCTTTTTTAAATATAGTCTGAGAGCCTGACTGAAAAATTTGCATTATCAAAAATGTTGTCCAATTCTCTCCTATGAAATATTTCAGCATGAACAAAGTTGAGTGCCCAGCAAATCTCTCTATTTTAAAATCCTTACATGGGAGGATCACATAAATACACAAGCACTGTTGGCCGGCATAATTAACAAGACATCCGTATTCCCTTTTCACAATCGTGAAATGGTTACAACACTTGTTTTCAGCTCTAGAAATTACGGGGTGATTTCGAATGACCTAATCTCTTATGTTACATAAAGTAGGTTTTTATCCCACTTATGATATTAATAGAAAGCACATAAACCATAAATCAGATTTCAGCCTGAGCTAAGGGTTTTATTTTTTCTGGTAGAGTCACTGCATTATGGTACATTAGGAGAATAAATAAAATTATTTACAAATGACTGGGAAAAGTGATACTTATTTCAAGCAGTGCTTTGGAATGCACGCTTCACTAACAGGTGCACGAAATTGGCTTTTGATAATACATCTACAAATGTGTTCTTTTATAAAGCGTCCAAAAACTACGAATATAGCCTGGAGGTTGGGCAACACCAGGAACAGTAATTTGACTAAAATGATCACATCTTTAGAGCTACAGTCTTCTGCTGAAGAACAGTTTTCAAAAGATGTCTTACTCTTTGAATCTTAAAATCAAATAGCACAGTCCCGCACAAGTGAGAATAGCTGAAAGAAAATAAAAGCACCCTAAAAAAATTAGCTGAAGGGAGCAGCACGGAGTAGTAGATACAGCATAGGCCTGGGAGCCAGAAGATCATGAGTTCTAATCCCTGCTCTGCCACTTCTCTGCTGTGTGACCTTGGGCAAATCACTTCACTTTTCTGTGCCTCAGTTACCTCATCTGTAAAATGGGGATTGAGACTGTGAGCTACACATGGGACAGGGACCGTGTCCAATCCGATTTGCTTGTATCCATCCCAGCACTCAGTACAGTGCCTTACACATATTTAAGCGCTTAACAAATACCATAATTATTATTATTATCTGGTGACTGACATAGCAGGACACCACAGCCATTAACAATCCCCTCTGCTCACTAATAATAATATAATAATGATAATTGCAACAATAACAATGGCTTTTGTTAAGTGCTTACTCTGTACCAAGCACAGTACTAAGTACTGAGGTAGATAAAAGGATCAGATTGGACATAATCCCTGGTCCACAGTGGGCACACGATCTAAAAGAGAGGAAAAAACATATTTAATCTGGGACTAGAACCATGTTTTGACTGGACTGGATTATCTTGTATCCAACCGAGTGCTTAGTACAGTGCTTGGCACATAGTGTTTAACAAATACCATCATCATCATGATTATCATATGAAGAAATTGACACACAGAGACTTGCCCAAGGTCCCACAGCAGGAAAGTAGTGGAACTAGGATTAGAACCCAGGTCCCCTGACTCCTAGGCACGTGTTCTTTTCAGTACAGCACACTGTTTCCCTGGAGTTTGTACTGATGAAGAGATGTGGCAGTAGGAACCCCCCGCCAAATTAACCCAGTGAGGAGAGAGTAGCCCAAGTGAGGTGGGTCCCCAAATCTCACCCTGTGCACTGTGGGACCCTATGGCCACCCACCAGGCCACTTATGTAAATATCCTTATACACTACTATATATTATATATTGTTGGTATTTGTTAAGCGCTTACTCTGTGCAGAGCACTGTTCTAAGCGCTGGGGTAGACACAGGGGAATCAGGTTGTCCCACGTGGGGCTCACAGTCTTAATCCCCATTTTACAGATGAGGTAACTGAGGCCCAGAGAAGTGAAGTGACTTGCCCACAGTCACACAGCTGACAAGTGGCCGAGCCGGGATTCGAACCCATGACCTCTGACTCCAAAGCCCGGGCTCTTTCCACTGAGCCACGCTGCTACTATTTCTCCCACCTGTAATTCATTTTAATATCTGTCTCCCCCTGTAGACTGAGAGCTCCTTGTGGGCAGAGATCACTTCTATCAACTCTCTTGTACTGCACTTTCCCAAGCATTTAGCACAGTGTTCTGCACACAGTAAGCACTCAAATAAATACCGTTAATTGATTATTGCGCACACAGTAAGCGCTCAATAATTATTTTTGAGTGACTGAATGAAACACTTTCACCCGGAAGCCTGGCTTGCCTCAAGCAAACCTAAGGGGTACGGTTCAACTCGTAGAAAGTGTCAGACGCTGTATCCACTGTGATTCGAAGGAGAAGATTTTCCAGCTAAAAATGGAATGTTCAAAAGTTTCCAAATGATTTAGGAATCAAAAATAAGCCTCTCCACCTCAAGTTGCAGCTTGGCTACCATCCTTTCTTGTATTAATAATACCATCGGGACACAACAGCGGTGCACAGCTGAAAAGCAATTAATCATTTGCTCTGCTCAGAGGCTCCCAACAACACCCGCTCTGGTGCCCAAGAGACCTGATGACATAGGGTTTCACCAGAACCAGGTCAAACCCAGTCCAACAGCTGGGATCCCAGCATCTAGGAGAGTGGAAGAGTTCCTGGAATGAGTATCATTTAAAAGGATTTATTCCCGGTGAGATTTGCAAGGACAAAGTAATAAGTAGCTTTTCCAGTATTCTAACTATTGCATTGGACAGTGAAAGCACTGTCTTAGTATTTATAGTATTTATAGTACACATCAATAGTATTTACTGAGCATTTAGTGCAGAGCACTGTCTTAAGCACTGGAAGTACAATAGAGATAACAGGCAGGAAACAAATACGTTCCATCTCCTGAGCGCTTCTGAATTAATGATGCCCTCTCAATTTTTCTTCATATTTTTCATGGATTTTTCACTGGAAAATCCTGCTCTGATCAGGAGTGGAAGAGGTAAAATGCAAAGCCCTAAATCAGGATGCCAGGACTTACGTGCATATTTTTAAGTATTAAATAATCATAAACTGCTGAAGCCGGTGTGGATTTCATTTTTTTCCACATATTTACTGGGAGGTAGTTTTTTCCAAAAGAATGGCAAATTCAGGCCCAATACAGATTTACCGAATCACTTCAGAAAACATTAATGCTGTTGTATATCATATTTCCCTGGTGTGCTGAAATTCCAGACCCTCTCAGGAAGATAATGGTGCCAGGACTTTTTCCCTGTAGAAACACACTAACACACATTTCTGGGAACTCTATCACAAGAGGTGGAAGGCTGAAAAGCACCCAGTAGGATATATCTATCAATAATCAACAGGAGAGTTTTGTAAAAATGGTATTTGTTAATCACTTACTATGCTCCAGGTACTGTACTGATCATTGGAGCAAATATAAGAAAATTAGATTGGACATAGTCCCTATCTCACAGAGGGCTCTCTCAGTCTGAATCCTCATTTTATTGATGAGGTAACTGAGGCAGTAAAGTGACTTGCCCAAGGTGTCATTACAGACAAGTGGCGAAGCAGCATTAGAACCCAGGCCCTCTGATTCCCAGACCCGTGCTCTTTCCACTAGGCCACACACTGCTTCTCATGCTGCTTTGTGGAGGACATAGGCTTCTTTTAAACCCTGTAAGAAGTGCTCAGAACTTCTAGATTCTGGGGCTAAAACTACTGAGTAATTTTACACCCTCTTACTTTAGCTGTACTTAAAGACGTACAGGTCAATAGTCAAAGTTTTGGGTGTTACTGTAGGAAAACACTGGTGGCAGAGGTTACAATTTTAGCTGAAACAAAGGGGAAAGTGGATTTCATTCTTCACTTTCCAGAAAAATAAGGAGAGCTTACACATTGCATTATCCTGACATTCGATTTCTCTTAATAAAATATGCTGAATAACCCTTAGAGTCAATGATATAATGCTGTTATACAATTTCCATGCAATTTGTTTCATGCTGGAAATGTTTCATCAGCAATTTTCCAGCTCCTACCTCTATTCCCTGAGGAAAGAAAGCACTGTTCCAAACAACTGCAAAATAGCTCAATCATCTTTAACTAAGCTTTTCCTCTAAAGCCAATCCTTTTCGATAGCTAGGAAAACAGCTGGAGACTACCAATGCAGCTAAACTCTATAAATACTTGAGGTTTAGCCTGTGCTTAAGTTAATTTATAACATAGTCATGCAGAGTAGTTACAGAATCGTGTTAAGGTGATGATGTTATTGTTTTCACTTGCATATTGGTTAGCATCCTTTTCATGCTAACCTTCAACGGCTTTAATACTTACCTTTTATAATGGGGCCAGCCATATTAGGCAAATTTTGCCCATGAGTCTAAATTCCAATAGGGGAATGTCTTCATTACCATTTCCCCTGTACAATCATACATCCAATTCTCCTTTATTCCAATTGTAGAACTCTAAGCAATTTCCATATACTTGGCCCTTAAAATATTCATGTAGAGCACGTCTAATTTGGACTCCAAAGTCCAACTGAAGGAATCTGCTTTAATAAAGGGAAGTATAGGTTCTAGACAATCTGTGGCTCATTTGACCCTTGAGCCACTTTGGGAGCAACATTCTTATGGGGAACACAAGGCGCACTGAAATTTTAATAGTTGACTATATTCTTTGGCAAAGAATTAGCTACAAAAAACACTGAATATCAGAACATTTGTACTTAGCATGGAACACACTTGTGTGATAGATTAAAAATGAAAACACCAAGTCTTTTGATAGGATGTTACATCCAACTACATAATTATAATGACGGATTATTCCAATTAAGATTATTTGAACTAGGAGAGTTAAATTGATCTCTTAACTCTAACTTCAAGACCTTCCACTAACATTCAGTCAACAAATGATATTTATTGAGTGGTTACTTTGTATGGAAGCACTGTATTAAGAGCTTGAACATTGTCCTTTTTACTTTTCTGCCTTCTTCTCCTGCTTCATCCCATCATGCAAGCTTTATTTCTTCCAAGCTGATTCCCTAACTGTACCTCACTCTCTAGTGTCCCATTTCAGACCCATCAATGCACATCCTTCCTCCTGGATGGAACTCCATCCCTCACATCTGCCAAACCACCTATCTCCACACCTTAACAGCTCATTTTGAAAACCACCTTTAGCCAGAAAGATTCTGGTTAAAATCTTGCTGGTAGTGGTGAGATGTGGAAGGCTATGATTGATTCCACAGTGCGCTCTCTCATCTTTGTTCCTGATGATTCTGGAAGATGGTTTGTCTTTCAAGTCCTGTGGTATTTCTAAGTGTTTCTCATGGTATTTAGCAGTAAGTAGTGGAAACAGCAGCATGGTTGGGTGAGTCAGGAGACCTAGATTTTGGGTACCAGCTCTGACATTGGCCTGTCATGTGACTTCAGATGCATCTCCATGCCTTAGTTATCCGTAAAGTTATGATAAATTCAACCAATCAATAGCATTTCTTGAACGCTTACTGTGTGCAGAGCCCTAGGCTAAGCACTTGGGAGAGTACAATACAGCAGAGCTGATAGACACATTTCCTGTCAATGCACAACTTACAAACTAAAGGGACTGCAAAGTACCTGCTCTCCCTCCCTCTTAAACTATGCATTACAAGTGGGGAAATGCCCATCTTATGTCTACCAAAGCACTTATCACATTGAAAGTTCTTCCAGAATGTGAGCCTGCTGTGGGCAGGGATTGCTTCTCTTTGTTACTGAATTGTACTTTCCAAGTGCTTATTACAGTGTTCTGCACACAGTAAGCACTAAATAAATATGATTGAATGAATGAATGGAGCTTATAGTCTACAGGGGGAGACAGATAATAAAACAGATACAGATAGGGAGAATAGTAGAGTAAATCCAAGTTAAAGCCACATCACTGATTGATTGATTGATCGAGGGGCCAAAGAGTAGCCCTCTCCAAGTATAGCCATTCATTAAAATCAAAAGACAACATCCTGATATTAATTTTTAAGGTAGCAAACTCTCCAGAGGTTAAATGACTAGTTAATTTCACCTTTTAAATCTAGACTTGTAGTTTCCATCAATCATATTTAACAACAACAACAACAATGCTGGTATTTGTTAAGCGCTTACTATGTGCAGAGCACTGTTCTAAGCGCTGGGGTGGATACAGGGTAATCAGGTTGTCCCATGTGAGGCTCACAAACTTAATCCCCATTTAACAAATGAGGTAACTGAGGCAAAGAGAAGTTAAGTGACTTGCCCACAGTCCCACGGCTGACAAGTGGCAGAGCCGGGATTCAAAACCCATGACCTCTGACTCCCAAGCCCGGGCTCTTTCCACTGAGCCACGCTGCTCCTCTAACTGAGCGCTTTACTGAGCGCTTACTATGTACAGAACACTTTACTAAGCACAATATAACAAGAGTTGGCAGCCACATTCCCTGCCCATAATGAGCTTACAGTTTAGAGGGGGATACAAACATTAAGATGAATAAATTACAGAAATGAACATAAGCGGAGTGGGGCTGAGGGAGGGATGAAAAAGGGTGCAAATTAGTGTGTAATCTAATTTTAGCCTCTTCCTTCATTCTACTTCACTCCTCTCCCTACCATGTATGTGTTTCTCTTGCAAGTGTTCATACACCTGTGCCAATCTGTTATGACAACTGCTACCCAATAACAAAGTGAGGAAGGAATGCACTGTTAATATGTTTGTTCGCCAGAAATGAATTGGTTTAATTACCGGTTAAATCCCTTAAAGAACAGGAGGTTCAATTTCATCATTACATTCTGTTTGGAAAATTGTCTGAATTTCAACCACATGAATCACGATTCCTCCCCATGATTTCTGTTAGTGTGCTCTTATGCTGAATGACTTTATTCATTCAGAGAAGCAGCGTGGCTCAGTGGAAAGAGCACGGGCTTGGGAGTCAGAGGTCATGAGTTCGAATCCCGGCTCGGCCACTTGTCAGCTGTGTGACTGTGGGCAAGTCACTTCACTTCTCGGTGCCTCAGTTACCTCATCTGTAAAATGGGGATTAACTGTGAGCCCCACGTGGGACGACCCGATTACCCTGTATCTACCCCAGCGCTTAGAACAGTGCTCGGCACATAGTAAGCGCTTAACAAATACCAACATTATTATTTATTATTATTATTATTTATTTTCAAAGATGTTTAACATTCAAGTAATGCAAAACTTCATCAGCCAGCTCAGATAATAGAACACACAGACACATTCCAAAACATTTATATTCAATTGCCCAAATTAAGAAAGAAATTCCTTTCAATCCCAGAACTTCTGTTGTGTATTCACAGTCTGTCATGGTGGAGTTTTCCAGAAACAACATGGCCTAGTAGATAGAGCATGGACCTGGGAGTCAGAAGGACCAGGGGTCTACTCCCAATTCTGCCACTCATCTTCTGCGTGACCTCGGGCAAGTCACTTCGCTTCTCTGGGCCTCACTTACCTCATCCATAAAATGGGGATTAGGACTGCGAGCCCCATATAGGACATGGCTCATGTCCAACCTGATTACCTTGTATCTACCCCAGGAATTAACATAGTGAGAGGCACATAGTAGGCACTTAAAAAAAATGAGGCAAAGTGACTTTGTGATTTTAAAGGACAGCTTTAAATGCAGGTACACTAACCTCAATCTACTCAGCAACCTGGTTGTTGTCTATCAGAGATAAATTTAAGCCACATGAAGGGCTGGTAGGTCATGTGCCCATTCACAGTTTAGTCTGAAGCGAATGCCATACTGTCACTGCATTTTGACAGTTTTCCCAAGGCATAGTCTGGCCTTCGTAATTCATATTTCTGGTTCTTCGCCCAGCAGTTTGACAAACGACAGCGTGTGGTTGAGGTGGAAGGATTTGGTGACAGCCTTCAGCTGTGGAATTGAGGGACATTTGAAAGGCACAGGAAGGTTCCTGACAAAGGCTGGTACCTTATCCTGTTTTGCTTTTTTAAAACAACATTATCCTTAAACATGGAGAAGCAGCATGGCTCAGTGGAAAGAGCCTGGGCTTCGGAGTCAGAGGTCATGAGTTCGACTCCCGGCTCTGCCACGTGTCAGCTGGGTGACTGTGGGCAAGTCACTTAACTTCTCTGTCCCTCAGTTCCCTCATCTGTAAAATGGGGATTCAAAGTGTGTGAGCCCCACGTGGGACAACCTGATTACCCTGTATCTCCCCCAGTGCTTAGAACAGTGCTTGGTACCTAGTAAGCGCTTAACAAATACCAACATTTTTTTTTATTTTTATTTTATTTTTAAAAGAAGCAGAATATACTTAATCAGTGGTACATGTCAAGTGCTCATTTTGAGCACAACACTGTACTAATTGCTTGCGAGAGGTACAACAGAGATAGACAGGTTACCTGACCATCAGGAGCTTACAGTCTGGAGGGGAGAGAGATTTAAAAATAAATTATGAATATAATAACAATAATAATAATAGTTTTGGTATTTATTAAGTGCTTACTATGGGCCAAGCACTTTATTAACCCCGGGGTAAACACAAGGTAATCAGGTTGGACATATGGGGTTCAAAATCTAAATCCCTATTTTGCAGATCAGGTAACTAAGGCACAGAGAAGTGAAGTGACTTTCCCAAGGTCACACGGCAGGCATGTGGGGGAGCCAGGATTAGAACCCACGTCCTCGGACTCCAGTGCTTAAAGGGTACAGATCTAAGTGCATAGGTAATGGTAGAGGAAGTAGGGGAAATGAGGGCTTAGGTCGGGAAAAGCCTCTTGGAGGAGTTGTGATTTTAGTCAAGCTTTGAAGGCAGAGGAAGCGATGCTCTGTCAGATATGACGGGGGAGGGAGTTCCAGGACAGAGGGAAGACGTGGGCAAAAGGTCAGTGCTGAGATAGATGAGATCAAGGTATAGTGAGTAGGTTGGCGTTAAAAGAATGAAGTGTGTGAGCTGGAATGCAGTAGAAAATCAGTGAGGTAAACTAAGGGGGGAAAGTCGATTGAATGCTTTAAAGCTGATGGTAAGGAGGTTCTGTTTGATGCAGAGATGTACGGGAAACTCCTGGAGGATCTTGAGGAGTGGGAAGACCAATAATCAATCACTCAGTGGTGTTTATTGATCACATACTGGTGTAGAGCACTGTACTCAGGACTAGGGAGAGTACCATATAACAGAGTTGGGAGACATGTTCCCTGCCCACACTGAGCTTACACTCTAGAGGGGGAGACAGACATTAATATAAATGAATGTATAAATCATGGATATCTACATAAGTGCTGTGGGGCTTGAGGGTGGGATGAATCTCAAGTACTTAAAAGGTACAGATCCAGTTCATTAGCAACGCAGAAGGGAGAGAGAGTAGGGGAAAAGTGGGCTTTTAATGAGAGAGGGCTTTCTGGAGAGGTAACCTCAAGAAATGGATCTTTATAAAGATTATAGTAATAATAATGATGGTATTTGTTAAGCACTTACTATGCGCCAAGCACTGTTCTAAGTGCCGGGGTAGATACAAGGTAATCAGGTTGCCCTATGTGGGGCTCAGAGTCTTAATCCCCATTTTACAGGTGAGGTAACTGAAGCACAGAAAAGTTAAGTGACATGCCCGAGGTCACACAGCAGTCAAATGGCAAATCCGGGATTAGAACCCACGACCTCTGACTCCCAAGCCTGTGCTCTTTCCACTAAGCCAAGCTGCTTCTCTGATCTGGGCAGCAGAGTGAGGACTGGAGAGAAGAGAGACGAGAGATAGGAAGTGATCAAGGAGGTTGACTGTAAGTTCGCAATGGCCAAGGAACATGTCTACGAACTCTCTTATATTGTACTCTCCCAAGCACTTAGTGCAGTGCTCTGCACATAGAAAGCACTCGATAAATACCATTAATTGATATAAGCGCTTGGATTTACATGGTAGCAGTCTGGTGGAAGAGGAAAGGTTGGATTTTAGCAATGCTGTGAAGGCCGAACTGACAGGGTTTGGTGACTGATTATATAGGCTTTTGGAGAGAGAAGAGCAGAGGATAATGCTAAGGTTATGGGTTTGTGAGACAGAAAACATAGTGGGGTTGTCTATGGTGAGGACAAAGACATGGAGAGGATAGGAAGATAAGGAAGATGTCTGGTTTGGACATGTTTACTTTGAGGTGTAAGTGGGTATCCATGTAGAGATGTCCTGAAGGCAGGAGATGAGGGATAGTGTTCCTGAGTGAAGAGGACTGCCTACTCCAGCTGAGATATATTTTGTCTTTGGATAAAATAGCAAGTGATTTATCTGACTTCATTTGTCATTGCCCAAAGTCAGTTCCACAAGTCTTACAGGACAGAAATGTCAGATCTCATGAGAGCACCTGCTATTCTCAGACAATAAGAACCTTATTACTAGGGAGCTATATCCATCTCTATATTTTTCCCTGGTGATTTTCCTCCCCAAAGATTTGCTTTGACTGAAACCTGGATTCAGGCTATATGTTCAGGTTTCAGCCAACATAATGGACAATGTTTCACTCACAGTAAACAAATCCTGGCAGGTATTCCACTGCTCACTTATTAGCAGCCTTCCCGGTCTCGATTCTCTGGAGTCATGTCACTGGAATAGTCCTGCAATAGCCCTGACCTTTCCTAAGACTATGGCCCCACTGCACACCCAGTGCAGGTGGGGTTGAAATTATTTCTTTGAATAAATCACTGGCAGCTCAAATGTCTCAGAAAACGGTCACAAAAAGAACCTCTAATGATCCCATCACCCCCGGCAAAGCCCCCTGAGGCAAAATTGTCTGCGACAATTGATAGGACTGCACTTACCACAGCTGGGATAGCAGGGAATGGCTCTAGTCATTCTGATAATTGCCCTAATTATACCCACTGACAACATAGCTACGCATCCTACCTGTCTGTTTCTGGAGAGAGCCGTGACAATAGCACCACCTCTCTGGGTAGAGAAAGAACAAAGCTAGAACCCTTCCCATCCACCCACAGTAGCTCCACCACCCAGAAACTGCACTTCCACAGCATCGGGAGGGTTTGATCCGTTTTGCCAATCTGAGAAGCAGCAGGGCCTAGTGGGAGTCAGAGGACCCGGGTTCTAATCCTCGGTCCACCACTTTCCTGCTGCGTGACCTAGAGCAAGTCACTTAATTTCTCTGTGCTTCAGTGTCCTCATCTATAAAAACTGTGACACCCCCCCCCCCCCCCGTGGGACATAGACTGTGTCCAGCTTGATTATCTTGTATCTACCCCAGTGCTTAGTACAGTGCCAGGAACATATAGTAAGAGCTTAACAAATATAATTTTAAAAAAAATGTTCCAAGCCATTATCTGAGAATTTAGGCCTAAATAGATCCACCGGACGTATAATAATAATTTATGCATTTATATCAATGTCCATCTCCCCCTCTAGACTGTAAGCTCATTGTAGGGAGAGAATGCCTCTGTTATATTGTACTCTCCCAAGCACTTATTACAGTGCTTTGCACAAAATAAATGCTCAATAAATACTGACCGACTCTCCTAAATCAACCTCCTCCAGATCCCACCCCGGGTTAAGCTTCGGGAGATTTCCCTGGAGTGTGAAGCCCTGGGAGATTGGGAAGGAAGGGGAAAGATTTCTATAGAACTGTCTGCCCGTCAGGTAATGAGATGCAGCCAAGGCTTAATCTGGGCCTTGCGATGGAAACCTGAGAGCCAGACTGTCCCAAAATTACCTGAATCCCAGTTGCCCAGGTGGCTAATTTTATTCCATCTGTCACTTGGTATCCAGGGTCACTACTGCTACTTTGGGAAAGCCCCTTTGCTGAGAATGTGTCTGTTTACTGTTATATTGTACTCTCCCAACGCTTAGTTCAGTGCTTTGCCCACAGTAAGCGCTCAATACAACTGAATAAATGAATGTAATCCTTGACTGGCCTGTCAACCATTTGAGGCTTACGGGCAGGGAACACGTCTGACAATTCTCTTGTATTGTACTCTCCCAATCGCTTGGAACAGTGCTCTGCATATAGTAAGTGCTCAATATATACTATTAATTGATTATCTGTCTGCCTCTGTCCCCAAAGGCTACAAAACTTGGTATACTCCTTGTCTCCTCCCTCACTTTTGACACTTGCATTCAGTCTGTCACTTAAACTTTACCTGCTTTTCTTCCACAACATTTCCCAGTTCTGTCCCTCCTCAGCATCCAAATGGACAGTCAACTGGTTCCAGTACCCATTACGCTTCGGCTCCTGCTGTATCTGCCTCCTCACTAATCACCAGTCTCTCCCACCTCCAGGCCGTATTTCACACCCCTGCCGGGATCATTTTTCCCTAAAATGTCATTGTCTACAACTTGCTTTATTCCTCAAAATCCTGCAATTGTTACTCGTTCCTCTCCACATCAAGAAATCAGTCAGTGGTATTTACTGAGTGCTATATTTGGGACCCTGTTCTAAGTGCTTGGGAGAGTACGATATAAGAGAATTAGCTCCGCCACCTGTCTGCTTAGTGGTTTCGGGCAAGTCACTTCACTTCTCTGTGCCTCAGTTCCCTCATCTGTAAAATATGGATTAAGACTGTGAGCCCCATGTGGGACAGGGTCCGTGTCCAGTGTGATTTGCTTTTATCCACCCCACTGCTTCGGACAGTGCCTGGCACATAGTAAGTTTTTTAACAAATACCACAATTCTTTAAGGAATTCTCCAAATTGCAGAGTCACTGGGCATGCAGGGCTCCATTTCTTCATAGAACCTTCAGAGTTGGTAGGATTACAAGAGATCACAGTGACTACTGATGAGATTCACGTCTCCCCAACTTGATGAGTGTGCGAGCTGGAATGGATCAAGTGGTCGGCAGAGTTGTGGAGAAAGATGAAATGGATGACGGCCACAGGGACGCTGAAATCCATTTGGTTAGTGTAGGGGAGGAGGAGGAGAGAAGGAAGGTGAGAATGGTATAAAAATTTCTCAGAAAATTCGGAGGGGTGGGCAAAGAGAAGCAGCCTGGCCTAGTACATAGAGGCCTGGGAGGCACAAGGCAGAAGGACCTGGGATTTAATCCTGGCTCTGCCACTTTTCTGCCACTTCTCTGTGCCTCAGTTACATTATCCATAAAATGAGGATCTACCCCAGCGCCTAGTATAGTGCCTGGCACATAGTAAGTGCTTAACAACTATCATTAAAAATAATAATGATAATAATGTTGGTATTTGTTAAGCGCTTACTATGTGCAGAGCACTGTTCTAAGCGCTGGGGTAGATACAGGGTAATCAGGTTGTCCCACGTGAGGCTCACAGTTAGTCCCCATTTTACAGATGAGGTCACCGAGGCCCAGAGAAGTGAAGTGACTTGCCCACAGTCACACAGCTGACAAGTGGCAGAGCCGGGAGTCGAACTCATGACCTCTGACTCCGAAGCCCAGGCTCTTGCCACTGAGCCACGCTGCTTCCCGAAAGAAGAGGGCAGATGTAACTTTGCAAGAACCTTCCCTGCTCTCCATCATATTCCCTTCCTCCCAGTGTTACTGCCTTATTCCCGTCTGGGCAGAGGCTAGTGTTAAAAAGGAAAGATGCATCATTCCCTTAGGACTCTACATTGGCTGAATGCCCAGAGGGCAGAAACCTTGCTGGGACAACCAGCAATGAGAATCTGTAATCATCAGCCTTTCTACTGATTATCATACCGCGTACACAATCTTTTGAGAATTGCCTTCCTCTGCTGCAGATGAGAAGTGAAAGGAAAATGTGATACCATTATGAAATGTCTACTGAAGCTCCCACATCTTTTAACGGCATTTATTAAATGCCAACTATGAACCAGGCACTGTACTAAGCAGTGGCGTAGATACAAGTTAATCAGGTAGGACACAGCCCCCGTCCTACACAGAGCTCACAGTCTTAAACCTTATTTTACAGATGAGGTAACTGAGGCACGGAGAAGTTAAGTGGCTGTCCGAGGTCACACGGTAGACAAGTGGAGGATCCAAAATTAGAACCCAAGCCCTCTGACCCCCAGGTTCTTGCTCTTCCTTAGTGGCCAGGCTGTCTCTCACACGGTTCCTAAGACGGAAAACTCCTTTTCAATCTCAGTCTCCACAGAGAACTACTTAGCCTACCGGTGCTAACTCCAGCACATAGACCGAACACTACAAATCAGTGGCAAATCCAACCCACCCTGCATAAATCTCCCCTTCGGTTGTGTTACTTCCAGGCTTGCCCTTTGACCGCGAATGGATCGAGAAGGAATTTTCCGTAAGTGCATAGCATTATTGCTCACTCTAGGGATTGGGCCCCAAGAGGAGGTGAAGAGGTTACGGAAACAGGAGCTGGAGCCTCTGAACAGGTGCGTGGGTTTGGTGAGGGCACACTGTGGGCCGCTTGAGAGAGCGAAGCCGAATCGTCACCTCCTGGCCCTCCTTCTGTGCTCCTCTTCTAAGCTTTTAACATGGGAGCGGATACCGAGGGACAGGGAATTCTGGGGCATGTTTCTGGTGGAGAAGTGCTATGGAGGAAGGGAAGTTGGGCAGGGGACTGTGGGATATACTGGGATACAGAACAGAACAACAGATAACTGGCGTGATGGATAAGACTGAGGAGGTGTTATGTTCTTCTGAATCACCCAGAGATCGGAGCATACAGCACAGTGAACGTGATGTCCCAGTGCTCTGGTCCGGTGACTGATTTAGCAAATTTAGAAATATGGATTCTTCTGCTGTGTGACCTTGGGCGAGTCACTTAAATTTACTTGGCCACTGGCTGCTGATGGCAAATGAGAATTAGTATTGACCTCCTGCATTAGAAGGTTGAGTGGTTTAATCAATAGCAAGTGTAAATGACTTCAAAAATGTGTTGCTGAAGCTGAAGAGTAGGAAAAATCATTATTTTTCCAGATACACCGCATATCAGCTGGTACATTTTGATTTGTCCTATAATCTTTCACCATCAGCTTGAGTTCTCTTTCCTCCCATCCTTTACCCACTGTCTGGCCTTTCAGGATTGGTCTTGTAGTCCAGTTTGTATAGATCACTAAGCTTCACTTCCAGCTGATTATTTCAGTCCCTTCTGATTTTAAATTTCCTTCTTGGAAGGAGCATGGCCTAGTGGAAAGAGCACATGCTCTTCCTTAGTAGGCCATGCTGCTTCTCACACCGTTCTTTGGACGGAACACTCCTTTTCAATCTCAGCCTCTACAGAGCCCTAGGTAACCTACCAGTGCTAACTCTAGCACATACATTAGACACTCCAAATCTGTGGCAAATCCAATCCAACCTCTACAAATCTCCCCTTTGGTTGTGTTACTTCCAAGTTTAGCCTTTGACCAGGAAAGGATCCAAAGTCAGAGGACCTGGATTCTAATCTCAGCTCTGCCACTTGCCTGCTCTGTGACCTTGGGTATGGCACAACTTTTCAGTGCCTCAATTTCTACCTCTGTAAAATGTGGATTAAATACCTGAGCTCCCTCCTATGACCCCAGTGAGGGACAGGGACTGGGTCTGACCTGATTATCTTGTATCCATCCTAGTGCCTATTACAGTGCTTGTCACAGAGTAAACATTTAAGAAATACCACCATTATTATTATTATTATTGGCACAATAATTTCTTGTATCATAATCCTTTGGAGAGTATCACAACTGGTATTGGGGGGGGGGGGGCGCAGAGGTCGAGGTGAGTCTCTCTTGGGGATTTTCCTTATAAGTACGTGAAAGTCTAAATTAAAGATGTTCTCAGTGCTTGACACAAATAAATTGCTTTACAAATACCATCATCTTCATCATTTTTATGTGTAATGTTTTACAATA
The DNA here is from genome assembly GCF_004115215.2 of Ornithorhynchus anatinus. Taxonomy (NCBI): domain Eukaryota; kingdom Metazoa; phylum Chordata; class Mammalia; order Monotremata; family Ornithorhynchidae; genus Ornithorhynchus; species Ornithorhynchus anatinus. Next base: position 34,032,911 of record NC_041739.1, read on the forward strand.
ACACCCGTACCTTGCTTCCTTCCCTATGTCACCCAGTGAATAGGTGCAAAGAATGATTGCGCTCACAGAAAAGTTCACGCGATCCACTTTTTGTGAATGGCAGAAATGGAAGTGACCTCATTAGACAGGGTGACTTTTACAACAGGTATTTCTGGCCGCAATTCAGCACAAGGTAGCTCAAAAATGTTGGACTGGGCCAGTCGGGATGGACTGTGTGCGACACGGGCCTAGGGAGATTGTGCCTAGTGGGCTGCTAATGGGGGCAGTGGGAGAGTAGGGCTCGGCCGATTCTATAAACCTGCCGCCCAAACATTCCATGCCTGTTACGCCGCTACTTTCCGTGAGGCTTTGCCCTTTGCCAAAAGTATCTTTTCCTGAAAAAAACACCATGATCTTCAAACACTCCCATGTCTGGTGTCTTTCCCCCACTGCAGCCATACTCTGAATAGTCTATTGTTAGGAGCTATCGGATTTCCTCTAATCCCATGATCATTAATCCCCAATACTAGATTACCATTTGTTCCAGCCTTACATTTGGAATGAGACAATCAGAAAGGAAAGCAATTTTCCCTGGCGCGAGTGGTCTGCTCAGAGTCCTTTTCCTAGGGCTAGTTCTTCAGGGCCACTATCCCGCTGCCACAAATAGGTTGAATTGGTTCAGGAAGATGAGAGTTTCAGGGAGAGAAAGCGGCACTAAAGCCTACACACTTGGCTAGCGTGCCAGTCTCTCTGATTTGCTTCCATACTGCACTGCACACACCCTAGCAGCAAACACTAATACGGAACATTTTATTCTGTCATCAGTGTGTGCAGTGCTCGGTCACTGGTCAGCAGACCCTGAAATAGTTTTTTTTTCGGTAGGTTTCCCCCTACGCACCTTTGATCCTTAAAATTATTATTAAGAAGATGTTAATAATAATAACTAGTAAGAGAAGAAGCATGGCTTAGTGGAAAGAGCCCAGGTCTGAGAGTCAGGGGCCCTGGGTTCTTCTCCCAGCTCTGCTGCTTGTCTGCTGGGTGACAGTAAGCTATTTGCTTAACTTCTCTGTGCCTCAGTTACCTCATCTGCAAAATGGTGATTAAGCCTGTGAGCCCTGTGTGGTCCACGGACCTTGCCCAACCTGATTAACTCGAATCTACCACAGCGTTTAGTACAGTGCCTGGTAAATTGTAAGCACTTAACAAATACTATCAAAAAAAATAGTAATAATTGTGGCATACGTTAAGTGCTTCCTATGGGCCAAGCACCGTAGTGAGCACTGGGGAAGGTACAAGATAATCAATTTAAATACTCTCCCTCCACATGGGGCTCACAGGCTTAACCCCCATTTTACAAATAAGGAAACTGAGTCAAAGAGAAAGAAGTTAAGTGACACGCTCAGGGTCAATTACTCATCATCCAAACCCCAGCCACTGCTTGTATTTCCATCACTGTAGACGATATGTCTATCCTTCCTATCTCTGAAGCCTGTAACCTTAGTGTTGTCCTCAACTCATCTCTCTCCTTCAACCCATATGTTCAATCTATCACCAGATCCTGTCACTTCTACCTTCACAAAACTGATAAAATCCGCCCTTTTCTTTCCATCCAAGCTGTTACCACGATAATCCAAGCACTCCGAATAAAGCACGGGCCTGGGAGTCAGAAGGTTATGAGCTCTAATCTCCGCCCCACTACCTGACTGCTGGGTGACCTTGGGCAAGTCACTTCACTTCTCTGTGCCTCAGTTACCTCATCTGTAAAATGGGGATTGAGACCGTGAGTACCATGTGAGGCAGGGACTGTGTCCAAAACGATTTGCTTCTATCCACCCCAACTTTTGGTATAGTGCCTGGCACATAGTAAGCACTTAACAAATGCCATAATTATCATTATTATCTAATCCCGCCTTGACTACAGCATCCGCTTCCTTGCTGACCTCCCTGCCTCTCCTCACTCCAGTTCACACTTCAGTCTGCTGTATGGCTCATTTTTTCTAGACAATCATTCGGTCTGTATCTCCCCACTCCTCAAGAACCTCCAGTGGTTAGTCATCCACCTCCGCCTCAAACGGAAACTCCTTACTTTTGGCTTTAAAACATTCGATCAGCTCAACTCCTACCTTACCTCCCTGAGCTGCTACAGCCCAGCCCACACAATTGGCTCCTCTAGAGCCAGGTTGCTCACTGGGTCCTGATCTCATCCACTTTACCGCCAACACCTTTCCCACATCCTTCCCCTAGCCTGGAACTCCTCCCCCCTCCATATACCCCAGACCCCCACTCTCTCCACCTTCAAAGTCTTATAAGTCTTATGAGAGCTATTTCAGTCTGCTGTCCCAATCAGTTTTCTAAAATGCCATTTGGCTTTTAGCTCTCCACCCCTCATAAAACTTCTTTAATGGTTATCCATTCCTCGCCACAACAAGCAGAAACTCTTGACCACTGCATCAATCAGTGCTATTTACTGAGTGCTTACTACGTGGGGAGCACTGTACTCGGTGCTTGGTAGAGTACAATACCCCATCAGCTCACTCTTTCCTACCTCCGTACTTTCTTCTCCCACCACACCCCAGCTTACATTCTTCATTCCTTCCAAGTTTGCCTTCTCACTGTGCCTCACTCTCAACTCTAGCTAACATCCTCCCTCCTGCCTGGAACTCCCTTCCTCTTCACGATTTCTGACCACAACTTTCCCCATGTTCAAAGTCCTTCTGAAATATCAACTCCTGCAGGAGGCCTTCCCTGGGGTTGTTTTTTAACATATCCTTTTATATAGTAATTGGTAAGCACTTACTATTTGCTAGGCACTGTACTAAGCACAGGGGTAATACCAGTTACTTAGGTTGGACCTAGTCCACGTACCACATGGGGCTCACAAGCTTAATCCCCATTTTGAAGATGAGGCCACTGAGGCACAGAGAAGTGAAGTGACTTGCCCAAGGTCACACAGCAGACGGGTGGCCGAGTCGGGATTAAAACCCAGGTCCTCTGACTCCCAGGCCTGTGCTCTACCCACTAGGCAATGCTGCTTCCTCTTATATGTATTATTATACTGTATGATGCTTTCCCACAAAATAAATAAATATGGCAAGGCTTTGGCTGAAATAGATGCAGAGGGCACAAAGTATCAGTACACGGTTCTTTAGGCAAGCATGCATGAATTGGTTCAACACCCCCCCCCCCCCCCCAGCAATCAATCCATCATATTTATTGAATGCTTCCTTTGTGCAGAGCACTCTGCTAAGCACTTGGGACAGTACAATATAACAAAGTCGATGGACACGTTCCCTGCCCTTAATAAGCTTACAATCTAGAGGAAGAGACAGACATTAATATAAATTAATTGCAGAGGGTGGGGTGAATAAAGGGTGTAAATCCAAGTGCATCCACCAACTACTCCAAGCAATGAGGCATCCCCTCGCGACAGGGAAAAATAGTCAGCCCTAAGTGGAGGGAAAGTGCATGCTTAATAAATAACACTGACTGATCAATTGCACTCTTCTCATTCAAAGCCCAGACCATAAAATGCTAGAGTAAAACATCACATAGAACATTGGGCCCTCAATAAATACTTAGCAATAACAGATGAAAAATTCTTGGCAAAAATGAAAAATCCGTCATGAGAAAATGCAACGCTACCAGTGTAGGCAGGCTAAATGGTATCCTAAAATTCATGTTTGACATAATTTCATCAGCAACAACAGGATTCAAGTTAGCCTGATGATTTTTGAGCATTTGGGAGGCATGACTGGTTGTGAAATCGCCACCCCCCCCCCCCCCCCCCGGGAGACCAAACTTGACTATTATAATTTTGGAATGAGCCAAAATTAAGGAGGCTCAAGTTCGTGTTTCTCAGAAGCACTAAGCTGAATTGCTATGTAATGCAGATTTTCTTAAAGATGTAGCTCTTTTTTAAAATCATCCCATTCAAAATCATTCAGAATCTTAGAAGATTCACCAAAATAGGCATTCGGTGTTGATATCTATTGACAGTCATGGGCTCGCGGGTTGTGGATAAATCCGAAAGACTGTAAGCTTTCATATTGCCATGAATGGTTGTCTGAAAGCACAAGCTCTTGAATCAACCAGTTACATGAATTTCATCCGTTCACATCAACAAAAATTTCTGGAATTAGAGAGATTGAATTGGTCAGCTAGAGGTTGTGCTTCATTTCTGGAAGCCAGAGGTAAAAACTTTGCAGTCTTCAGGAATAATCATTTCAAAATGAGACAATATTCTTTCCTCACTAAACACAGGACAAATACTAAGGAAATAATTTTAGAGAAGAAAAAATTAACTCCATACCTGAGACTGTGCATTAATGCTGGCTCCTTCCATAACCAGGACTTTGACTACTTCAGCTTGTCCGGCCAAAGAAGCGATATGCAAAGCTGTATTCCCTTTCTGTTTCAACAGAAAAAGAAAGCAAGGAGTTTTAGACCAACTCTGGAATAGCCTTCATTATTGTGGTAGGTAACAATGCTTCAAAATAAGCTATTTAATAATTCAAAATTGGCCAGAAATAATAATAATGTTGGTATTTGTTAAGCGCTTACTATGTGCCGAGCACTGTTCTAAGCGCTGGAGTAGACACAGGGTAATCAGGTTGTCCCACGTGAGGCTCACAGTTAATCCCCATTTTCCAGATGAGGTCACTGAGGCCCAGAGAAGTGAAGTGACTTGCCCACAGTCACATGGCTGACAAGTGGCAGAGCCGGGATTCGAACCCAAGCCCGGGCTCTTGCCACTGAGCCACGCTCCTTCTGACATTATGATTATGGATTGATTGACAATCTCAGTTTTATATTTTCCTAATCTAAAGATTCTACATAATGTAAAAGAAACCCACGGTACCGTTAAGGTATCTTATAACAAAATCCTCTTCTTGGCTATTATGACCCATAACATTTTTAATTTCTAATATCAATTTAATCAATGGCATTTGAGTGCTTACTGTGTGCTGAGCAGTGAACTAAATGCTTGGGAGAGTACCATACAGTGTGCGTGTGTGTGTGCACACACATACATAATTCTCTCTCCCTCTCTGCATATATATACATTGGGCCCTCAATAAATATGAGACAATATATATATGCAGAGAGAGAGAGAGAGAGAGAGAGATTCTTGATCACTCTCCTCAAGGAGCTTAAAATCTAGTGGGATCTTAAAATTTAGTCTGGTTCGATAATAATAATAATAATGTTGGTATTTTGTTAAGCGCTTACTATGTGCCGAGCACTATTCCAAGCGCTGGGGTAGACACAGGGGAATCAGGTTGTCCCACGTGGGGCTCACGGTCTTAATCCCCATTTTACAGACGAGGTCACTGAGGCACAGAGAAGTGAAGTGACCTGCCCACAGTCACACAGCTGACAAGTGGCGGAACCAGGATTCGAACTCATGACCTCGGACTCCAAAGCCCGTGCTCTTTCCACTGAGCCACGCTGCTTTAACCTAGATCCATAAAGAGTACACTGAATTAGTAATAATAATTGTGGTATTTATGCACCTGTGATGTGTCAGGCACTGTACTAAGTTCTGGCCTGGGAGTCCGAGGTCCTGGGTTCTAATCCCAGCACCACCACCTGCCTGCTGTGTGACCATGGGCAAGTCTCTTAACTTCTCGGTGCCTCGGTTACCCCCTCTGTGAAATGTGGATTAAGATGGTGAGCCCAAAGTGGGACAGGGACTGTGCCCCACCTTATTATCTTGTGTCTACTCCAGTACAGTGGCTGGTACATGTAAGCACTAAATACCATAGAAGAAAATACCACAGATTATGATCATCATTGTTATGCTTGGGAGTGTTCTGAGATTCTCTGGAACACTTCATAGGCTCTGAAGGCCTCTCACACCCTCCTGGACATACATAGAGATCTGTTTTCATGAATACTCCTCAATACAGAAGAGCGTATATAAAGGTTCAAGTGTCCATATACACTGAATAGATGTTGGCCCTTTACAGGTTCCTGATTGCCTGAGGGATCGTGGTGGGGATTCTTTCTGTTAAACAGATCCGCCAATTAAGCACCACGCACAAGGAGACTCCTGCAGTCTGATCACGAGGCCTATCTTTTTCAATTTTAGTAAATGAAAAGCTTGTTGAACAGCCAAGATAATGAAACAAAGAGACGAAAAAGTGGGTTGATCAACCTGGAATCTGCATGGAGGATTCCTCCCTCTTCCTTTCCTTCCCTGCGCACGAGCAGAAAAACTGGTGCTTGGCAGTCACAAAGGAGAAAATAGGATAACTGTAGTCCTATGATCTCATGCTGATTCCTTGATGTCCTCTCCATTACCGTGGAATGCTGAGCCCCAAACCTCTTCCGATTACAGATTTCAGAGAGGTTAGCATTTTACAGAGGAGATTTAGGACTCAGCAAATGGCTGTCGGACTCTCCAGTGAGAATGGAAAAGCGTGAAAATGAGAAGTGTCTTCGGCCAGTTTGAATTTTGACAGCCTGCCAAGCATGAGTCAGAAACGGCCTGCCAAAAATAGGGAAGTATACACTTCCCAAGATCAGGGAGTATATAGGATTGCGGGTGCCAGAAACCCTGCCTTCCACCTCATGGCTGAACCATATATAAATTGCTCTTCTTTGTAGTGCAACAGAGAGACTTAACTGCCTGAATTGCAACATTTTAGTTCCAGTTTTCCTCGCAGTCCTTCACGCTATCCACCTACTAAAGAGAGAAGAAATAGTGTGGCCTAGTGAATAGAGCACAGGCCTGGGAGCCAGTGGATCTGGGTTCTAATCCCAGCTCTACCATTTATCTGTTGTGTGATTTAGGATAAGTCATTTAACTTCTTTCTGCCTCAGTTATCTCACCTGTAAAATGAGGATTAAGACTGTGAGCCCCACGTGCAGGACTTGGACTATGTTCAACCAGATTAGTTTAGTAAAATGCCCGGCACGGAGTAAGCACTTACATACCAAAAAAGAGAAAGAAAACCTTGCTTGGCAGTCATGAGCCTCTTTCCGGAGAAAAGGTCAACCAGCACCTAGATGCATCAATCAATCATATTTATGGAGCACTTACTGTGTGTAAGAGCACTGTACTATGCACTTGGGAGAGTACAATATAACAGAGTAGGTAGACATGTTCCTTGCCTACAACGAGCTTACCTCACTATGCTCTGGAAGGAGCAGTAGCAAATATGTAGTATTACTGCTCCTTCTAAAGTGTCCACTTTTCCAAAAAAGCAGCATGGCCTCGTGGATACAGCACAGGCCTGTGAGTCAGAAGGACGTGGGTTCTAATCCTGACTCTGCCACTCGTCTGCTGTGTGGCCTTGGGCAAGTGACTTAACTTCTCTGTACCTCAATGACCTCATCTGTAAAATGGGGATTAAGACTGGGAGCCCCACGTGGGACAGGGACTGTGTCCAACCTAATTAGCTTTTATCTACCCCAGCACTTGGAACAGTGCCTGACACATAGTAAGTGCTGAACAAATACCACTGTTGTTATTATTAATAACCCAAGGAACAAGTTTTGGCCTTTGTATTAGGCACCTTCTAATGCAATGCTGGGCACAGAGCAAATACACAATAATGCAGTCACATTGGCCTCATCACTATGTGTTTTGCACAGAATTCCATTATGGCATAAAGTACGTTCTTTCTGAAAGCAAGTGTCTGGAAACAACAGGGTGCAGTGTTAGAAACAACGGTTTTGCCCACGGGCACAGCACATAGGACTTGGGGAAAACAAAGTTCTTCAGACCCACATCGTTTGCGTTACGGCAGAACTGGATGGGCTCTTGATGATGAAGAGGACCCCAATATTACCTTAGTGGCAGAATCCACCGATGACCCCCTCTCCAGTAGCTCCTGGACCAGACCCACATGGCCTTCTTTGGCAGCCAGATGCAAAGCATTGAGTCCATTCTGTAATGTAAAACACGAGATAAATATGAAGAAAACCATTTCGGGAGGCAGCAAATATAATAATAATAATCACGTTGGCATTTGTTAAGCGCTTACTATGTGCCGAGCACTGTTCTAAGCGCTGGGGGAGATACAGGGTGATCAGGTTGTCCCACGTGAGGCTTACAGTTAATCCCCATTTTACAGATGAGATAACTGAGGCAAGGAGAAGTTAAGTGACTTGCCCACAGTCACACAGCTGACAAGTGGCAGAGCCGGGATTCGAATTCATGACCTCTGATGCCCAAGCCCGGGCTCTTTCCCCTGAGCCAGAAATATATCCTCTCACTTCACTTGACAATGCATTCAAAGAATGTTGCACATCATTTTCTAGCACCCTCTAGATGACATTTTGCCTCAGTTTCTCAATTATACTTTATTGAATAGGGTACTCCATAGTAATCAGTTCTAAGGGAAAAAAAGTCTTATTTTCCTCCTTTGTTTATTTTGAAGTTATCATATTTGTAGAAAGACTTTCTGCCATGACTTCATCTCCAATTAATTTGCCTCCAATATAAAAAAAAAAAAAAGAAGAATCCCATTACAACGCAATGAGAGAAAATCACTTGGAATGGTTGGATATGTTGGCAGACGACTGATTGCTGTATGATGAATAGGAGAAATCTCTAAACAAATATCCTCATACCTGAAGTGAGGAGTAAATAGCTTTACCTTTACAACAAATGATCTACAACTTTGGGATTAGGTTTGCATTCTTGCAGTGGTAACTTTTGGACCATAAAAGAATAGGCAGTTACAAACAAGTCTGTGGGAAACATATCCTTTTTCCAAACCCTTCAAAATCCATCCTACAAACTGTTTCTGTTGTATTTACGTATTATGTTGTTTATGGGAAGCAGCATAGCCTAGGAGAAAGAGTATGGGCCTCAGAGTCAGATGACCTGGGTTCTAATTCCAGCTCTGCCAATTGGTTGTTGTGCGAATTTGGGCAAGCCATTTAACTTGTCTGGGCCTCAGTTTCTTCATCTGTAAAATGGGGATTAAATCCTACTCTTCCTACTTGAGCCCCATTTGGGACAGGGCCTATTTCCAACCTGATTATCTTGTATCTACCCCAGCACTTAGTACAGTGCTTAACACACAGTAAAAGCTTAACAAATACCATTATCACCATTATTATTATTTCTATGAAAGCTGATGTTTCAGTGTACCATCAGTCTCAGGTATTTAGAATTCACCTCATTAAAAGGAAATCATTTCATTTAAAAAACACAAAATTAGATTGTGACATCTCTCTCATTCAATCTGCATATTCAGTTCATCACCAAATCCTGTTGGTTCTACTTCCACAGTATCTCTATAATGTGCCCCTTCCTCCGCAGCCAGCTGTTTCCACAGTGATCCAAGCTCTAATCCCATCCCACCTCAACTACTGCATCAGCCTCTTCAATGACCTGCCTCCTGTCTCTCCCTTCTCCAGTCCATATCTCGCTGTGCTGCCTGAACCATTTAAAAAAAAAAAAGAAAAAAGTCCATACAGGTCTCCCCAGTCCTCAAAAGCTTCCAGTGGTTGCCCATCCACCTCCACAAACAGAAATTCCTTACAATAAGCTTTAAAGCACTCAGTCAGTTCTCTCCCTCCTACCCTACTTTACTCATCCCCCAGCCTGCACATTTCACTCCTCCAACACAACACCTTTAGAGAAGCAGGATGGCCCAGTGGATAGAGCACAGGCTGGGAGTCGGAAGGATGTGGGTTTTCATTCCTGCTCTGCCACTTACCTGCTGTGAGACCTTGGGCAAGTAACAACTTTTCTGTGACTCGTTTTCCTCATCTGTAAAATGAGGATTAAGACTGTGAGCCCCATGTGGGACGCTGTGCTTTGCCTGTCACAATCAGCCCCAGCATTTAGTACGGTCTGCCAAAAATACCATAAAAACAAAGCAAGAACAAACCTCCCCCCCACCCCAAAACAATAAAACAACAACAACCCACTCATCTTATTTTGATTTCATCTACCTCACTACCAATCCTCCACCTGGAACTCCCTCCTCCTTTATATCCATTAGACCACAACTTTCCCCACATTTCAAACCCCACTAAAATCACATCTCTTCCAAGAGGTCTTTCCTGACAAAGGCCTCACTTCCCTATTCACTCTCCCTTCTGCGTTGGCTATGCACTTGAATCTGTCCCTCTTAAACACTTTCATACTCCACTTCCAGCTCCACAGCACTTAGGTACACATCCATAATTTCTTTTAACTTGTTTCCACCCTCTAGCCTTTAAGCTCTCCTTGTGGGAAAGAAAAATGTCTACCACCTCTATGGAATTGTAATTTTCTAAGTGTTTACTACAGTGCTCTGCACACAGCAAGCATTCAAATACCGACAATTGGTCTCAAAATTATAACACTGGAAATTCCAATAAACTAAAAGAACTGAAAATTGTAAGATATTATAAAACTTCCTAAGAACACATAGCAATAGCAAATACCAATGAAAAAGAAATAACGGCTAAATAAATGTAGTTGAATCAAAGTTTAATGAACGTTACACTGACTCAAAAAGTCACACTGTTTTTCAATTATTTTTGGAAAACTGTTCTGGCTCCATTTTGGCTGAATCTCATGTTGAATTTAAATTATTGTGACAGCTTTCACCACTTCCTAATCCCTTTTGGATTAAATGAAACAAGAGCATCAAGTGAATGACTTTTTAAATTAATAAACCCTAAATTTTCAAGGCCTTTACTGAAAAAAGTACCGGTTTTGTCCTCTGTAGGCAAAGTCTCACATTCTTCCTCAAAGCCTTATGATTTTATCCCTAAAACAGAGCTACCTCCCCCTCTCTTGGATTTTAAAATCCACGGTATGATTGACCCTCCCTCAGGCTTCTTTGACCAGCTTCATCTTTTTTTTTTCCATTGAACCTGGTAAACACTTACTATGTTACAAGCATGGAGGTAAATGCTGGGGTAGATATGAGATAATTGGGTGGGGCTCAGTCCTTGTCCTGCATGAGGCTCAGAGTTTCAGGAGGAGGATTTAACCCCTATTTTACAGATGAGGGACAGTTAGGCACAAAGAAGTTAAGTGATTTTCCCAAGATCCCGTGGCAGACAAGTGACAGAGCTGGCATCAGAACCCAAGTCCTCTGACTCCCAAGCCTGTACTCTTTCCCCTTGGCCATGCTGCTTCCCTAAAAGTCTTCATTTCCTGCAGTAGAGGGAGAAGGGGCTTCTCCATAATGCCTGGGAAAGCCACCGCTGTCATCCTTACCTGCAGGGAACAAATCTGGCTACCACGATTCAGGAGCAACTGGCCTCAGGGCCACATATTCAAATTCACCGCAGGGGCGGATATTTAAAATGTTGCACTTGATCAAACTGCTGAAGTTCGAATTTCATTTTCTACTTCAGTATCCTCAGTTAGCTTGGAAGCCTATATGGGCTATCTTTCTTGCTATTTATAAAGAATGGTAAGATGTGTTTCTTTCCCCTGATGTGGGGTATTATGTTACCATCAATGCAATATTTTGGGAATGCTTCATACTATTTGACAGATCCTGGAAACCACCAGCTCTTTAAAGCACAGAAGTCTAATTGCCATAGATATTTTCTATCATTTGCAGAATGATGTTCTCTTCCAGTGATGTCATGGCAATTTTACTCTCTGCAAAATTTCCTTCGCTTTTGAGTACCCATACTGTACTCCATCTGTATATAGACTCGGAACAAAGAGATGTCAGTTAAGGGGCTGATGACAGAGATGACACAGAGGGCCAGGTGACTAATCTCTCTGCCAGAAAAAGAAGCATTTGGCAAAAGCCTCACTATACCTATAACTAAATCCACATACTACAATAAAGCTTTCATCTAGGCAGAGTTCAGTTCAAGAAGTAACAGTAATGGGAGTTAGGGTTTCTTTTCAGCACTAATAGAAGCACAAGGCACACCTATTAGGAGCCTACACCGTTTCAGAGAGGCAGACATAAGAACCTTTATGAGAAGTAGAAGCAGAGAAGCCACGTGGGCTAGTGGGTAGAACACAGTCTGGGCTCTATCCTGTTCTAATCCCGGCTCCACTACCTGTCTGCTGCGACTGTAAACCCGTCAAAGGGCAGGGACTGTCTCTATCTGTTGCCGATTTGTACATTCCAAGCACTTAGTACAGTGCTCTCCCCATAGTAAGTGCTCAATAAATACTATTGACCTTGGGCAAGCCATTTAACTTCTCTGTGGCTCAGTTACCTCATCTATGAAATGGGGATTAAGACTGGAATCCCCATGCGGCATATGGACTGTGTCCAACCTAGCTGGCTTATATTTACATCAGCATTTAATACAGTGCTTGACAAATACTATAAAAAAATGAACGATCAAATATACATGTATACATATGAGAATTGGGGTTCAAATAAATACACCAGTGATAGAGGGGTTCTTTGGGTTGAGGCTGCCGACGGTTTTGGAAATTAATCGAGGAAGGGTGGATTTTTCATCAGTCAATGGTATATTTATTGATTGCTTACTCCGTAGAGAGCAGTGTACTAAGCACTTGGGAGAGTACAATACAACAGAGTTGGTAGACAAGAGAGTAGCTAACTGAAGGAGTTGACTGTTTGCAAATAGGAAGAGCTTTGGGAGTCAAAAGGACCTGGATTCTAATCCCAGCTCTCCCACTTTTCTGATGTGTGCCCTTGGGCAAATCACTTCACTTCTCTGTGCTTCAGTTACCTCTCTGTGAGCCCCATGTGAGACAGGGACTGTGTCCAACCCAGTTTGCTTGTATCTATCCCAGTGCTCAGTATGGTGCCTGGCACACACTAAGGGCTTAACAAACACAACCAGTATTATAATCATTATTATTATTACCTGGTGGATCTGTGCAGAGAGGGAGTTCCTGGTTGGGGAAGAGCAGTAATGAGGGGCTTAAGCGGGACCATCAGTAGGGAGAAATAGATAGAAGTTGAGCTGGGAAACCAAGATTAAGGAAATTCTTATTTGGGTTCCTTCTTAAGGGTTCTAACTTCACTGGGGCTGCAGAACCTAAGTTGTGTTTTCTTTTAATATCGCCTCCCAGTTTGCACTAGTGTGAGGAATGGATATGCACAGTATTTTAATTTAAGGTGAAAATAAGAGCCATCTCTGAAGTTCTCTATTCATTTAGGCCCTTCATTCTCACTGTCATCACATGCCTACCCTTTATTACACTGGCAACAATGAGCAGCCCAGTGACGAAATTTTCTGGGCCTAAAAGTTTTCAGTATTTATTTAGGTAGTTTCAAAGTTGATTTCATTTTTAATGATGCATTATAAAGATTTTATGAACCTTAATGAACACCTTCAACATGAAAGTTCCATAGAGGAAGGTACTTGAACAATTATGCACTGTGCATCACTAATGGGACACATTCTTTTTGAAATTCAGGCCTGCTGAATTCAGATCCAGACCTCTTTGTTTAAATCTAACAGACAGCTAGGATAAATCTACAAGCATTTTTCAGGCTAGCCATGCCATTCAGTTTCCTCTGGCAAGGCAAGAATCCTAGGGAAAGGAGGTGTTTAAGAGCCCACAGAATGCTCTAGTAGCTAAAATAAGTTTTTTGGTGATCCTCTCCATATGCCTTCTCCCAACCCCCCTTATTCTATTCCTTCTCCCTCTTTTAGTGTTATATTTATGTTTCAGGGAAAATGGGTAGAGTGAGTAGATGAGAAGCATTAAATTAAGAAGGTCATTTGGCAAATTTCTGAGTATCCTGGTTCCAAGTCCTGCTTTGCCACATGCACCCTGTGTCATCAACGTGGGTAAATCACTTACTTCTCTGTGCCTCAGTTTCCTCATCAGTAAAATGGGGGTTGAATACCTAGTCTCCCTCCTACTAAGACTGCGAGCCCCATGAGGGATGGGCACTGTGTCTGACTTGATTATCGTTGTAGACTACCCAGTGCTTAGTACAGGCCTTGGCTCATAATGAGAACTTAAATACCACTATTACTATTATTGTTGTTTTTGAGCATTATTTCCAGTTGTGGTGAGCATTATTTCATTGATTGGGATCCTATCCTGACATTTGAGTTAAATTTAGCACGTAGGTAACATTAACAGAACTGCTCTGAGAGTTCATTCTCAGGATTCACAGGATGGACTCCATAATGAGAAGCAAAATGGCCTTGTGGAAACAGCACGGGCCTAGGAGTCAGAGGGCCAGGGTTCTAATCCCAGCTCAGGCACTTGTCTGCTGGGTGACTTAACGTCTCCATGCCTCAGTTTGCTCATCTGTAAAACATGGATTTGGTATCTGTCCTCCCTCCCACGTAGATTGTGAGCCCCATGTGGGACGGGGACAGTGTCTGACCTGATTAACTTGTATCCACCCCAGGGCTTAGAAGAATGCTTGACACAGAATAAGCGCTTAACAAATACTATCATTGGACAGTAAGCCCATCAATGGGCAGGGTTTGTCTCTATCTGTTGCCAAATGGTACATTCCAAACGCTTAGTACTAATAATGTTGGTATTTGTTAAGCGCTTACTATGTGCAGAGCACTGTTCTAAGCGCTGGAGTAGATACAGGGTAATCAGGTTGTCCCACGTGAGGCTCACAGTTAATCCCCCTTTTACAGATGAGGTAACTGAGGCACAGAGAAGTTAAGTGACTTGTCCACAGTGCTCTGCACATAGTAAGCGCTCAATAAATACTCCTGAATGAATAATAACTTTATAGAATTTCAGTTTGGCATGAAGCAGTTTGGCATGTATCTACTCCCTGTAGATACCACATTTTTACATAACAAAATTCAAAAATAACAATTCACTTGGGGCCCTGTGTAGGGTCTTGTCAGGAACAGGATCAGACAAGGCCACCGACTGGGAAAGCTAAAATGTTGCCAGGCTGTCCTAAACAACCTTTCACAACCTCCACTCCTCTAAAAGAGAAAAGAGGTAGAAATTCAGCTTAAAACCAAGCTTCAGAGATCTCCCAAGTGCTTAGTGCTCTGCACACGGTAAGAGCTGAAATACAATTGACTAACAATCTCACATAGCCAGGGATGCCCACACATTAAGAAGCACACAGACACGATCAAACAACAAACATATTCCACACAATGATAACCCATAAAGGGACACACATACACACGAGAATTCATAAGCACAGAATAACAGAGATGGAAGGGGAGATAAAGATAGACAACCAAAGGCAGGGACATAAACACAAAGAAGCAAAGGCATTTTAACTCCATGGACTGATTACTTCCCTAATAGAAGTACTGAACTTACTGATGGAAACTACTGGGGTCAAAAGAGTTGAGGACTACATCCAAGACACCAGCCCATCTGATGTTTCTCTACTCACTTCTAATTGAGGCTTCAATACTAAATCCCTCAACCTATACCAGCTGGCAGGGCCTTTCTCTAACAGGCACTTGTTCTTAATCTAAAAATAGTGTCAGATCAAATATCCTAACTTTAAAAGCCCATCTTTAAAGTGAATGAGTACAACTGTATTACTTCAGGAAAGCTCTTAGAGGGACTATCAAGGCCCGAAAGAGTTAATGCATTTTCCCAGTCACTTCATTTCCCTTCGGGAAGGATGTTTGTTTTGCTTTCTGACATCTGTTAGGCACTATGTGTCAAGCACTGTTCTAAGCATTGGGGTACATAAAGGTTTATCAGAGGGGAACAGGCCCTGTCCTCATGTAGGACTCACAGTCTAAGTCTTGGTACATGAGGAGAAACAGCATGGCCTAGTTGAAAGAGCATGGCCCTGAGAGTCAGAGGACCCGGGTTTTAATCCTGGCTCTGCCACTTGTTTGTTTTGTGACCTTGGGAAACTCATTTAACTACTCTGTGCTCTGTCACCTCATCTGTAAAATGGCTCTGCCACTTGTTTGCTTTGTGACCTTGAGCAAGTCACTTAAAATCGCTGTGCTTCAGTCACCTCATCTTTAAAATGGGGATTAATGCTGTGAGCCCCATCTGAGACATAGACTGTGTCCAACCTGATCAGCTTGTGTCTACCCCAGCACTTAGTATACACTGCCTGGCATGTAGTAAGCTATTTTAAAACAAATGCCATTCTTTAAAAATGAGGAGAATGGAGCCTCTGTATATGCTGGCACACAGAGCTCAAAGAGGAGAGGGGGCCACCATTAAACTCTCTCTCTCTTTCAGCTAGGCAATCTAACCAATTATTTGGTGGAGGGGTGTCAGATAAACCAGTGAATTCTTTACCGTCACCGGTTGAGGTGTCAGTCAAAATGAGAGCTATAGCAATCATCCCACAACTGATCAGGTCTGCAACATGGGCCAAAGTTTCAGCGAGTAATGCCTTTATTCGGTGTGATTGGTCTGAGATGGGGAGCGATGATCTTGCGGCACGATGGATACAGAGGAAAAGTCACTTTCAGAAATGACAAGAGGGTGGTATTCGATGCATCTCTTTGGGAGGTTAACTGGAACCAGAGAATTGAAATGTCATAGAGTTTTCTGAAAAAACAGACCTCCCACAAGAAGGGTAGATTTGATTTGGTTGGGAACTTTTAGGGACCTCTTATTTTCCATGAAGCAGTTACTATGGTGTCTAATCAAAAGCCATTAGTTGTGTCTGTCCAAGTCCAAAAAAATTTTGCTGCATTTAACGGTACTCAATAGCACACATTTTGTCACACTTTCCATTTTGTTGCAGCCATATAAATAGATTTCTGAGGGCTTTTTTTTTGGTTTCTGGGAATATGTCTGTTATATTGTCATGTTGTACTCTCCCAAGTGCTTCGCACAGTGTGCAATTAAATAATAATTGAGTATTTATTACTCAATAAATGCAATTGATTGACATATCATTGGCCTAGCTCCTGATTGGCCTGTGGGGCTGCCTTGAACCCGTAGACTGTACACGGTGAGTGTTATTTGCAATTGAGACTTTTGGTCTTCACAGCAACCTCCATGGGAAAATATGAGGAAAACTGAGGGAAATTATGTTTTGTTAAACAAACCAATTCCCATTATAACACTGCCCCAGAAAAGAGCATACTGACCCAGTGTCCTATTTTGCCTGACTTTTCCCTTTCTGAATGTTCCTGGGCAAGATAGAGAAGCCACGTGTTCTAGTAGGAAAAGCACAGGCCCGGGAGTCAGAAGACCTGGTTCTAATCCCACCTCCACCACTTGCCTGCTGGGTGAACTTCAGCAAGTTATTAAATGAGTCCGTGCCTCAGTTGCCTCATCTGTAATATGAGGATTAAAGCTGTGAGCCCCTAATGGGACAGGAACCGTGTCCAACCTGATTAGCCTGTAACCACCCCAGCACTTGATACAGCGCCTGGCACACAGTAAGCACTAAACAAATGCCATGATAAAATGGCCTTCCCCTACTCTGCCACCCGCTTGCCTGTGCCCAAGGGGTTTCCAGGGTGGGTGTACAGCAGGGAAAATTCATAGGGGAGACGGGTAATGGAAAAGTGTGTCATGAATCATTCAACGGTATTTATTCAGTGCTTTGTACAGAGCACTTTACTAAGATCTGGGGGAAGATACAGTACACTCAGATGAGACACACAGTCACACTGGGCTCACAGTCTAAAGAATCTATCATTTAAAATCTAACAAATCTATCAATTAGATGGATGTGCTCACAAAAGGACCCAGCACTGGAATCTGGGATGGAAAGAGTTGGGGGCAATCAATCAATGGTATTTATTGAGCACTTACCATGTATACAACACTATACTAAGCCCTTCAGAAAGTACAACACAACAAATGTGGGAGGTGCATTCCCTGCCCACAAAACATCACCCTCACCAGACAGGAACAATCCCAGCTAATGTTACATCTTTCCCTCACAGATTCAGGTCATAAAGAAAAAAGGGCTTGCTGTGTGAACTTGGCTAGTGACTGGCTGTTCATAGCACTAACAGCTGATTTAATTTCATTCTGCTTCAGACCAGTTTGAAATTGAAATCAAGTGGAACAAAGTTGGTTAAATGAATAAGACCCCAAGGACATACTAACACCATCCTTTACAAAACTAGAAACACATCACAGTGGTTCTGTCTCTCAACCCGAAGACACTAGTGAGCTGAGTTCTAGGTCTTAATCATCTTTTCGGGATTGGGTACTGAGTCAAGGAAATGATCGATTCCAGTGCTTAATACAGTAGTTGGCACATAAGAGTTTAATACCATTAGTATTGTCATTATCAGTTTATAAATGATCTTTTTAGAACCCAAGTGATCCATTTTTGCAAAGATACAGATTTGAACACTGCACTGTTTTAAAAATGGTTTTGTCCCAATAGTTTCTCTCAACTGTGACTAGAAAATATGCATCTGATTTTAGACAAGCCAAGACAGAAGCCACCCTATCACTTTTCAGAACCCAATTTCTTTCGCTAAATGAACCATCACTGTGATGGCCAGTTAATAACATGTAGATGGGTATGTATGTAAAACCACATACATTATATAACAATAATAATAACTGTGGTATTTGTTAAGCACTATGTGCCAGGTACTGTACTAAGTGCTGGGGTGGATACAATGAAATCAGGTTGGGCACAGACCATGTCCCGTTTTACAGATGAGGGAATAGAGGCACGGAGAAGTGAAGTGACTTGCCCAAGGTCACACCGCAGACAAGTGGCAGAGCCGGGATTAGAACCCAAGTGCTTTTGACTCCCAGACCTGACCCAGACCTATCCACTAGGCCATGCTGCTTCTCTTACGGCTCAGATGCCGTAAGATCTCTTATGCTGCTGCTTCAGAGTCATCGTTGAAAGAGTTCCACCCCCAAAATGTTGCTTTTCTTCTGTAACTGGGCACGGTTCAGATTTCACATTCTTCTAGGAATTTGCCTTCATGGTCTGATACTCAAGTGCTGACGCTTCCAGGCCTTTCACTGTGGTGTGAAGTTTGCAGTTTATAGTCTTATTAGTGATGTCATTAGAGAAACATTCAGAGCTAGGCCTTCCATGACAATTGATGGCTTTGTGGGTTCATATGCCTTTCAACATTCTACTCAGCAAGTGCTGAGAGGATCTGGGTTATTGGACCAGTAAATCAAACAGTGGTATTTGCTGAACACTTACTGTGTGCATAGCCTTGTACTATGTGCCTGGGAAGTAAAATTCACCATAGTTGGTAGACATTCCCTATCTACAAGGAGTTTACAGTCTAGAGGGGGGAGACAGTCACAGTTGACAGCGGGTCAAAAGGTGCTGCCTTGATTTTATTTTACCAGAAAAGCCAGGGATGGTAGTTTGCCTCTAAAATCAATTTCCAAGGGGATATTTATTCTTGTTCATACCACTGAGGTGGTATGTGAAAATGCAAAATCTATCTTTGGAGTGTGACTCTACAGTGCAGATGTCACCTATTTACTGAACACAGAATCATTTCAAGAACTCATTTCTCCTCACTGACCAAGGACGGTACTGTTTATTGTGTAGCTGCCATAGACTCTGGCAGATTTGATATTCTTCCCTATATAGGCAGCAGCTCCTAATATAGGTAGGCTGGTAACAGAAAGATCAAGTCCACTAGGAAGACATCCCTGACCAATTTTTCTTCAAGTGGAACAAAGAAGGTTAAATGACAGACTCCAAGGATATAATGAGATCTTTTTTTTTTTTTTTTAAACACCACTCCAATTTTTCTTCCTCTCCTAATATATTCCTCCAACTATTACTTCAGTACTTATGTACCACTACGCACTTGTATACTGACAATTTTGTTTAATACTTCTACATAAAATCAACTTTAAGCACCAACTCATCAAACATTTAGTACAGTGCTCTGCACACAGTAAGCACTCAAATATCTTCGATGATAAGCATTTCCACTGTAAACTCTTTCAGTGTCTGTTTCCTTCATTAGAATGTAAGCTTCTCGAGGCCAGGGATCATGTATCATACTCTCTCAAACATTTAATACAGTGCCCTACAAGCCATCTGATTGTCTCTCTCTTCTCACTTCTGTTTAAAAACTCAGATCTAAATCCCTCAAGATATTGTAATTTAACTGAAGCTCCACAATTGCCTGGGTGCAGGGTATGAAGAAACAGCTCAGGGTCTTGAGTCCAATTCCCTCACTAACCGCCATCGTTTGGTTGTTAAACCTAAATTCAATGCTGAAACAATCCGTTTCCTGGCAGCTATGCATTCAGAAGCCATGGAATGTTGTGGAAATGTTTTAGGCACTGTGTAACTTCCAGCTGTGTTATTTTAACATAAGATAAACTTCCAAATAGAGTTTATTACCAAAAACAATGGGTAAATCCTTGGAGCGTTCCCTCCAACTGCAGACATGAGCATAATTTTACATTGTTGTTATGTTGTAGTTGTTACAGGAAGCTCATTTGATGATGCCTGCTTCAAGTTTTTCCCTTTCCCAGATCATGCTGCACTCTGCTGCCCGATTCAGAAACATTTTCTGCAAGTCTCCCCACCCAAAAAGTTATAATGGTTGCCCATTCCTCTCTGCAACAAGCTGCAATTCTGACTGTTGGCTTTACAGCCCTCAATCAGCTCTCTCCTCCTATTTATCAATTAATCATATTTATTGAGTGCTTACTGTGTGCAGAGGACTGTAGTAAGCGCTTGGGAGGATACAACAGAGCTGGTGTATCCTTGCTCTTCTCCTACTTTAGGCTTTACCCCTCTCATCGTAATCTCCTCACCATGGCTCATTCTCATCTCTCTCACTGTGAACCTCTTGCTCATATCTCCTCCAGGAGGCCTTCCCTGATTCATCTGTCTTCTCTGCCACTTGTGTACCACATAAGCACTTGGGCATTTAATCATCACCTACACCAGCCTAATAGCACTTAATGTATTATCCAACTCTACTTCCCTGGAATTGTAATTTATTTTACTGTCTTCCTCACTAGATTATAAGGCTTCTTCAGATCAGGGATCATGAGTACCAACTCTATTGTACTCTCCCAAGCACTGAGACAGTTGCTCTGCACAGAGTAAACATTCAAATACTACTGACTGATTAAATAATTCCCCAAATTGTCATGATTAGTCTGTGGAAGCCATGTGCGTTTGTATTTTGACTCCCTTCTGCCTCCCTGAAAGATTCTTAGACAAAGTGAACCTAGATTCTGAGATTAAGATCCCAAATTGATAAAAAAAAAGTTTATAGACCATAGAGGAGAGTTTATTAGTTCTTACCATCTAGTCGTGACAAATCCCCCTGCAATTGTGATCTTTAAAATAGGAATGTTAAAACAGGATTTGCCATTTGGGGTTCCTCATATGAAAGTGTCATTAATTATGTTACAATGGGAGACAAAATTCAAATGATAGACTACCATACACCAGATCAGAAAACTGACTGGAGATAAACAGAGCTTGGCTTCAGAATTCCCAGTATTCCTTAGACAAGAGTACTCATATTCTTTTTCAGAAACAATGTATGTTAGCTATCCATTACAGACTATAACATATAGCCAGAGACTTGTGGTTCAGACTGCTTTCCAAGTATTTTTTTCCAATTGAGTTAAATAGGGTGACATTTTTCATGAAAGTCACTTTTAATCAATGACTACAACTGACCTTATAACCATTCTGTCGCTGGAAGAACAAACTTTCCAACAGGGAAGCAGTATGGCCTGGTGGAAAGAGCACGGGCCTGGGAATCAGAGGACCTGAGTTCTAATCCCACCTCTATCATTTGCCTGCTGTATGACCTTGGACAAGCACCTAAACTTCTCTGTGTTTCAGTTTCCTTGACTATAAAAAGGGAATTCAATACCTGTACTCCCTCCTACTTAGACTGTGAGCTCCACGTAAGACAGGGACTGTGTCTGGCCTGACTGATTTGAATCTGTCATACCTCTTTAAACAGTGCTTGACACATAGTAAGTGCTTAACATGGCTCAGTGGCAAGAGCCTGGGCTTAGGAGTCAGAAGTCATGGGTTCTAATCCCGGCCCTGCCACTTAGCTGTGTGACTTTGGGCAAGTCACTTCTCTTCTCTGTGCCTCAGTTACCTCGTCGGGGTCAGATGGGGATGAAGACTGTGAGCCCCACACGGGACAACCTGATGACCTTGTATCTACCCCAGCGCTTAGAACAGTGCTCGGCACATAGTAAGTGCTTAAGTAGACAGAGGAAACCGACAGAAACGGGGGCCCAGGTTGAACTAGGAACACGCTGTTTAAAAACAAGCAGCTTTACAACTTCTATGTAGTATAAAACAGTTGTGAGGGTGCCTCGATCTCATCTACCTTGCTGCCGATCCCTTGCCCACGTGCTGTCTCTGGCCTGGAATGCCCTTCCTCCTCAAATCCAACAGTTACCTTCCACCCCTTCAAAGTGTTACTGAGAGCACATCTCGTCCAAGAGGTCTTCCCTGACTAAGCCTCCCTTTCCTCTTCTCCCACTCCTTTTTGGGTCACCCTGACTTGCTTCCTTTGTTCATCCCCCCACAGCCCCACAGTACTTACGTACATATCTCTAATTTATTTATATTGGCTGTCTCCCCTGCTCTAGACTGTAAGATCATTGTGGGCAGGGAATGTGTCTGTTTATTATTGTAATGTACTCTCCCACGTGCTTAGAGTGTTCTGCATACTGTAAGTGCTCAATAAATGCGACTGAATGAAATACTTTAGATACTGAACCAGAACGGCACAAAAGAGTAATATGGCCTTCTCCAGCATACAGGCTGGCCCTCAGGGACACCTAGAGTCCAAGTCAAGGCTGCACTGCCAAAGGTCACATGCTGTTTATTTCCATGAAGATGTCATCGTCCCTGGGTTATGTTGCTCCACCTTTAGACTGTACGCTCCTTGTGGACAAGTATCATGTCTAACAACATGACTGTACTGTGCTCTCCCAGACAAGCAGCATGGCGTAGTGGAGAGAGCACGGGCCTGGGAGTGAGAAGGTCATGGGTTCTAATCCCAACTCCGCCACGTGTCTGCTGTGTGACCTTGGGCACAGAGAAGCCTCAGTTACCTCATCTGTAAAATGGGGGATTGAGACTGTGCGCCCTACGTGGGACAGTATCTATGTCCAACCCAAATGGCTTGTATCCCCCCCAGCGGTTAGTACAGTGCCTGGCACATAGTAAGTGCTTAACAAATACAACGATTATTATTATTATTAAGCATGGGTACACTCTGCACGCAGTAAGTATTTGAAAAATACCATTTATTACCTGAATTTTTCCTCTGGGACAATTTGCCAACCTCCCATCCACCCTTTAAGACTGTGAGCCCCCAAAGTAGGTGCTCAATAGATATTAATGAGTTAATCAAACTGTGACCACACACGAGGAGAGGCTGCACCATAAAGCTTTTGAAGCTAGAGGTGGAATAATAATGATGGCATTTGTAAAGCAGTTACTATGTGCCAAGCACTGTTCTAAGCGCTTGAAATACCATAGGATCAACTGGCTGAGAGAAAATATCAACTAATATTTATTGAGTGCTTACCGTGGGCTGACACTGTACTAAGCGCTTGGGAGAGCACAATTTAATAGAGTTGGGAGACACGTTCTCTGCCTCCACAACAAGCTGATAGACTAAGGGGAAGACAGACGTTAAAATAAATTATAGATAAGTACATAGGTAATGAGGGTGGGGTGAATTAAAGGAGCAAATCCAGTGGAAAGGCATTGCAGAACAGAGAAGGAGTAAGGGAAGTGAGGGCTTGTCAGAAAAGGCCTCTTGGAGGAGATGTGATATTAATAAGGCTTTGAAGTGGGGAGACTGATCATCTATTGGACATGAAAGGGGAAGGAGTTCCAGGCCAGAAGCAGGACTTGGGCAGGGAGTCAGCAACGAGACAGATGAGCCTACGGTACAATGAGCAGGTTGGCATTAGAAGAGCGAAGTGTGGGGGTTGGGTTGTAGTAGGAAATCAAGGAGATAAGATAGGAGGGGGCAAGGGGATTGAGTACTTTAAAGCCAAAGTTTCTGTTTGATGCAAAGGTGGATGAGCAACCACTGGAGGTTCTTGGGTGGAGAAATATGGACTGAATTTTTATTTATTATTTATTTTTTTGAAAAATGATCCAGGAAGCAGAATGAACTGTGGACTGAAGTGGCGAGAGAAAGGAAGTCGGGAGGCCAGCAAGGAAGCTGATGCAGGAGTCAAAGCAGGATAAGAGCTTGGATCAACATGGTAGCAGTTTGGATGGAAAGGAAAGGGCTGATTTTAGTGCTGTTGCGAAGGTAGAAGATACAGGATTTGGTGACAGATTGAACAACTTGGCACCTAATAAGCACTTAACAAATGCCACAATTATTCAAGTGCCTGAACAAAAAACTATCACCATAGGGTCATTGTAATGCTGATCTAAAAACATCAGTGGATGCTTAGATCTTGCAGGCTCTGTGGGACATAAACTGGGTCTGAGCCTATTCCCAGCATTTCGTATAGTTTTTTTTTCACAAAATGCCTCTAATACAAACCACTGTTTTCTCACTCGAGTTTCAGAAAATTTATAGTCTCCACTTCTTGCTAGTACCCTAACGGCCCACTCAGTCTCGGATGACAGGTTAAACAGGCCAGATTTGGGGCAGGAATAGCCTACTTTAGGAGCATAAACCCCAGGACCCTCACTCTAGGGTGCAAATCCAGGTCACTAGAATCTGGCTCCTGGGGAATCAATCAATCACTGGTATCTATTGAGCACTTCATGTACGCAGAGCACTGTACTCACTGCTTGGGAGTCAGTAGAAATGTCCCCTGTCCACAACGAGCTTACAGTCTAGAGGGAACTGGGAACTCCACCTTCTATAGAAAATGCTCAGCAATATCAATTCATTAGCTTAGCACGAGTTCATGCTGTCTTGAGCCTGCTGTCTTCACCAGAGGCCTAAATAACCCAGTTTGCAAAAGTGAGGGACATGTAAAGAACGTTTTCAAAGTCACCTTGGAATAAACCATTTTTCACAGAGAAATGGCACAGTGGGTAAGCTTGTTCCTGCCACAAACACCATTAGTCATTAAAGGTTCTAAAGAGACAAGTGAGTCAAGGCAGTGTGGGCTTCTGGAAAATTCATTTTGAGTGAGTACCTTGTCCTATTTAGGACATTGCATGAAAAAGGAATAGGAATGGCAGCATTCATTTTTATAACATGACCGGGCTTCCATATGGGTTCCACAGCCAGAAACAATCTTCAGACCTTCTGGATCTTTTATTGGATTTTAACTTCCTCTGCAAGTTCATAAGTGAATTGTACAGTCCATTTGTCTACTTTTGTGCCTTATCTCCCCCATCTCTGATGGTCTACAGTTTCCTTATGCATTACTTTGTTGTGAAATATTTCTGAATAATAGATGAACTATGACTAGAGGGTTAGTTCTAATGTATTTTCACAAAATTAAATTTTATAGCTCACAAATAGAGGGTTACTCCTCTGGATATACGTCAAAATTAGATGGACTGGAAAATGTAACAGAGTGACAGAATAGGCTTATAAATCCCATAGCCCCTTGTAAAATAGCATCTTGATATTGAATGCTCTCTGAAATATTTTCAGCTGCTAAATTCATGAAAGTTTTATTTCCATTACAGTATTAAAACCTCAGAATGTCATTTTAGGTTGTGTTTTAATCTAGAGAGAGTTTAAACCATAATGAGAGAAATGATTGCATCAAATCTCAGTTACAAAAAAATTCTAGGAATGCTACCCCACAACCATGATGAGGGAGGTATAAGGAGATATAGTGGCATCGTTCACAGTGACAGGATCGAGTAGTAACATAAGAAAGCAAATTTATCACAGCAAAAGTCAGCATGGTTTCTGAAATTCTGCCAAGATTGCACAGCTGCCCACCTGCAGAACTGGAGAAAGAACTGGGAAATTTCAGGGTGTGAGTGAGGAGGACAAAGACACAAGGAACTCAAGAGTCCTTGGGAGCGTAACCTTCAGGGTGGGAAATCTCACATCAAGGTATATCGGAGGGACAAAATAATTATGGCAATAATTTAATTTAGGCAAAATTTAGGCAATAATATAATTTAGGCAAAATAATTTAAGCAAGATAGAGTTGCTTAAAAGCCAAGATATCCCAGAGAGGCGGAGGGTAGGTCTGGAGGGAGAGGATATGCCACAGGACAAAGTTACAGGGTTGGAAATGGTGGTCTGAAAATGGTAGCTGGAGGGTTACAGGAGAGATTGTTAATTCTATCTGATGTCAAATACTCTTTTTCCCCATGATTATGTACGTAAGTATCCTTCGGCTGCCTCTTACCTGGTTGCAGGTATTGATGTCTATTCCACCTTTCAGAAATTCCACCACTTTGTCCAGATTGCCAGCTCTGGCAGCTCGGAGAAAACTTGCATTGCTATCAGACTGTAGGGAGAGGGAGGGAAAAAAAAACCTCCGGTGAATTATTAATAAAATAAAAAGACAGCCCTACACAGCTGAAAATAGCCCATACCATGGCAACACGTGTTGCTAAGACTCTTTCTGTATAACTGAAATCACTGACCCAGTCCCAGCATTGGCAGCAATGAAAGATTATTTGTATTATCAATAAATAGCCTTCCATAGGTGAAACCGATTTCTTTTGCTATAGCAGAACCTGTGGGGAAATTTTGGAGTATCAGTAGTAAATGAATATAACAAGTTCACGCTAGAAGCAAAGAAATAGTCTTCCCTGTTCACATGTATATCCATCTGATATACTGGGCACATAAAGAATAATAATCATGAAAAGCACTGTTCTGAGCACTGGGGTAGATACAAAGTAGTCAAGTCAGACACAAATGGGGATCACAGTCTCAGAAGGAGGGAGAAAAGTTATTGAAAGCCGATTTTACAGATAAGAAAACTGAAGCACAGAGAACTTAAGTGACTTGCCTAATGTCACACAGCAAGCAAGTGGTTGAGGCGGAATTAGAACCTAGAGAAGGGTGAAGATGTCATGAGCCAAGCTGGATTAGCTCAGCGGCAAAAAAAATTAAATAAAAATAATGGGAGGGGAGCATGAGGGACAGAGTCCTTTACTGGCCAGGGGTCAGGAGTTTCCAAGAAAGGATCCCTATCCAACCCCAGCTTCCTCCCAACACCCAGAGTAGCTATCCCTGAAGCTTGTAGAGAGTCTGGATCTGCAGTGTGGATCATGTAAGGCTTATAGGATCTGGTCTCACCTCTCCTGCTCAGCCCCCAGGTCTCCTTAGTTCTCCTACTCACCCCCTCCTCAGGAAGATCTTGACTCTTCCCTGGAACCCTCTGTCCCTGGAACCCACCTTAAGTACCTCAGTGGGGATGGCCATGGGAGGCCAAAGGAGAGAGTAGTCACAACTCCCTCCGCAAAGTCAGAAGGACCTGGGTTCTAATCCCGGCTCCGCCACTTGTCTCCTATGCAGCCTTGGGCCAGCCACTTAATTTCTCTGTGCCTCAGTTACCTCATCTGAAAAACTGGGGGTAAGACTGAGAGCCCATGTGAGATATGGTCTATGTCCATCTCTACCCGGTGCTTGGGACATACTAAGTGCTTAACAAATGCCATTAAAAAAAGAAGTTTTGGTATCCGAAAGGCTGGGCGGACATCGAGGCGGTATCTGAGGAATGAGACGAACCCCTCCACCGGCAACACTCACTCCCCACAAACTTCCTCCCTCCCGCCTGCCCTCCCTCCACACACAGCTTCCCCCAGACTGAGAGCCAGCCTCCCTTCTCCCTGTCTCCTTTAATTTGTGTATATCAATCTGTCTCCTCCTTCCTTTCCTCATACTTGTCTCTGTACTTAATGGTTCTCCTATGTTCCTGTTCTCCCATCCACCTCCTAAGTCCTTCTTCCTCTCCCCTTAATGAATCTCTCCATTTCCCCTTCTCAGTCTCCTTGTCCACTGTTCCTTAAAGGTTTCTCTCTTTCCCTGTTGCTTTAATCCTGTGCTCTCTTTTTCTGACATTTAAATGGCCTGGAGCTTCTTTCTGTCCCTTTTATCATCTCCCTGCCTTTTGTTTTCCCTCTTTACTCCTCTCCTTCAGCCATTCTCTCCTCCTCCATCTTTCTCACTCTCTTTATTCCTCTTTCTCTATTCAACTCATTCTCTTGCTCACCTTCATTTCCATCTCTCTCCATCTTCACCTCCTAGTCCCTCTCTCCCTAGTTCTGAGTTTCTATCCTTTTCCCTCACTTCCTCTCCCCCTTCTCTCTTTCCCTGTCTTACTCACTTAAGTATTCGATCTTTCAGCAGCAGATGGCAGAGCCACAGTTGGAATGGCCTGAAGAAGCAGCTTAGCCTAGTGGAAAAGCACATGACTGGAAGTCAGGAGACCTGGTTTCTAATCCCAGCCCCATCACTTGCTGGCTGCATGACCTTCAGCAACTCAATTTCTCTGTGCCTCAGTTTCTTCATCCTTAAAATGGGAATCGCCTACCTGTCACCCCTCTCCCCTTATCCTTTGAGCCTCATTAAGGATAGGGACTAGGTCGGATCTGATTATCCTGCATCTACCCCAGTGCTTAGCACCATTCTTGGAATGCTGTAAGCCCTTAATA
Source organism: Ornithorhynchus anatinus (assembly GCF_004115215.2). NCBI lineage: Eukaryota > Metazoa > Chordata > Mammalia > Monotremata > Ornithorhynchidae > Ornithorhynchus > Ornithorhynchus anatinus. The sequence goes on from NC_041739.1 coordinate 34,061,260, forward strand.
AATGCCGCCATTACTAATGGCCTGGAAGGAGAAGGCCCATGATCAGACCCTCGCCTCTCCAGGCTTTCCTTGCTATTTTTAATGGTATTTTATGGCATTTGGTAAGCACTTACTATGTACCAAGCACTATTTTAAGCTCTGTGGTAGATATATTTATCAGATTGGACACAGACCCTGTTCCACATAGGGCTCACCATCTATGTTGGAGGGAGGAGGGATTTAATCCCCATTTTACTAATGAGGTAACGAAGGCACAGAGAAGATAAATGACGTTGTCCAAGGTCCCACAGCAAGCAATTGGCAGAGCCAGGATTAGAACCCAGGTCCTCTGACTGACTCCCGAGCCTGTGCTCTTTCCACTAGGCAACACTGTTACATACAGTTGGAGCAGAGGGAGCAACTGTAGGTTCACTTTGTTGGTGGGAGGGATTACCTCCCACCCCTCCTCCTTTGTGACCATTTGGACACAGCCCCCTTTTTCCAGGTGGGTGGGGTGCAGTGGAGTTTAGACCGTAAGCCCGTCAAACGGCAGGGACTGTCTCTGTTGCCGACTTGTTCATTCCAAGCGCTTAGTAGAGTGCTCTGCACATAGTAAGCGCTCAATAAATACTACTGAAAATACTATTGAATGGAGCGATGGCAGCAGATTTATTCTAGGACACAAGCCGGTGGGGGTACAAAGACACAAGAAACGAGAGGCCTACTTCAAAAACTTGTTACATCACCTCTGTGAGGGCCCTGTTGGTGCATACGAAGACATTTGGGCCTTTAATGGGTTCAATCTACCCTCCTTGCCAAAGAGGGATTATAGCTCTCTTTATCATAACCAAAATGGAGTATTCACAGAGAAAGATCTAATAAATTACTCCACTGTGACAATTCTCATGCAGAGCAGAAGAAAGATCTTACTGAACACAACATATGTAAGGGGAAAATAAAGAGTATTTATTATCATTAATGGTAGTAGTATTTATAGAGTGCTTACTATGTGCCAAGCGCTGTACTATGTGCTGGGGCAGAATACAAGATAAACAGGTCAGATACTGTCACAATCTCCCCACATGGGGCCTACAGTCCAAATAGGAGCAAAGACATGTAACAGATGAGGAAACTGAAGCATGAGGAAGTTAAAAGAATACTCTAGGTCAAACAGGAGGGTGAGCGGCAGAGCCAGGATTAGAACCCACCACCTCTGACTCCCAAGCCTGTGGTCTTTCCACTATGTCATGTGGCTTTTCAAAATGTGTTTTCTTTCAAGGGAGAAATTTTATGGGAGAGAGGGAGAGAGGCAACTGCATCTGTTACTGCTACTTGTGGAGACACCTCAGATTAATAGCGGCAAACTCTAGAGATACTCCAGAAGCAAAATGCAGCTCACTGATCCATGGATTGCTAAACCTTGCATATCTCTTTCCTCACCAGCTCCTGAGCCCTATTTGAACAGTGCCTGTTGTGGCCCATTGAACTGATCCATTATTTTTCCCCAACCCTCAGCTCTCCGGGCAACTTCATACAAGAAACTGAAGCGCTGATTCCCACCTATTTTAATCAACCACAGATGGATGTCATTAAAACTGTCCTCTTCACAACCCTCAGTACCATATCCCAAGCCAAGAAAGAAGATTTCTTCTGAAATTCCTTTCAACACAATTCTGTACATTTTTATGCCTCTGAATGTTAGAAAAACAGAACATCTTTTTAAAAACACAGCAGGATGGAGACTAAAGGCAGCAGAGGAATTTGCATCAACAGCACCCAAGGATTTGAGCTAATTCAGCACAATGTGAGAAAGCAAGGCGGTCCTGTCTGTTCTTTTCTAGACCAACCATGGGGAACTCTTCTGTTCCATCTGAGCTTCAGTAGCTCATCAACAAAACAGGAATATCAATCCCTGTTCCCTTCCAATGTGTTGGGAGGAAATCATCATGATGTGGTTCTTGCACTGATTCCAGAGGCTTGGCAGATCAGTTCATGTATACGTTTCCCCCTAAACATATGTTTTCACTATTGCATGTTTTAGATAGAAGGCTGTTGGGGAATTAGGAACTGTTCCTCTAACAAGGAGCGATTAGCTTGCAGGTTTGAGCAGGGGCGGCCAAGGGGTGAATATTACTGGGCGGGGAATGTGTATACCAACTCTCGTATTGACTCTCCCAAGTGCTCAGTACACTGCTCAGCACACAGTAAGCACTCATCAAATACCAATGATGATGACTATAAGGCAAATTGTGCTTAATGCAAGGTTGGCCTAGGACATGAGACCCGCGTTTCATTATACCTGGATGTGTTCTAATAGAAGCAGTGTGGCTTAATGGAAAGAACACGGGCTTGGGAGTCAGAGGTCCTGCATTCTAATACCAACTTCATCACTCATCAGCTGTGCGACTTTGGGCAAATTACTTCACTTCTCTGTGCCTCAATTACCTCATCTGTAAAATGGGGATTAAGACTGTGAGCCCCAAGTGGGGCAATCTGATTACCTTGTATCTGCCTCAGCACTTAGAACAGTGCTTGGCACATAGTAAGTACTTAAATACCATCATTATTACTGTTATTATTATTAAGAAGCAGCAGGATTTTTGCTGCTAAAACCGCTTTTTTTATGACCTACTCCTACCCATTTTTGCAACCTAAAAACAAGGAAAGGGCTATTATGTGGGGAACTAAATATAGTGATGAAGGAGAAGAAAGAATATCAAAGAATAAAAGGACAGGGGAGGAAGAGAAGGATGTGAAAGTGAACTCGAGATTTGCAATCAGTAAATTAACCCCTACTCCTTGTTTTTCCTCCCTATTTAAGTATATCCCTATTCAGAGAAGAAACTCCCAATCCCTCACTGCCAGCTAGGATATGTGATTTTTTTTGTTTCTTGTTCTGATCCTCTCCCAAGTGTTTATACAGTTCTTCACACACAGTAAGCACTCAATAAGTATAATTGAATGAATGATCCTGTTTATTTTTCTACCCTAGCATGTACTCATCCTATTCCAGCATGTGCTCTATCACGTAGGAAAAAAAATTATTTCATTTCCTCTTCCAACATCAGGGTGGATGAATATAATGGTAATTATGCTACTAAATAGAGTCATCTATGTGAGTTTCTTAGAATGAAGACATTTGCTACTTTTACCCTTTATACCACTTATCAGACACCTAGTGTTCAAATTAATAACACTGGCATAAATAGGATATTAATCAAACATTAATGTTATTTATTGAGCAATGACTTTGTGCAGACCACTATACGAAACTTTTTTATGGTATTTGTTAAGTGCTTACTATGTGTCAGGCACTGTTCTAATCACTGGGTTCGATTAAAGGTAGATTAGAGAAGCGCGTAGTATAGTGGATAAAGCATGGGCCTGGGAGTCAGAAGGTCATGAGTTCTCATCCTAATTCCACCACTTGTCTGCTGTGTGACCCTGGGCAAGTTACTTCACTTCTCTGGTCCTCAGTGACCTCATCTAGAAAATGGGGATTGAGATTGTGAGCCCCACGTGGAACAGGGGCTGTGTCCAACCCGACTTGCTTGTATCCAACCCAGTGCTTAGTACAGTGTCTGGCACATAGTAAGTGCTTAACAAGTGCCAGTATTATTTTTATGGTAAATCAGGTTGGACACAGTTCCTGTCCCATGTGAGGTCCCATTCTTTATCTCCATTTTACAGATGAGGTAACTGAGGCCCAGAGAAGTGAAGTGACTTGTCCAAGGTCACACAGCAGACAAGTGGCAGAGCTGAGACTAGATTCAGGTCCTTCTGACTCCCAGGCTCGTGCTCTTTTCATAAGCCATGCTGCTAAGTGCTCCATTTGGTAAGCAGGATCCCTGCCCTCAAAGATTCTACTAGGCGGAGCTTACAAGCTAGTGGGAACAATATAAACGAACGAATCAATAGTATTTATTGAGTACCTACTGCCACTACTAATAAAAATTGCAGAATTTGGCAAGTGCTTACAAGATGCGAGCAGAGTACTAAGCACTGGAGCAGATCCAAGATAATCCAGTCTGACAAAGTCTTTGTCCCACAAGGAGTTCACAGTCTAAGAAGGAGGGAGAACCAGTATTGAATCCCCATTCTACACATAATACTAATAATAACGTTGGTATTTGTTAAGCGCTTACTATGTGCAGAGCCCTGTTCTAAGGACTGGGGTAGATACAGGATAATCAGGTTGTCCCACGTGAGGCTCCCGGTATTAATCCCCATTTTACAGATGAGGTAACTTAGGCACCGAGAAGTGAAGTGACTTGCCCACAGTCACACAGCTGACAAGTGGCAGAGTTGGGATTCGAACACGTGACCTCTGACTCCCAGGCCCGAGCTCTTTCCACTGAGCCACGCTGCTTAAAAAAAGTGAGACACTCCTAAGATAGGACCCCTTCCTTTTGAATTCCTTTTTCCCCTCCACTGTTGTCATGGCCAAAATCAAAATGCTCCATTGTTCTGACAGCAGGAAGGGGAGGCTACTGAGGTGCAAATTAAAACCCTCAGCCTGCATAGAGATCTTCTCAGGCCACCAAATGACTTCCCAAGAGCTGCTGCCTTGTGCTGATCCCAATCAAATATTCATTCATTCATTCAATTGTATTTACTGAGTGCTTACTGTGTGCAGAACACTGTCCTACGCGCTGCGGAGACTACAATATAACAGACACATTCTCCGCCCGCAGTGAGCTTACATGAGAAGTGTTTGAAAAGGACCCAAGATGTCCTAAGCATTTTAGGGGCCTTTACCAGGCTGAAGAAGGAGAAGAGGGAGGAAAAGAAAGGAGGAAGGGAGCCAGGGCACCCTAGTTCTCATTTCCCACAATGGGTGGTCTGCACAGCAATTCCCTGCAGTTCACCCCAGGGTCATAGGAAGGAGCCCCAGGCACTGGAATCCCATTTTCTGTTGCGCTGCCTTCCTCCCTCTCAGTAGCTGCTTCTTTTGCTTGTCTGTTCTGTTCTCCTCCGGCCCTCCTGTCTGGCTTTTCTTCTGCCCTCCAATTGTTGTTTTTCCCTTCTGCCCTTCCCCAGTCTGTCTCTCCTCCCTATAATCCACAATTAATAAATTTGGTATTTGTTAAGCTCTTACCATGTGCCAGGCACTGTATGAAGCACTGGGATGGATACAAGCAAATTGCGTTGGACGCGGTCCCTGTCCCACGTGGGGCTCGCATTTTTAATCCCCATTTTACAGATGACAGAACTGAGACAGAGAGATGTGAAGTGATTTACCCAAGGTCATACACCAGACAAGTGACAGTGCTATGATTAGAACCCATGTCCTTGTGACTCTATCCATTAGGCCACACTGCTTCTCTTTCTCCCTCTTTCTTCCTTTACTTTGTCCTTTTCTCCTCCTAGTCTCTTTCTTACTGATTCTCCATTTCTTTCAGCTCTCCCTTTTATCTCTCCATCCATCTTCCTCAAAGACCTCTCATCTCCTCCCAGTCACTCGTTTCCATTATATTTCCTGGAGTTTTCTTCCGATATCATTAATACCCAATATAGAGAAATGTAGCTGTAGTGCTTTAATTGATTTGGAAAAATGCTTGACATTTTGTCAATAGTAAAAGTCCAGGAAACCCAGTACCGTCAAATTAGCTATCCAGAAGGAATTTTAAAATAGCATACACAGTATAAAGTGTATAAACTCATCCATAGCTTACACTTTATTATCTGAATCAAGTTTTCTGTTTGATTTTAAAACAAATGCCTTGACCAATATTAGTTTCCTCACAGTCAAGGGGATGGAAAACAATGGCCCAGATAAGTAAATAAATATCAGGGCAAAATGGAAAAGGAGAAAAATGTGTGTGGATGCCTAAATTACCCACAGACAAGATTCAGATGAAACTGTTTTGCAAATCGCCAAACTTTCTACTCATGAAGCTGAGCCATCAACACAGAAAATTGATTGCTTTTCGTTAATGGGTCTTACCAACTCTAGTAATGTTTGGGTTGGAAAGAGAGAAAGGGAAAGATTTGGAAAGCTTCTGCTCTTATAATAATAATAACTACCATAGTATTTGATAAGTGCTTACTGTGTGTAAAGCACTATAGTAAGTGCTTACTGTGTGTAAAGCACTATACTAAGCACTCGATTGTTAGTACACAAGCAGAGTGGACACAGTGCCTGTTCCACACAGGGAATCAGAGTCTAAGGGGTAGGGAGAACATATATTTAATTCCCATTTTAAACAACATGGTGTGGTGGATAGAGCATGGAAGTCAGAAGGGCATGAGTTCTAATTCTAGTTCCTCCACTTATCTGCTCTGTGACCCTGTAAAAGTCACTTTTCTTCTCTGTGCCTCAGTTACCTCATCTATAAAACAGAGATTGAGACTGTGAGCCCCATATGGGGATAGGACTGTGTTCAATATGAATATTTTGTATCTACCCCAGCACTTAACAGTTTGCACATAGTAAGTGCTTAACAAATACCATAATCATTAATTATTATTATTTTACAAATGATGAAACTGGAGCACGAATTTAAGTGACTTGCCCACAGTCACAAGGCAGGTAAGTGGCAGAGCTGGGATTAGAACATGTCCTCTGAGTCCCAAACCCATGCTCCTTCCCTTAGGCCAAACTCCTTTCATCCAAACAAAGCAAAGAAAATAATAATGAACTGTTAATTTCTTGTATAAGAATACTATTCCAAACAAGTTACTTTCAATCAGGGGAAAAGAAGCATTAAGGTTGCACTGACTGGAGTTGTAAAAAAAAAAATGCTGAACGAGGTTCACTGCATTTTTTTTTTTTGCCTCTCCTGGAAGGATTTCTGAATTGACCAGATGTGACAAAAGTCAACCAAGTGAAAATATCTTTCATTATTGTTTTTATCGGTATGCCAGACACCCTACAGCATTCATTGACCATTCTGCCCTTGGGGTAACTGACGCATTTTGGTCTCAGTTGGTTCGATTATTCTCTGGTTTCTGGGTCCATCTGCTCCAAAAGCAACATCATTCAACTGCTGAGAGCTCTGAGGAGCTTCCCAGATGAGGGGCTGTCCTTATCCTACAGATTTCACATGCTAAACTAGATTGCTTGGCACCAAGGCAAGATCCCTTGCAACTCAGGGTCTTTTGATCATCTTCAAATGGAAGCTTGGACTGCCAAAGGGGATTTACTTGAAGATAAACCTTTGTTCTGCAATGCATCTTTACCAACAGGACAGCTATTTCATAAGACTTTGAATTTATCTCATATCACAAGGTGCCTTACCATATTGATCACAAACATGGGCTTACTGTGCGGATCGGATACATTTTTGAAAGTCAAAAAGGATGTTCTGTTCACAATAGACCCATGTACATTCATAATAGCCTGATTTTTTGCAGTGGATTGATTCTCTAAGGGGTTATTAAATTATGCCCCCATGTTATTTCATTTCTAAAAGTCAAGTTTATTTGTATCTTCTAAAATTCAAGGATTACCACTGGAGGGCAGATAAAATGAAATTATCCAGATTAAATAAGAAGATTGAATTTTGATGTTTATCCACTTTCCCCCCCTTACTTCAATTTTCAACCCAAAATTGCATCTCTACCATAATCCAAGTGTCTGAAATGTAAATACTTGGGTTCATTATTTTTTAATCTTGCTCAATGCCAAGGGCAAGAATGTGATTATCTGGGAGTGAAGGAATAGAAATTCCCTTCTGCGTGATCTTTGTAATATCTTTTCTCCAAGAAAATCTTAATTACCCAATTTCAGGAATGAAAAGCAAATCATCAGATGATTTGTTAATAATTTTTTTGGAACCAAAAGGAGCTATAAACAATTCTACGAAGCCAGTCTCATTTTAAAGCACATTTTCCAAGGCCTTCTGAGTCTCTGACTTTCAAAAAAAGAGTCCGAAATGAAGAACCTAGGAGATTTATCAAAAGCTCTTTAGTCACTGAAATAGGACAGGAAAATAGATGCCTTAATAATATGCATTAGCGTGGCTCAGTGGAAAGAGCACGGGCTTTGGAGTCAGAGGTCATGGGTTCGAATCCCGGCTCGGCCACTTGTCAGCTGTGTGTCTGTGGGCAAGTCACTTCACTTCTCTGGGCCTCAGTTACCTCATCTGTAAAATGGGGATTAAGACTGTGAGCCCCACGTGGGACCTGATTCCCCTGTGTCTACCCCAGTGCTTAGAACAGTGCTCTGCACATAGTAAGCGCTTAACAAATACCAACATTATTATTATTATTATTAAAACCAATCCATCAATTAATGGTATTTATTGAACATTTCCTGTGTCCAGAGTGCTGTACTAAGTGCTTGGGAAAGTACAATATAATAGAGCTGGCAGACATATTCCCTGTCCATATTGAGGTTACAGTCTAAAGGGGTAGACCAATAAGTAAATGAATTACAGATATGTACCTATGTGTCATAGGACTGAGGGCGGGGTGAAAACAAAGTACAAATACAAGTACTGTCTATTTCAAATAGGATGATGAGCATCTTCGAGTTCAATCTGAACGATATTACTGCTTTAAGAACTCTGTGTTGGTGATCCTAGATAGACTGCAAGTGGCAATCATATTTATTGAGCACTTAGAGTGTGCAGAGCACTGTATTAAGTGCTTGGGAGAATATAATATTAGAGTTGGTACTCTGGAGGCTATATTGTAATTTTACCTCAGGAAGTGGTTGGATATCCTTTGAGCCTTTTGCCGAGGGGCATGATTTGAAAGCAATCCTGGCCCTTTACTGAAATGATGCAGTATCTTCTGCAGCTCAGACATCCCAGGTGCAGACAAGTCATCACTGACCCCTTTGAGCTTAGTCAGTGCGGCTGCAATTGACGCAGTGTCAACCTTGGCCTGGGACACTGCAAGAGACTGGCTCTTATGAGCCCTCGCCTATACGGTACGAGAAACCAGACTAAAGGGGGAGTCTGAAGAAGCAGCGGCACGGCACAGCAGAAAGAGCATGGGCCTGGGAGTCAGATGACCTGGGTTCTAATCCCAGCTCTACCACTTGCCTGCTGTGTGACCTTGGGGTAAGTCACTTCACTGGGCTTCAGTTCCCTCATCTGCAAAATGGGAATTCAATACCTGTTGTGCCTCCTACTTAGACTGTGAGGGCCATGGAGGACCTCATTAGCTTGTATCTACCCCAATGCTTAGTATAGTGCTTGGCACATAATAAGTGCTTAGCGAACACCACGATTATTACTGGAGATCACCGAGTGAGAAAGGACCACAGCATAGCCCTCAGATCAGCCTGGGGCCCAGAGGACTCTCGTGAAGCTTGAGGGAGGTGGGGGGAGGGCAAGGGGGGAAGAGGAGCAGGCGGCCGGGGCACAATGCAGGTTGTAATCCAATCTCCGGGATCCTAGGGTAGCCCGAGCGGCAGGTGAGAAGTGACCACAGCTGGCTTAGAATTCCCACTAATGTCCTCTTTCCCCACCATGTTCTGGAGAAACCTCTTTATGCTTCTTGAGTCCCAAACTGATCAGGAGCACCTGAGCCCCCTTGAAATGAGACGCACAAACATGTGGAAACCAGACTGCTTCTCCCTGCAGGGAGGCCTGATAGACCTATGCCAGCATGTCACCTTCCGATGTCATCCACACTAGCCAGCTAACACACAGGGGGAGGGAGTGGCTAATTGGGCTGTTGCAAGGGTTTGTGATGGGTCTTCTAGGATTTCGGTCCCCAGCTGTGGCCCTCTTTCCACTTTCCTCAAGCCTCTCTTCAAACCCATGTGGTTCTTAAAATACAGGAGGGCCTGACCTATGTCTTTCTCCATCGGCATCTTCCCAACTTTCAGGGAAGGTGAATGAAGATGACAACTTTTTGTGAGCAACATTCTGATTTTAGTCAACTCACATTTTTCCAGTCTTCACTGATACATTCATTACAAAAGTCACAGAGAAATAAACATTCCAGTGTGTATAGTCTAGGGCTATAAATGGGAGAGGGAAAAATCAAGTGGACAGGATCCTGGATTTAAGACACAAGGAAACTATTCTTAGGCTTCATCAGTGGCTATGGCCAAGCCTCTTCATGACTCGCTCAGGATCTTGGGTTCAGGATCCTTAAAATAGGATATAACACCTTTCCTTGGGGGCCCTATGCAGTTAAAGCAATTTGAACTCCTTAGAGATCAATGGTACATAATAATACAGTACCAGCATTCCCACCTCACCCAGTAGTCAAGGTCAGAGTAAATCTCTATTTTTTTAGAAAACAACTAAAAATTAATAGAACAGAAAAATACTCATACAGCATGCTCTCATTATGTTCTGCACAATACAATAAATCCTAAGTAGAAAAGTCATAAAATGCTGCCGACATTTCCATTTAACTATAACCAGGAAATTTAGCTAACAATAGAAACTACAGTGAAAGGAGTCAAAGACTGTGAGGCAACAACCTGCATGGGAGATTTTTCGGAGCTCAGAACCCTCTCACGCCATGTATCTGATGCTTCTCAAAAAAAAAATTGAGATATTGCTTTAATCTCAGTAGGCATGAGCCATTAATACTTTCTAAATTTAACCATCGGAGGAGGGTGGGGATTGCAGTTGTCAGGAATGGTTAAGGCAATGAGAAGCAATTCTACCAAGTAAATACACACAAAGGTATCCTCAAGATGTCTATGGAAAAATGCATTATATCATTTATGCTGAAATAGTATTAAAAAAACTCTGGTAGCTTAGCAAAATAATGTATTTTTGATTAATTGAAATAACTGACAGTGGGTAAATAATATAGATAAGTATTTTTAGTAGTATGTGGCACAGCACAATATATTTCCTTATAGATCTTGTTAGTTGATAGAGTAAAATCTCCTCCTTGGGGTATATTCAACAGAAATTACCTCTCACTATGTGATCAGGTATTCCAAATAATACTGAGTTCAAACTGAATCATCAAAAATACCCAGTTGTGTTACCAACATTATTCTGACCATCACTTTTGAAAGGGGAGTCATTTCCTAATCTGTAAATTGGGGACATTCCTACTTCCAAAACCTAAATGAGCTAAAGGACAGGTTCATTCATTTTTGAATCACAATTTCAGGAGTTAAAAATCCACCAGGTTAAGTGAGAAATAAGAGAATAAGAAATCAGACCTGTAAAAATGCTAAATACAACCTCCCTCTTTCATTCTGGGGTTTCATTTTCACAGGAACCTGTGTTTGTGAGAAAACTAAATACTTGGTAAAGCCAAGGGACCACTTTCTTTTAATCTATTGATAATGGAAGGGAGAGAAGGAGGCTAGTGAAGGGACTGAGGCAGAGATGTTACACAATGATAATAATGAAGATGATAAAAATAATAATAGCATTTATAAGAGATTATATGGCAAGTATGGGGTTAAGTACTTTAGGTACAGTCAGATCACACACAGTCCCTATTCCACATGGAACTCGCATGTCGAGGGAGGAGGAGAACAAGTATTTATTTCCCATTTTACAGATCAGGAAACTGAGAAGTTAAAGTGATTTGCCCAAGGTGATACATACAGGCAAGTAGCTGAATGAGGATTATGTCCCAGGTTTTCTGACTCCCAATCCAGTGCACTTTTCACTAGGTCACATTGCCTTTCCTGATAAATATCAACAGGCCAGGGCATAATGGTGGCTAGTTGGAAATGGGAAAGACCCAATGCAAGGTCAAGTTCATGGTCTTGGGCATTTGGGGATGGTTTGTTTTTGCTTTTTAAATCCCTTAGGTTAATTGTATTTAAATGTTACTGGCAGTATTGCAAGCTGCTGTGTTTATTAGTTGAAACTCAACAATGCAAGGAATCTGGTTTTTGGAAGCATAACCATAATCAAAACAAGATGAAAGATAAAAAGAAAAACATTTTGAAGGAGTATGATAAACCTAAAATAAGAAACCAGTACATAGTGACATTCTGCCCTGGAGATGGTCGAAGCTGAGCGTTTTGGTGAGACGTCAGGCCCAGGAATAAAGATTAGTCCTGGTTGTGCCTGCTTAGAAGTTCAGCTTTGATCAGTAAGAGAAGAAAATGAATCCATCAATCGTATTTGAACACTTCTGTGTGCAGCGCTTTAATACTAAGTGCTTGGAGAGTACAACCCAACAAACTTAGTTTTGTTATGCTACAATAGCAACTGAGATGGGTATAAAGAGATTCAGTTATGGAATGGAAAAATGTAGCCTGCATATTCCAGCTTGATAGTGTGGAGGTGTTTTTGTTCTCAGAGAAATAAGAACTGGTAACCCTAGAGAGATGAAGTGTAAATTGGTACACAGAGATTAAACCTTGCTTTATAACTTTGGAAGATAGGGGCTCTTGAAAGAAACATCCCCTACTCCATGCCCTAATGAAAACAATTTACTCCATTTATTTTAAGATGTTGAAATTGTGGCCAAATAATTATTGAAAATGAGTCAGTTGGATGTTTAAATATATGTGAGCATGGAAAATTCTCATAAGGTCTCAGAAGCACTGCAGAAATCCAGTTAGTGCACTAATAGCATATGACCAATAATACTTGTAGTATTTGTTAAAGCAGTTACTATTTACCGAGCATTGTGCTGACCATAATAGTAATAATGATAATAACGATGGTATTTGCTAAGTGTTCTCTATGTGACGAGCACTATTCTAAGCACTGGGGTGGATACAAGCTAATCAGGTTGGACACAGTCCCTGTCCCACATGGGGCTCACAGTCTTAATCCCCACCTTACAGATGAGGTAACTGAGGCCCAGAGAAGTGACGTAACTTGCGGAAGATCACAGTGTAGACAAGTGACTTAACTGAGATTAGAACCTGGGTCCTTCTGACTCCCAAGCCCGTGCTCTATCCAAGAGGCCATACTACTTTGCATGGGGAAGATACAAGGCACTCAAGACACGGACCCCCATCCTGTCCCACAAGGGGTTTAGAGTTGAGTGGGGAAGGACAATAGGTATTTAATCCTCCTTTTATAGGAAAGGAAACTGAGGCGCAGATTAATCGACCTGCCCAAGGTCACACAGCCAGCAAGTGACAGAGCTGGGATTAGGACACAGGTTACTGGGCTTTCAGACCTACTCTCTTTCCACAAGGCCAGATTATCTAGAAGACTGAATACTTTCTTTAAAAAGACTCCTGTTACCATTAGAAATGTGAGTCTTCATTGGCTCCTTTTATTTCACCTTCAGCAGTGAGAGCCCAGCTAACTTCCTAATAGGCTTTGCTTAAACTCCAGAAAATGAACAATTTTGTTTCTAAACCAGAGCCATAAGGATGACAATATCTGGATAAAAAGGGATGACTTTAGTCCACTATCATTTATAAGAATTAAAAGACAAGTCAACTCAACTCACTGTTGAGTTTCTTTTTTACTATTAGCTTGGTATGGTGAGGCAGGGGAGGTTAGAATAAGGTATTGTCTTTTCTAATTTACTCTCTTCAAGGTCCAGGATTGCACAACATCTAAAACTGTTCTTCTTCCAAGAATCGATTCCCCTTTGGAGAATTGAAATTGCAATCATGACTATTAATGGGATGCTGACTTAGCTTCTACTCTCTATTCCAACTTTCCATTTGAAGTGTGGGGGCGGAAAGGAATTGGGGCATTTAGTGGGGAGGAAGTGGGTAGGGCTGGTGAGTTACAGGCAGGCTTGAAAAAGCTAATGGATCATAAAATGCCATTTGGGATCTTTTCATCTCCATTATTTAATGCTATTTATTTTTGAATTTTGTATCTTTAATAGCTCTAACTGTTCACAACTTATTCCTGCTTTCTATGGGTCGATCTTCCCCCATTTGGATGGTGAGATTCGTCTGAACTATTTATTTTTTCATCTATCCACGGTTTAGTCCAAAGTAAGCACTTAACAAACACTATGGTCAACCCAGTAAAATAAGAAATTTGGTCGCCACTCATATTATTTCTCTTATCCTAATCAGCACTTAACTGATACCCAGAAGTTCAAATATTCTTTGAGAATGCTGTTATCCATTTGAGTGGAAAACTTAGGGCATGTGATTCAAAACTTTTAGATCTTCATTCCTAAAGGCAGCCCTCAATCATGACAGGGCTGGCAGAAGTAACGTAAAATGAAAACCCCCTCTCAAAGGATAAAATGATTTCTTACAGAAGGTCTGGCCTAGAACTCCCTCTCCCTTCACAGCTGACAGACCACCACCACTCTCCCCACCTTCAAAGTCCTCCTAAAATCACATCTCTTCCAGGAATCCTTCCCTAAGCCCTCATTTCTTCTACCCACCTTCCCCTCTGTGTTCCCCATACATACAGATCTGTACCCCTCAAGAACTTCATATTCATTCTACCCTCAGGATCATAGCTTAGTGGAAAGAGACCAGGCTCAGGAGTCAGAGGTCGTGGGTTCTAATCCCGGATCCACCACTTGTCAGCTGTGCGACCTTGGGTAAGTCACTTCACTTTTCTGGACCTCAGTTCCCTCATCTGTAAAATGGGGGTGAAGACTGTGAGCCCCACGTGGGACAACCTGATGACCTTGTATCTACCCCAGCGCTTAGAACAGTGCTCGGCACATAGTAAGCGCTTAACAAATACCAACGTCATTATTATTATTATAGCACTTACTACAAACCTGCACATTCTGCCATTTGCCCATTAACGTCTACCCCACACTAGACTGTAAAGTCCTTGTGGATGGAGGTCGTGTCCACTAACTCTACGTATTATACTTCCTCAAGCGCTTAGTACAGTTGCCTGCACAAAGTAAGTGCTCAATAAGAGAAGAGGTATAGCCTAGTGGAAAAAGCACGGGCCTGGGAGTCAGAAAGTTATGGGTTCTAATCCCAGCTCCACCATTTGTCTGTTGGGTGACCTTGGACAAGTCACTTCAATTCTCTGTGCCTCAGTTACCTCATCTGTAAAATGGGAATTGAGATTGTGAGCCCCAAATGGGACAGGGACTGTGTCCAGCTTGATGTGCTTCTATCCACCCCAGTGCTTAACAGACTACCTGGCACACTCGGCTCACAGTCTTAATGTCTATTTTACAGATGAATTAGCAGGTACAGAGAAATTAAGTGACTTGTCCAACATCACACAGACAAGTGGCAGAGCTGGAATTAGACCTCAGGTCTTTCTGACTTCCCAGCCCAGGTTCTATCTACTAGGCCATGCTGCTTTTCAGTGTGTAATATTTCTCAGCACTTAGTTCAGTGCTTTGCACGAGTTTGGTGCCTAATAAATACCCTTACCACTCCTCCCAGGTCCCTGTTCACGGAGGCCCCACTTTTGACTAGAGCAGATGCTTTCAAATTTTGAGTTGTTGCCATCTCCCTCCTCTGCTGGTGCACCTTGAAACAACTGTCTCCGCTTACGAACTGAAGCCAGCCATGCCAATGGCCCTTCCTAACCCTTGATGAAGGTCAGACCTAGAACAGCTGGGCCAGAATCTAAGGAAAGCAGTGTCCACCTTACATCAAAGGACTCTGGTTGGTTGGTTGGTTGGCTTTGCCCTGCCCAATTTTACCCTCCTGGTGGGTCATGTGCTTTGTGGTGGGAAGGGGTGACAAGAATTTGCAACTAATTTAGTTCCAAGAGTGGGCAATAGAACGTAAAGAGAAAACAGACCCTACAGGAAGGATTTATTACCCATCAAATTATAAACCCAACTAAGTGAAAGGAAAATCAGAAGCAATAACTTTAAGAGAAATAATTCTGTAGTTGGCTATAATCTTGAGTGATTCACGGCACATTATCCAGGCTTCAAACTTAAAGGCAATCAGAGCAAAGGCTATTAAGAGCCCTAGAGAAGATTATAAATCTTTCCATTCTGAAAGACCTAACCAGCACCAGCGGGGTTGAAAAAGGAAAATGAAAAATTTTCATGTAAATGAAGCTATTACAGCCCTAGTAAAATGCCCTATGATGCTACTTAAAACAACACTGTTTTGTGGAATTAAACTTGTAAGGTAACGAGTTTAAGAGATATAACTGTCTTGTATTTTCAACTCATTTGATAGCACCATGTTCAGAATATTATCAATATCACATTTCTTCAGGTAATTGAATCACAATCATAATTAGCAATATTAGTTTCATTCCACATTCATTCCCTCATAACTGGTAACAAATTTACATTTTCAGGCACTACACACAAAATGGCTGTAGTTTTCAGTGCTGCAGAATCTCTTCACTCAACAACCTGATCTTGTTGTCCCATTTCCCTACCAGTCTTCCTTTCTTGTCACTAAAACAGAGCTGACCCAGAAAATGACATTTAATAATTATGGTATTTATAATTTATTGGTTGCCGAGCACATGCTTAGGCACTGGGGTAAATACAAGAAAATCGTATGGGTCACCGTTTCTATCCTACACAAGGTTCCCAATCTAAGAGGTCAAAATTACCTTATCTCCATTTTACAGCTGAAGAAACAGGTACAGAGAAGTTAAGCAAGTTGCCCAAGGTCATGCCGCAGGCCAGTAACAAAACTGGGATTGGAATCCAGGTCACTTGACTGCCAGACCTATGCATTTTCCACTAGGCCATACTGCTTCCCTACTCCTGTGGTTCAATCTTCCCCTTTCTCTTCCCTAAAAGAGGCTTCACTAAAGCTTCTTTACCTTGTAAGGTGGGGCTGCTGTTCCCTCAACCTTTCTGCTCTCATCCTCTTCCAGGACCACTATGAGGACTAGGGTGGGGCAGCTGCTTGCTGGAAAGTCAAACTGTAGTTCCCAACTACCTTCCATGACAATCGGATATCAGCCAAATGCCAGATAGGATAATGCTACTATGGTATCACGTTTTTGAGATCCAACATTCACTTTTTCAATTTCATTAAGCTGGCAGCAACTGACAAATGGCACTTATTTGGCCAAGCTCTCAAACGTTATATCCATTTTTCAACATTCACATGAACAGGATTTCTGGTAGGGCTTCATCCCAAACAATGTCTATTTTTTGAAAACTGAAAGCAGATCCTGAAAAAATCTGGTTGGATCTGCTGTATAATCCCCTTTTCCAGCTCATATTGATATAATCCCCCAAGTGGGATTTTAAATCTAGATGAAAACCAGGACTGGTGAAATTGGTATTTCTCCTTTTCTTCATTAATGGCCACACTTGCTGTTTCTAAATTCATTACACATTTAAAGAACAATACAAGTAAATTGTCTTTTCCTATGTTTAAAGTGGCTAATAATACTGAATAATTAGCGGCTTGGTCTCTGAGGAAATTCAAGGGTCACAAAAAGCGAGGTATTAAATATGAATTCTTCTTCACTCAATTTCTCTGTGAGTGTAGGTGCATGTACTTTCTACAGTAGTTAAAAAAATGGCTGAAAAGTAAAATTAAATTTGATGGAGTTCAGATTTTACTTTTTTGAAAAGAAAAACAGCTGCTACTTCAGTTAAGAATGCTTTGATAAAATGTTAACCTCCTAAAAGTAGCAATCTCTAGCAATCTATTATACTAAGTGCTTAGTACAGTGCTCGACATATAGTAAGTGCTCAATAAATAACTGATTGATTGAACCTATCTGAATATCAGAAACCTCATGTAACAAAATATTCAATGGCAACATTGAGAGCCCCCGGTGAGGTTGGTGAATTGATCATTTCCCACAGACTGCAAGATTCCTAATCATAAAAGCACCATCTTCAAAGCCTAATTAAAATTATATCTCCTTCCAGAGACCTTCCCCAATTGAGCTCTCATTTCCCCAACTCCCTCTCCTTTCTGAATCACCTAAGTACTTGGATCCGTACCCTTTATGCACTTATGCCCTTCAGCCCCACAGCACTTATGTGCAAGTTCATAATCTACTTTAATATCTATCTTCCCCTTTAGACTGTAAGCTTCTGGTAGGCAGGGAGTCTATCAACTTTGTTGCAATGTACTCTCCAAGTGCTTAGTAAACTGCTCTGCACATAGTAAGCACACAAGTACCAGTGATTAATTGATAAGGTACTGTGATAGGCTAGATTTCAATTTCGAGGGAGCTCAAATCTTTCAAAACACTGTTGTGCTCAAGCCGGCTTCCCACAAGCTACACATACTCTGGGTTTGCCTCGGGTTCAAGGTTTCACTAAAATGCTGCTTTTCTTCTTCTCAGGCTCTAACCTGCTGACCTCCTGTAGAAACCTGAACACTAAAGCAAAGCCTGGATAAAGTGGCACCTCTGAATAATGCAGAGATATGCAGTAGGAGATAAAATATCCATATTTGGAAATAGACTATTGACATGCTCCTTAGCACAGTCAGCCTGGTGATGAGATGAAGACGTCTTTCAGACCTTTTTTGATGTCTTCAGATCTTATCGGGCATTAGGATACCAAAAGAAACTGTGTTCCTAAATTCAATTATGCTCTCAATAAACCACTGCACATCAGCCTTCGTGAGAACATGATTTAAACACTCAATTTATCAATCCTTTAAGAAAGGTCCACGAACACAAACTATTTTCCCTAATTTTTTTTGTATCGCCAGACTCTCATTTTAAGGTGCTTAAAAATGAGCCAGAGGGGCAGACGTTTTTTCAGAAATCTTTCCTCTTATATTAAGATGGTTTGAAAAAAATAAACCTAATTGTAGATTCAGGGTAAAAATCAAAATAAACATCCTATTCCTTACACCTTTTTTTTTTTTGCATTTTATCCCAGGGAAATCTGTAATATATGAGAATCCACTATCCGTAACCAGGAATCTTCTATATTTATGACACTTTTTAAATGGTATTTTTTAAGGTAGTACTCACTATGTGATTAGTATACTGTATTAAGCACTAGGGTAGATACAAGACAATCTGGTTAGACACAGTCCATGTCCCACATAGGGATCACAGTCTTAATCTCCATTTTACAGATGAAGTAACTGAGGCACAAAGAACCTAAGTGATTTGCCCAAGGTCATACAGCAGACAAGTGGCAGAGCAGGAATTTAAACCCAGGTCCTTTGACTTCCAGACCTGGGCTCTGTTCAAATTCTAGGTCAACCAAAATACATTTCTCTCCCTTGGGCATTGCTCCCATTTTAAAAAATAATGAATTCTAATTTTTTTAAGTGTTTAAATCGTTTGCTATATAAATTATGTAGTTTCCCAGAACAAATCCTGTTGCCTTTAGGAATACTAGAAGATTAGAATAATCATTGCATTTTTGATTAGGGCTAAAGTATACCAAGTCTATATAGTAAAAGCCAATAACTGCAAAAGGATATACATGGGATAGAACAAAGCTTAGAATGCATAAGATGCTGTCTTTGGTTAATTACATATTTTAAATATTTCCCTCATAGCCAATCTAATAAACAATTATTTTTCCGATCACTTTCTAAAACTACACACAAGCAGGATTGGATAAAGGACACAATGAAATAACCATCACAGAACATAATTGAAAACGTTAAGAAGAGTACCCTTGGAGTTTTGCATTGCCGAATATGATTAAAATGACTGGACACAGAGGAAATAATCTTTCGTCCAAATGAAAATTCCAGAATGGGTCATCATAAAAGGTGTGTTGGGGGATCAAACAAAAATAGTACCACCCTCCAGAAGGGCAACAAAAATAAAGAGCGGAAATGAACTAAAAACAGCTCAGCTGAATGTGGTCCACTAGAGTAGAAAGCAAAGTGACTTGTGCAGAGAACTCTTAGTACAACTCAAAGAGCGGTTTTCTATTCTCAGATCCACCACTGCAGGGTGACCTTGAAAACGTCACCGCATCCCTTATTCACTTCTCATTGGTAAGTCTGGGCTAATAACCACAAATGCCCTCATGGGGCTCAGAGCTCAATTACTTAGGGAAAAATACAAAGTACGATTTTTGCTAATGAGCATACAGTCAAGTGGATGAGTCGAAGAAGAACGTTCATTTGAAATTCAACTCCCTAGGCCTGTGAAAAATGATATAAAGAGTGATATCATGTGACCATGACTGGCTTTGAAACATCTTAAAAGCAATGGAACAGTCTTTCTTATTTTTCCTTAAGCTGTGATTCTTCACCGTATTTTGTAAGAAAGCAAATGCAACACTGCATTGGCTTTATGAGTCTCCATCTCCGTTACATTTCAAACATTTAAATAGTTGGTGTTTAGAGATCCAAAAAATAATGAAAACTGATGGCTGTTTGACAATTGGCGATTCCAAAGGATCCTGGTAACATGACACCTTGACAGTCTAATGATGGAACTCTCTGGTGTTTCACCACTCTACGATTCTTTAAAGTTGATTTGCAGAACAAATTAAAAATCAAGGTATTAAAAAACAAATTTAAAAATGGAAAAAACTGGAAAAAAATCAAGAATCCTGAAGTTCATTATATAGAGGAGGCATAACAGGTAGAATAGGATAGAGGTTTCAAAAACCAGCAAGGGAAAGTAACGAGAGAAAAAGTTAACTTTCACAAATAGCATGTATTCAATCCCTTGCTGTGGTATTGCTAGGTAAAACCAATTTCACAGACCAGTTCTCTATCCTCTTCTAGAAGTGGATATTATAAAGCAGCATGGCCTAGTGGTTAGACCCCAGGCCTGGGAGTCAGAAGGACCTGGGTTCTAATCCTAGCTCTGCCACTTGTCTGCTGTGTGACCTTGGACAAGTCACTTCACCTCTCTGTGCTGTTATCTCATTTGTAAAATGGGCATTAAGACTGTGAGTGAGACTTGTGCCCAATTTGATTAGCTTGATGCCACCCCAGCACTTGGTACAGTGCCTGGAACATAGTAAGTCCTTAGCAAATATCATAAAAAAAAAAAAACAAACCAAAAGAGACTTTATATCTACTGCAGTGAGACTCAGTGTTAGTAAGTAAAGGGTGACAGGAAGTTCTCAACGTTTAGAGACCTAGAGCCAGATTCTCCCATTGCCTAAGCCACTCCTATTCATAAGAAAGGGACACATCTGCCTTCAGTATCACCAGTGCCTAGTTGAGGCACTGCACCAGGACAGAATTTCATCTGTTAAAGAAGCCTTGCTTTTCTAATATAAAACATAAAGCTAACCAATATCAAGCTTAAAAGGACAATTGGCTTGTCTGATCAACAGCAGTCAGTAGTAATATTCAGCAGCTCATCGGACAGAAGTGCTTAGGACCGGGCTCTGCATACAGTAGGCGCTCAGGTCTTTTGAACCACATTTTCATACACAGAAACACCACTGTAAAACAAAATCCTTGTAGTCAGCCACAAAATTCATGCAAGTTGGAAAGAATAAGATTCCTGAATACAATTAGAGGAATACTTTTGATGTCAATAGAGGAACTAAAATTTTACTTGAAAATCTTTATTTTGGCTACTTCCTAAAGAAAATCTTTTATTAGTATTCTTAAGCTTGGGAAATATTCACAAAAATGCTTTACTCCCCCTTAGAAGCCCCTCTTTCCTCCAAACCTCAAAGCATTTGCTTCTCTTTAACCAGAAATAACTTTAAATGAAGAAATATTTTGGAAGGCATATTTGAGACACTTGGAAGTAATAAAAGTTGAGACAATTAAATATTGTTTTAAAGCATCCTACTAATGAACAAATGAATATCAACTAGAAATCGCCTTCTACCAAACAACTACCCAATGCCCAGCAGAAAAGACAGATTTTTACATAATTTGAAATTCCAGATGTTTCTTGAAGTCCAAACTTTTCCTCAGAGAGGGACCTACATCCAGTAAACTGATCCAAGATATTTCCACAATTGTCTGGAGAAAGAGAAGTTACCATTCACATGCTCCTGGCTGAAACCTCTTCTTACTGAGAGCTAGGATAGGAGCTTTCTTTGTGACTTCTTTGTTAATAGTTCTGTTTATTTTATTTTATTTTATTTTTTTTGCTCATGGCATGAATTACTGAGACTATGTCCTCCTTTTTCCCCTCTACCATGCTGTCAAGTTTTCTTTTTTCTACTTCGGTTAACATGCAGCTCTAAATCTGTATTTGGTTTTTATTAAAGTCAAATTCCAGTTTCCTGTTTAAGCTTACAGAGGATCTGGTTTAGAATTCTGATGTTGGGAAAACCAACCCAAACTAAATAGAAATCTAAAAGAGCCAAGGGGAACTTATATTCTTCTTATACACTTTCGGTTCATTCCACCCACTGGAAGGACCCGGAGAAATTACTCCAACTGTAGATCCCAGGGTAACATAATAATCTCTTTCATGTTCATTTCTTAATCTTATGAGGCACACGGATACATACTAGTCTCACAATTTCAAGCTACAATAAGGTCTTTCCAGAAAGTCACATTGCTGGATCAAAGAAATTTAAGATTAAGTTCATATCCCTAAAGACTATTTAAATCAGCACAACCCACTGAAAAATTAGCCAGTCCATTTGTATCCAACAGTTACAAAACTAAAAATCTACATCTTTTCTATGCATGCTCAAAACTACCCTAGGATTTAGATTCTTGAGTTGGGGTGGGGGGGCGCAAAATAATCCGCACGCTCTTTAGAAACAACTGAAGTCAATTTTACTCACACCTCATGTGTGAATGATGCAGTTCCAGATGCCGTACAATAGTTTAGCCTAAACGAGACTGTCACTGTCCAAGAAACACTTGGGATCTGAAGTTCGGATCACCAAGGAGAAACAGTAAATCCGAGGTTTCACAGGACGCTGATTAGAAACCACGACCTACTGTCGTCTTAACAAACATTCAGGAAGTACTTCCAAACTGCTTTTATTTTGTATGGTCTTTTCCTTGGGGTAAGAAGGGTCGACCAATGCGATCAAATGAAGATCAAAGATGTCCTCTCCTTCTGCCCATTTAGAGTTTCTCACTTACCGGAGTCCCGGGATCTGTGACTTCCTCACAGTTGTAGCCATAGTAGTCAGGGGTTTTATCCAATTTCTGCATCTTTCCCTGAGCTCTTACTCCCTTATCCGTGTGACAAGAATGGCATGGTGGTGCATTGCCCATACCAGCTCTGCTCTTCCCTGCTATCAACGGGTCCGTCCATGCACTGCATGGAGCCCGTGAAGTTTCCAGGGACACTCTAATGTTAGCAATCCATAGAGGTGGTCCCCTGCTCCTCCCTGGTATGCCCCTACATGCTCTTCCCTGGTCCTCCCCATCTGCTGGCTGTCCTGCGTAAGAGAGAACTCAAAACCCCAGCAACTGCAAGCAATGTGCAGTGACCATTTCCAATTCAGGCTCTGCCTGTCTATTTTTACACCTACCAGGCCAGCTATGCATGTCAATGTAGTCCGGGGAGGGGTTTGAGTGAATAAGGGGCGGGGGGGGGGGGGGGGGTGAGGGGGTGTTCTGCTCTTCGGCACGCTACCACCCTGCCTAGCACATAGACGAAGAGTCCTACTGTGTGAAATGCCTCTACATGTGAGAGTTATTGAATTACGCAGTGCATGCCTTTGAATGTTTTGATTTTGTTCCCACTGTTCACTGTCTCTTTGTTTACACAAAGCACTGAATTTTGTTAAAGCCTTGGGACTTCCCAACATAAAAGAGGAAACTTTTTTTCTTGTAATTACATAACACAAATGGCATCTACTTGGTATTTATACCACACATGGTAAATCAAACTGTATAATTAGTGTATTTTCCACAGCCATTTGCAGAAAATGGCTAATTATCCATTCAAGATTTAATATTCATTGGAAAACCATTACTCCAAATGGGCCCATTTGGGACTGATACATATGTTGTGCCAGAAATACAATAGTAATTCATCATTCGAGACTGTGCCCTGTGGGAAATAAAATCTCAAATACCTGGTTGAAAAGGTTTTCTTTTTTTTTTTTTGAAGTTCTATCAAAAATTATTGATCATTCATATTTACTAAGCACTTATTCTATGCTGAGCACTATACTAAGCATTTGGAAGAATACATTATAACAGAGTGGGTAGACACTTTCCCTGTCCACAGGGAGCTTACGGTCTAGAGAATAAGAATCACCTTAAGTTTAAGTTACCAAATGACCTTGGCTATCAACACAGATCAGCCACCCACTCAACATTTTCCAGTGATTTGAACTTAGTGTCCAAACCACACGCTGCCGGGAAATTTTTCTTCCGGAGAAGCATCATGGTCTAGTGGAAGGAGCAGGGGCCTGGGAGTCAGGGGTTGCGGGTTCTTATCCCTGCTGTGCCGTGAGTCTACTTAGGCAAGTCATTTAACTTCCCTGTGCCTCAGTTACCTCATCTGAAACATGGGGCTCAATATTGCGAGCCCCCTTAGGGACAACCTGATTACCCTGTACCTACCCCACTCCTTAAAACAGTGCATGGCACTTAATATTCTTAATATTAGACTGTGAGCCCCATGAGAGGCAGGGATCGTGTCTAATTCCCACCTCTGTATTCCCTCCTAGCTGTTAGTCTTGATGATGTTGTCTTGTTTTGTTTTGTTCTGTTTTGCTTTGCCGTCTGTCTCCCCTGTTTAGACTGTGAGCCCGTTATGGGGCAGGGATTGTCTCTGTGTGTTGCCGAATTGTCCATTCCAAGCGCTCAGTACAGTGCTCTGCACATAGTAAGCACTTAATAAATACCACTGAGTGAGTGAATAATACATACAAACTTAATAAAATGAAGGCAGATCATTGAAGATTTAGCAAAATATCGTTTCGACATCAATTAAATAAGTGGTAAATGAAGAATTTTCCATTAAGATGACACCAACATTAGTGTTGGTTGTTTCTGTTGGTATAGTTTAGGAACTTCTTTAAACTATTGATATTTTCTTCCAGTGTGACTTATTTGGTTAATGAATTCTTTCTATTACCTAAAGACACTTATTTATTGTTTGTGTGAACCTTCTGGGTAAATCTTTATAATCATTCTTGATTCTTCCGTAATTTGGTGTTTATGTAAGTTCAGAAGGCACCAATAAGACCACTGTAAACTAGATGGTGATATTTTTGGCATTTTGAGTCCCTGAGTCCTCGAAGTACCTTAAAGGAGAAACATCATTTGTCTTTTGCTTTACCCTCAAACTCTTTCAAGACATATGAAGATCAGTATAAACATAAGGGTGTCCTTATACACCAATATGTTACGGGGCTGTTAGGCTGATTCAATTTGGGTGGTTGAAATTAACTGGGGAATACTTCCTGGAGGAGGTGGGATTTCAAGGGGAAGGGAGTTCCTGGCATGAGCAAGGGATTTGAGGCAAAAGAGAGGCATGGAGAGAAGGTGAACTTGGATGAAGCAAGAGCATAAACTGGAGTAACCATGGAGTGATAACCTGTGTAAGACGATGAAAGCTAGTAAAACCTTGAATCATTATCAATTGAACGTTTGTTAACCAGTGGTGAAGAGTTTCTGTTTGAGGGGGAAGGTGATGGATAATTCAGGAGGTTTGGATAGTGGAGAGATGTGCTGAATGATGATTTAGAAAGATGATGATGGTGATATTTGTGAAGCACTTACTATATTCTATAGCACTGTACTAAGCACTGGGGTAGACATAAGGTAATCATGTCCCGTATGGGGCTCTCTTGGTCTAAACAGGAGGGAGAACAAGTATTGAACCCCTCTTTGCTTATGAAGAACTGAGGCCCAGAGGAGTGAAGTAACTTGCCAAGGATCATACAGAAGACAAGTGGCGGAGCCAGGATTAGAACTCAGGTCTTTCGGCTCCTAGGCTCTTGCCACTAGGCCACACATCTCTAGAAAGATGTTCTTGACAGCAGAGTATTAACTAACCCAAAAAGCTCATAGGATAGCAATAAAGAGGGTGATGCAGTAGCCAGGAGTGTAGTCCAGAAAATGACTAGAGCTTGGACTAAGTTGGTAGTTATCTGGATGTAGAGGAAGGGATAATTCCGGGATATGTTGTGGAGGAGACATTGGAAGGATTTAGCATGAGGCTAGTTGAAGGTTATGTTGTCAAATGGGTGGGTAAGCCAAAGCAGCATGGTGTAGTGGATAGAGCATGGGCCCGGGAGTCAAAAGGTTCTAATCCTGGCTCTACCACATGTCTGTTGTGTGATCTGGGGCAAGTCACTTCACTTCTCTGTGCCTCAGTTACCTCATCTGGAAAATGGGGAATGAGAGAGATCCCCACGTGGGACAGGAAACTGTGTCCAACCTGATTTGCTTGTATCACCCTAGGACTTAGTACAGTGCCTGGCACATAGTAAGCACTTAAATACCAGAGTTATTATTCAGCGCTTAGTACAGTGACTGGCACACAGTTAGGTTTTTAACAAATACTATTATGATTATTGAGAAGATGAGTTCAACTCAACATGAGGAGATGTCTTAGAAGCAGGAGAAAATGCAAGATTGTATAGGAGGAAAGTGATCAGGGCTAGTGAAGTAGATTTTGGGAATCAGCTGCATAAAATTGATAGCTCTAGACTGTAGCTCCTTCTGAGCGGGGAACATGTCAACAAACTATGTTGTATTATACTCTCCCAAGTACTTACTAAAGAAAAATTATTTTTTTCTTTGATTAGAGTTTCTCTGTTACGTTACCTGGGTTCTACTTTTCAACGTCATCATAAATTAGTCTGCAATTTAATACACATCAGAATTTAGGCAAATGGGTAAAGGGTTTTAGCATCTATGAAGACACCCCCACCAAAAAAAACCCATATATAAATATATTGAGAGAGAGAGAAAGAGAGAGAGAGAATATGAATGAATGAATTGTACCTTGGGAGTGAAATGGTAAAACTTCACAATAATACAACCTTGGTTAGATAGTTTGCATCTTGCCGTGACATGTGAAAATGTCCTTGAAAGTATTCCTACAAAAGGCTACTCAATCACATGGATATTAGGACAGTTTCACATTTGGTTACCTTTAAACAAAGAGCTTGATGATGTTCGAACATTTTAAATACACCTATACCACTAATGCAGTACTATGCATATAAGGAATTCCAATTGTTTCAATTCTGCACTGTAGATAACCTGACAATCTATAATATTTTGGTTCAGAACAGTCAACTCCATTATTAAGGTTCAAACAATAAATTTGATTATTTTTAATCCTAAATTGACATAATCTGGTTTACAGTCAGATTTTTCTTGTATTTGATTATTTTGAAAAACGCACCCAGGGTGCATTTTCAAAATCTTCAGGTTATTTCACAACCATGTCCCCATGTCCCTATTAAAGCATCTGACATACGTTTTATATGAATCTATTAAAACTTAGAACATAAGGAATTGTAGTGTCTCTAAAGAAGTCATGCTTGCCCAAAAATATTTGTCAGGCTCTACAGAACTCTAGACAAAGTAAACTGGAACATTATATAGTTCTAAAATCCACAAGCAAAGATAATATATAAAATTATGTTCCTAAATACTGGATAGGACAGAAGCAAAAAATGGGAGAGGCACTCTGTAATCGTTATCATAACAAAGGAATTTAACACTCTTATTGGAGAAAGTCAAAATAATTATACGGATATTAAATTTTAGTTAAAATGTGATATTTAGGGAAAAACAAAACTAGAAAGGCATATTGCCTACAAAAAGCCAGTCTGCTTTTCAATCGTTCTCATAAAATGCGTGCCATAGATCAAGAATAATAATAAAACACAAAAAAACCAAAGAGGAAACTTGCATGGCTGACAGGAAGTGTAAAGGTTCTTTCTCCCAAGGAAAATTAAAAATATCCTTTTAAAAAAAATAAACCAGTCCTATGCAAAGCACTCGAGACGGTGCTGCTGCCTGGAACAACAGATACAAATGTCCACTTGATATCTGAATCACTAGCCTCTCTCTAGATTGGAAGCTCATTGTGGGCAGGGAACTTGTCAGCCAACACTGCAATACTGTACTCTGCCAAGTGCTTAGTCGAGTGCTCTGCACACAGTAAGCTCTCAATAAATACCACTACTTGATTGACTGATGAGCCTGGGTTTCACTAGTTTTAGAATCTCATTTTACAACTCTTGAACAGTTCCTGTTTTTAACCATTACATGCAGGTGGCATAGTCAGCACCATGCTGAGTCAAGTAGAATCTTTAGGTCCAAAATCATCTTTTTGCCGATGCCACATTTCCAAGGCTCTCTTTTCATCAATAGCTTTCTTTTGCTTTGCCTCAAGCACATCACAGAGGGATTTTGTGAAGCGTAGTTTCAAACTTCCAGTCAGTTTCAGGGGTCAAGTATTCTTAGTCCTGACTTTAATTACTGTGTAATTATTTTGTTTCCTTTAACCTTCAGGGATTCTGAGTTTTCTTTTTTGGTTCTCCCCACAGTGCCTGCCCCCAGAGTATTCCTATTCCCCATCCCACACCTTGCTTCTCCTAAAAAGACTAGACTATAAGCTCCTTGTGGCAAGGATAACATCCCTAAATCTGTTGTATGTTCTCAAGCACTTAGTACAGTGCTCTGTACAGTAAATGCTCAATAAATATCACTGATCAATTGATAAAAAGCTAGTTTTGTCCTTAAGGTGTTAATTTTTCACTTTTAGTAAATATGTCCTGTTTTCACTCATTGACCAGCGCTCTCAAAGTCATGATAGACTATTTCTCCCTGGGATATCCCACTTCAGAGGAATATGCAGTCACCGGAACACTATTTAGTGCTACATACATGAAACACAAAACTTCAGTCATCAGGATAACTCCTCCAATTTTAACTTTTCATGGTTACTTGGCCATCAGGACCATTCCTGAACTAGAATAACTAATTTCATTTAATGAAAAAAGAACATCTGCAAGCAAAATGTTCCCTAGAATAGTCTAAGGTCTAAAACTGACAGGACAAGCCACTTCAACCAAGTAGCAATTGCATGCATTCACATGAAAAAGTAAAGCACAAAGAGTCAAACAGCTTCAAAATCCTTGGAGATTCTGAGCTGCTGGGGTTTCCTATGTTCTACCTTTACTGGATGCAAATAACTAATTCAGGACACTTCACGGCTGTGAAAATAGGAATTTCTAATGGGCAGTTTCACATCCTCAGTGAGCTGCTCCAGCCACAGCCTGATGTTTTTTCCAGAAAAAAAAAAAAATAGCCCCATCTCGATAGTTCCTGATCAAAGTCCAAACAGGAAAAGCCATAGTTGAAGAATGGGCATTTCTCCTGACTCCTCCTCCTCAGCAAATCCCTTCAGGCTGTAGCCTGAGCCACTGGGCCTTCTCCACTGGGTCCTCAGACAAACAGCAAGAGCATTACGGAAATTCCATCAACCAGAGGGTAGGGCCGGAAAATGCAGTACGCATCACTGACTTAGAAATACTGCTTGAAAAAAGTCGGTATCTGAGTGGACTGCTTGACCATGAGCAAGGGGCAAGCTTTTTACCACAGAAGAACAGTGTTACTGTTGTTGCTTAAAAAAAAAAATGCTTCAAAGTCATTTGGTCACATTACTCACAAAGCAAATATTTTCACGTTTGATCAAATTATTTGGGGCATATTCTAACAACAACAGTATTTCATCTCCAAGTCTCCAGGATGGGGCATAATGTGAGGTTCCCATGCTCTTACTATTATTATTTTGTCTGCTCTGCTATGTTTCAAATCTATGGAAACAGAAAAGGATTTAAGGATGGAGAACAAAGGCCCGCTTCTTATTTATAATATTATGAAAGTGACTATTGAAGCTCCCTGTAGCAGCAAGCCCGAGAAACAGCTACTGCCCGGCCTTCTGATCCAGCTTTAAAACAAAAACAAACAACAAAAGACTAAACACTAATATCCTCCTGAGAGCTAACTGTTTGGCTTCAGTTCTGGCTTCAAAACTAAATATTAGGCTTCTGGACACATCAAGATATGCTAAAAGTGATTCAGGAAAAACATCATCCACAGCTTTTATAATAGGCCCTCACTAATGCTTCATAAGAAACCATAAAAACAGCAAGTGTCAATGACTGCACATTCATTCATTCATTCAATAGTATTTATTGAGCACTTACTATGTGCAGAGCACTGTACCATGCGCTTGGAATAAACAAGTCGGCAACAGATAGAGACAGTCCCTGCCGTTTGACGGGCTTACAGTCTAATCGGGGGAGACGGACAGAGAAGAACAATGGCAATAAATAGAGTCAAGGGGAAGAACATCTCGTAAAAACAATGGCAACTAAATAGAATCAAGGTGATGTACATTTCATTAACAAAATAAATAGGATATCAAAATAGTGCCAGAATATAATAGTTCCAGTGGTTTCTAATAAATCCCATAAATGTACCATTAATCTAATTCTTCCTCCATTCTCATTTGAGGAACTGTACGTTGACATTTTAGCACTAGCCTAACAGCATGTGAGGACACTCATACTTAGGACGGGGGAAGAGGATAAAGGAGGAGGAGAATTAACAAAAGCAAACAAGAGAAACATCTCGAATTACATCCAAGTTCCAGTAGAGAGTAGATAGGATTAAGTGATTCCTAGAAACCCAAGCCACTTTCTTTGAAGTAAACTGCAGTCAAAATTCACTCAGAAAATCCATAGAAAGAAAAAGTCACCAAGCAATTTAAGGGAGCTAAATCTGTCCACTTACTAGTGTAGCGAGAGCTTAAGTACCATGTTTAAGTTACTAAATCAACAGGAGGAAGCTGAGGTAGCTCCTTCCTGGAACTCCCTCCAAGCCAGCATGCTCCCATCTTCCAAGCCTTATGAAAATCACCATACCTTCCTGGATTTAGCTCTCATTCCCCCCAACCCTATTTCGCTCCCTCCCGCCACACTCAGACACTTAATCCCACCCCATCAGCATTTATATACTCACCCTACTCCTTCCCACACAGCACCCATGCACAAATGCTTATACTTGGCTGCCTACCTTACCTGTAGTTTACTTTAATGTCTGCCTACCCCACTAGACTGTAAGCTAGAGAAACCGTGGCCTAGTGGAAAAACTTCAGGCTGGCAATCAGAGGACCTGGATTCCAATCCCAATTCTGCCACTTGTCTGCTGTGTTACCTTAGACAAATCATTTCATTTCTCTGGGCCTCGGTTTGTAAAATGGGGATTAAGACCGAGGGGGACAGAGACTGTGTACAATTTGATTAGCTTGTATCTAACCTAGAGCTTAGTACAGTGCCTGCTGCATAGTAAGCACTTAAGTAACTTAAAAAGAGAAGAAAAATGTTCCTTGAAAGCAGTGGTGTCTACTGACTGTATTCAATCGTATTTATTGAGCACTTAGAGTGTGCAAAGCACTGTACTAATTGCTTGGGAGAGCACAATAAAACAATAAACAGACATATTCCCTGCCCACAATGAGCTTTCAGCCTAGAGGATAAGCTTTGAACTCTCCCAAGCAATGAGTACAGTGCTCTATAAAAAGCAAGCTCTCTTTAAATACCACTGATTGACTGATATCTCAGGTATACAGCGTATCACTTCAGCTCCTTCTATCCTGCCCCCCTTAGTCTCCTAAGAAATTCTAAACAGGCTGATGAGAGGTTCCAGGTTCTGTCTTGTCCCCACTCTGAAGTTCCTCAGGCCCTATTCTACTGCTCAAACAGCCTCTGCTTCTGAAAGGGATCAATTGTATTTATTGAGCACTTACTGTGTACAGAGCACTGTACTAAGCGCTTGGGAGAGTACAATATAACGGAGCTGGTAAACATATTCCCCTGCCCAAAAATGAGCTTACAGTCTAGAGGGAAGAAAGGCAAAGGGACAGGCGGTTATGATGGCATCAGATAAATTGAGATTTTCTTTTTTCTATGACTGACCAGAATCTTAGACTGTGAGCCCCTTGTGGGACAGGGACTGTGTCCAACGTGATTACCTTGTATCTATCCCAGCACTTAGTACAGTATTTGCACATGGTAAGTGTTTAACAGATATTATTGTTATTATTATTATTATGCAGATCAACAAGGATTGCTAATTTTCTACTGTTTGGGAAAGATAGATTATGCTGATATCAATTTTCAAACACCCAAAATAAGTTAATGAAAATCAGACCTACTTACTGTTCATTTTCCAAATTAGTTCTCTTTGGGACTAATCAATTCTTAAACTTGGGGAAGTCATACTGTTTGCAGCTTAACATATTAAAACAATAACTTATTTTAGACAAGTGTATCAATGACAAAACTTAGTAATGACCTCCATAATGACAACAAAAACATACATCATGCTAATTATTTTATCAGTTTTTGAGGATTCTGGTTGACTGTTGTCCAGGAAGGGTATTTATCTTGTACTTGGAAACCAAGCAACATCAACAGAAAATTTAAGCCTCTAGAAATATGTTTCACTCTAAAAATGAAATTGACAATATACATTATATAAAAGTGAAAAGTCATCACCAAGTTGTTTTAATTCTGAAACTTTAAGCTCAATCATTAAGCTTGTTCCCACTGTCATTTCTCTAAATATTTAATTTTAAGTGACATTATTCAAAAAATAGCAGCCACATTGATCTAGATCACTAAAAATATTTTATAGGAATACAAGATTTATCATCTTAATAAGCTTTGAAAAATGGGGATGAAACTATTACCTTTAATTTCAATTTGCCCTCTATAATTCATTACTGAATTCAGTTTTCCATTGATCTTAGACAACTGTAGCATCTTCATTAACTTGGAACTATCCTGTTAACTTGGAACTATCCTGCTACTGAGCATCAGGAGAAATCCTATAAAAACTGGATTTCCTGCAATTTCAGATATGTAATTCAAAGCACGATCAGTAATAAGTAAAAAATGATAAATCTTCAGGTTTCAGTTAGCCACTTAATTTTGCAAAGCACTGCTCAAAGGCGAATGATAAGTCTGATAAAGAGACTGAGGAGGAAATCTGATAATTACACTCTTCAGAACAGAAGCAACAATTAAATTAATAAAGAAAATCTCTGCAGATGTTTACTTACATTATGTTTCTTAACCGCTATGTTTTATCTATTTTTTTGTAGAGGTAACAAAAGCATCGTGGCCTAGTGGAAAGAGCACAGGCCTGGGAGTCAGAGGACTTGGGTTCTAATACCAACCCAGCCACTTGCCTGCTATGAGACCTTGGGCAAGATAACTTCTCTGTGTCTCAGTTATCTCATCTGTAAAATGGGAAATAATAATAAGGTTGGTATTTGTTAAGCGCTTACTATGTGCAGATCACTGTTCTAAGCACTGGGGTAGATACAGGGTCATCAGGTTGTCCCACGTGAGGCTCACAGTTAATCCCCATTTTACAGATGAGGGAACTGAGGCACAGAGAAGTTATGTGACTTGCCCACAGTCACACAGCTGACAAGTGGCAGCGTTGGGATTCGAACCCATGACATCTGACTCCCAAGCCCGGGCTCTTTCCACTAAGCCACGCTGCTTCTCTAAGCTAAGACTGTGAGTCATATGTGGGACAGATACTGTGTCCAACCTGATTATCTTATATCTACCCCAACACTTAGTATTAGTGCTTGGAATATACTAAGCGCTTCACAAATACCATTTTTAAAAAAGTAGACCAATATAAATAGGTTCTTTCTAAATGTCCCAAACTGGCATTCCGTATAGCAATCTCTTCTGATTTTTTATAATTATACTATCTTCTTTATTAATAATAATAATTGTGGTGTTTGTTAAGCACTATGTGCCAGGCACTGCTGTACTAAGTGCTGGGAAGGACACAAGCAATCGGGTTGGACGGAGTCTTCGTCCCACATGGGGCCCACAGTCTTAATCCCCGTTTTACAGATGAGGTAACTGAGGCACAGAGAATGAAGTGACTCGCCTAGGGTCACACAGCAGACTTGTGGAGGAGCCAGGATTAGAAACCAGGTCCTTCTGACTCCCAAGCCTGTGCTTCATCCACCAAGCCACGCTGCTTCTTAACATGGAAACTTTGGAAATCAGCAGGTTTGCATACAGTAAAGAATACGTTATGCCTTCATGACTGACTTTAATTCTTTTTTAATGCAGATTTAATAAAAGATATACACCACCCTAATAATTAGTGATCATACACAACCTTGCATATTAGCCTTCTTTAACTTGCTTTTGTGCCACTTCAACCTACTAGACTGTGAGCCCGTTGTGGTCAGAGATTGTCTCTCTGTTGCTGAAATGTACTTTCCAAGTGCTCAGTACAGTGCTCCACACACAATGATCACTCAGTAAATGTTATTGAATGAATGAATGCGATATTTGACACTGAACATTCAAGTTTTATCGTCTCTATCATATCCCCCTAGTTTTCTTTCACAGAGAACCTAAATCATACAAGGAAGACAGATAAGGAAATTTCAGTTACAGACACCCAGGTAACATTTCACACATATGCTTCAATATAATGACTGCAATTTGATCCCCGTTGTCTGAGAGAGAGGTATTTCTTTTAGAGAGAGGTATTTCACTTTCTTTTGGATCTTCAGTTTTCCCTCACCAGATTACCCGAATGCTCGATGACCTTTTCAACTTGATACGATTAATGCTTTCCCTTCTCCTTTCAGTGAGTCAGACTTAAATTCAGCACTGCACCCTTCTTCACTTTGATTCACTTTGAGTTCCAAGAAACATAATTTAAGTACAAGGTTTCGACAAGCGGTGAAATGGTTTCATGGTCCCGGAAGAAAGAAATATCTCCTAGGATCAAGATGCCATTTTAAATCTTCCACTGCTCTTGGGGATATAATGATGCCTTTATCTTTCCTTCCTGCCCATGATAATTCCCTGCTTAATGCAGAATTCGTAAAATGATCATACAAGAAACTATAGCAGTAGGCGGTATTTGGTTAAAAATGTAGTACCAGAGAGCAATAATCACCTGCTCTCTGGGTGACTATGCCTGTTTCCCTATTATCTCTCTCTTCAATAGCTTTTAGTCTTGAAGTTGGCCCAGATGTTCTTGAACCTAGAGGAAGCAATTCTGACTGTTTTGTAAGGGGAGTAAGAATTCACACACTAAAAAAAACCCCAGAATGGACAACAACTTCGTGACTCCTCACTCTCAGCTTTCACATTCAGCCTTTAGCTAATTTATGCAGTTCTCTTCTCTGTAATAGTTCCCACATCCACCCGTTCCTGTCTAACCACAATCACGCCACCTGGACCAGGTGTTCAGCATATCTGGGGTTAGACTGCAACAGAAATTAAAAGCTGGTTTCCCCAAACCCAGGCTCTTCCTCTCTGGCCAGTATCTCACTCGGCTGCCCGGAACACTTTTCCAAAACATCATTCTGCGTATGTCTACCCAGTCCTCGAAACCCTAGTGGTATTTGTTAAGCACTTACTATTTGCCACGCACTCTACGAAGCACGGGGGTTACCGTGTCAGACACAGTATAGGTAGGATGGAGAACTCCATCAGTCTTCTCCCTGTTATTTATCAATTCTCTTCTGCCACCACATTCCAGCTCACACTCTCCTTCATCCCTTCCAAACTAGCCTTCTCTCTGTGCCTCATTCTCGACTCTTCTGCCTATAGCCCCAGGCTCACATCCTTCCTCTTTCCATCTTCACTGAAGGAACTCCTAAAATCCCACCTACTCACCCACAATTAATTTTTTCCACTGAGCGTGGCTCAGTGGAAAGAGCACGGGCTTGGGAGTCAGAGGTCATGGGTTCGAATCCCAGCTCTGCCACTTAGCTGTATGACTGTAGGCAAGTCACTTCACTTCTCTGTGCCTCAGTTACCTCATCTGTAAAATGGAGATTAAGACTGTGAGCCTCATGTGGGACAACCTGACTACCCTGTATCTACCCCAGCGCTTAGAACAGTGCTCTGCACACAGTACGCACTTAACAAATACCAACATTATTATTATTATGTGTCTACTCTGTGACCTTGGGCAAGTCATTTCAGTTCTCTGGGCCTCAGTTATCTGGAATAGGGGGATTGAGACATGCACCCCATATGGGACAGGTCCAACCTGATTTGTTTGTATCCACTTGCTAATACAGTGCCTGGCACATAGAAGGCATTTAACAATACCACAATTATTAAGAGTTGGGCTCTTCTACTTCCATTGGAGTATTTCAAGCACTTAGCGCTCTACCAACAGTAGGAACTTGAATGGATTAATTAATGGCAAGGGGATAATCAAAAGACTGCTGTTGATATGTACCAAACCTAGAACTGAGAAGACAGAAGAAACATTTTATGGATACTGAGGCTCAACTTCAAAGATGTGGTATGGTTATGAACTGCTAGAAAATAAAGTGGGTGGGCTCATTAAGCTTACAGAATGAACAGAAATGGCATGGTTCCTTGGCAGCAAGAGTTATTGAGAAGACAAACCCAAGAGGCAGAATTGCAAACAGTGTAGACTGCCAGAGTGTGCAGCTGCAAACCAAAAGCATTATGTGAACCCTGTGTGGAGTGAACTCTTGGGGCCTCACCCCACCTCATCCAGATCATCTCTACATCCAGGACAATGACAGATAGATGTAAACACACGATATGGAATGCCTCAAATAGCTTTAGCCAAATGGAAACGCACACCACTGAAAAATATACAGTAAAAAAAAAAATCTGAGGCTGCATGAAATGAACATTTGAAGGCACACGCCACTGGGAATGATATGAGGGGAAACATGGTATCGTTTTACAACTCCTTCTTGTTCTTCACTCCGCTCCTTCAGTTTGCACTAAATAATCACATCCCTGCTCCCAAGCCTTTTACAAAGCAGTCACAATGCAAAACGTTCACGTGAAGGATTGAAAAGTTAGTCAGTCAATGGGGATTTACTAATTATAGGCAGGGATCAACCTACCAACTCTCTCGTATTTTTCTCAAGTGCTTTAGTGTAGTGCGCTGCTCACAGTAAGTGTTCAATAAATACCACTGAATGATTGACAGGTGACCTCAACAATGGCAAGCAAAACATCCTCTTTCAGAAAAACTATTATTTACTTTCATATGCATTCAGTTAGTTCTGCCACAATGTGCGCTTTCACCGTGTGCCTTGGATGGGACGCTGGCGCGGAACTGGTGAACATTCTTCCCACAGCACCCATCTGCCTGGATGGAGTGTGCTGCGGTGCTGGAAGAAATGTTTGCACATAGATATGTCAACACAATTTCCCCAAATTACAAGATTCTCCTAAAATGTGTTAAAGGAGAATTTACAGTATAGTACCTTCCCCTCTAACCCTTTCCCCCTCCCACACTCCAAAGAGCTTGTATCTAAATTACTCCATGCAAAAGACAGTCCTCAGGCCTAGGCAGTTGCCTTTCTGAATCTAGACTTCATAATACCCCTTGGGCCAAGCTAAGATGATCGCTAAGTCAGTTGGCCACTTTATTAGAGAGCAAGGCCACGGCCGTAGCAGCATGCTTTAAAATCTTTCAAACCATGTCTGGGAGGTTGTAGGATAGGGAGTCAAGATCACAGGGCTTTCCCCAGACAAAACCTTCAGCGACTACACGGTGACCAACGTGAAACCAGATTCTCAAATCTTGGCAACTTTGAACTTCAGTAGCTTTATATATTATCTTGTAAACCTCTACTTCCCACTTACAGTACTGATTAAATCCAGACTTTGGTCAATATCTAGTTTGAGAATCTGGTTCAGCCATGATTACTAGGGTCTTCATTTACCTCTCAATTTGGTCCTGACCAGAGCTTCATTTTACACCTCTTTCTTAGATTGCACTGAACACACAGAATGGAGAGTAGTTTTCATACTAGTTTGGAATTATAAAGCAGATCCATCCTAATGCTCACCTGAAACAAGACCTCTGGATCTGATACTACATGTTTCCAAATAAATTATTCGTATATATATTTGGTAGTTTATAGCATCCCAAGCCCTTTGTACAGTGCTCTGCACACAAGCGCTGGATAAATACCACTGATGTTGATGATGAAGAATAAATGCCAGGGTACTTTTTAAGGAAAGGTCAAAAAAGAGCTTGGCGGGCAAAATTTCACTTCACATTTAAAAAGATTAATGTTAATACTAGTAGTAATGGTAATGGCATGTAAAGTGCTTACTGTGTGCAGCACTCTGTGCTAAGCTCTGGAAAGAACAGCAGCCAAGTGGCAATTAGACATCATTCAAAAAGGGAAATTGCCTCCTCCTTCTCCTGACTGGGGATGGGACCAGTAAGCCAACTAGCTGCAAAGGCTCAGGGAAACAAGAAAAGGGACACACACATACACACACACACACAATATTCTGGTTTCCATGGCTACATTATTTTCCTGAGCACCACTTCTAACCTTTTTCCCTGAAAACTGTGACTCAACACAATCACAGTCTGCTAAGGATCCAGCTTCTTTCCTGGGCTTGATGTTGGGACTCTTCCCTTACACACCTCAGCAAGGGAGAGTTGAACCAGTCTATACTATACAGTTTGCCTTCTCCTTCTCTGTCTTTGCCTTTTACATACACGCAGACAACCAGGAGTTCCAAATATGGGTACAAATTTTAATACTCAGCCACCCCTTCACACATATGCTTAGCAGGTACTGATCCTGGCACCGTTCTGTAAAAATGTCAGCATGCAGTTTTAATAAACACTTTGATGAAAAAGTGGGTTGAATTATGTGTTCCAATTGCTATGAGTCTGCAGAGGCTCAACTTGAGTTTGCACCCCACCCCCTTGACAATTCTGGCAGTCCAGCATTATTCAATGGAGAGAGCAGACCATTTCAATAGAAAAACCTGCAAAGGGAAAACTGATGGTCACTGTTTCCACTCAACTTCTAGAATTTGAAAGCAGGAAGAGTAGATCAGTAAAGTATCTGAAGCTCAAAATACTATATGAAAAGCAAGTGTTCTGCCTCATATATTTTACTTGTGTACTCTCAACCTAGTCATCCATTAATATCAATGTAAGATTTCCCATTCCTAACCGAGATGATGCACACCAAAAGAGACAACCATCACACATTTCCTCCAAGCATCCTGTCATCCCCTTTGGAGACAGTCTCTGCATTAGAGGGCCACTGGTTTGAGCAAATAGTGCCTTATGTTCTTCGCTGATTTTAGTTCTTTGGGTTTAGTATCATTTTAACTCACTTTTTAAAAATTTTAATAGCCTTCTATAAGATTCAGCTTGACTTTTCTAGCTGGTGTAAGTTTCCTACCTGATGCTCCATCAGTGATTTCCAACAAATCAAGTGTTATATTCCTATTTTATAAGTCATATTCAATACACTGTATGATTTATATGTGGTCTCCTGGTACAATCTGTGGTATGCAAGCACAAGCAGTTTTTGCTAACTATAGGATCGATAGGTTATGGAAATTGTAGTTGAACTGTGGAACCATCATTCCATAAAAGTCAACCGTGACTTTTCCCCACTATACCCAAAGGGGTTACTTCTCTTAAAACCTTATCAGGATTCAATACTGTCCATACTGCTCAACAGTCAGGACTGTTACATAACCGATCAGGCTATTACATAATGTACAGACATGGTCCAGAGTCATGTGTGCCATATCCTGAATTGTCCTATTTAAGGGTCAGCTCTTATTGTCAGTCAGGTGTATTTACTGAGTACTTACTCTATGTAGAGCACAGTTCCAAGTGTTTGGGAGACTAAAATATAACAAAACAGATCCATTCTCTGCCCACAACGATCTTATAGGTTAGAGGGGGACACGGACATTTATATAAATGACCCCTCCAATTCCTTAAAGCAATTAAGATAATTTTTTGCAAAGTTCATGTGTTTATAAATATTAGACATCTCAGTTTTACATTTCTTCCCACAACTGTTTCACTCACACCAATTAAATTCTGGTATGAAGAAAATGGTACATGTTCAGGAGCCCCAGAAACTACTGGGAATTTTCCAAAGGGCTGCTAAGGTGGAAATCCTTTGTCTTTTGGTACGCCCAAAGAATCACCTAATAGTTCCCATACCATCTTCTAATGAGGCAAGGTCCAGATGGAAAGCAGGTGAGACCAATCTTCTCAAAACACCAGGGAGAGGGAATATCCAGCTGCTCTCCATGTGAAATGGAAGCAGTGCCTGTATTAGGTACCTGAAAGATGTGCACCTTGCTCATCTACAGCTTGCCAACTTGCCACTTTGTATTCTTCCATTTAAAACAACCGATCTGCCCTTTCTGTTCCCTTCTATGATTGGTTCTCCCAGGCAAGATCGGATCAGTGGGAAAATCTGCTTGCACAATCCTGTCTTTAAAGCCCTCAATCACCTTGCTCCCTTCTATCTTACCTCACTGCTTTCCTACTACAACACAGCCCCCCACTTCACTCCTCTAATGCCAACCTATTCACTCCACCTCCGTCGCATCTATCTCACTGACCAACACTCGTCCACATCCCGGCATCTGGTCCGGAAAGTCCTCCCTCTTTATATCTGACAGATGATCACTCTCCCCACCTTCAGAAGTCTTACTGAAGGCACATCACCTCCAAGAGGCCTTCCCCAGCTAGGCCCTAATTTCTTCTTATCGCTCTCCCTTCTAGGTCGCCCTGGCACTTGGATTGCACCCTTTATTCACCCCTCCCTCAGCCCCACAGCACTTATGTACATAGCCATAATTTAGGTTAATGCCTGCCTCCCTCTCTAGACTGTAAACTCTGTGAGCAGGGAACATGTCTACCAACTCTTATATTGTCCTCTCCGTACAGTGCTCTGCCCACAGTTAGCACTCAATAAATATGATAGATTGCCTGGCTTTGAACACGGGAGGGGTAGGTACAGTGGGCACTCAGCATGAGAAGCAGCATGGCCTAATAGAGCACGGGCCTAGGAGTCAGAAGGACTTGTATTCTAAACCCAGCTTTACCACTTGCCTGCTGGAGCACTGGAAAAAAAACACACAGATGAGAATCAGAAATAATGCCTCCTCCCCAGGGGGTTCATGATCTAAGAATAAAGTGGGGGAGAGGAGACTCAAAACAAATACCTAAAGAGAGATGAAACGATAAAACATTAGAACATAAAATAGACAAGGACAAATACTGGAAAACAAAATAATACAAGTGGTAGGATACTGTGGCCAGAGGAGCAGCGTTTGAAGCTTCCACACAGCTCAGTCCAACAGTCACAACCGCAGTAACTGCCACACTTCCGGTGGCCACCACACCCAACTGTGGAATGCTCCTGTTGAAAATATTTTCATCATTTGGCATTTTATTCTCCAAAAGGTTTAAAACTAAAATCTTCTAATCGAGTAAAAATGGAAATTAATTTTCAAAATCATTTTGCCATTTTACTATCCTGGGTTACACTTGGCCATGTACATTAGACTCTTCAACCAGCCTGGCTAAAGTGTTTTGCTCGCTTACTGCATCTAAATCTGGATCACCATTACTGTAAGAACATTTGCCTTATATCTTGCTTTGAAAACAGAGCAAGTAGTTTCTTATAGCCCTGATACATTTTCTTGACGCACTTGGATCTGTACCCTTTGGGGACTGGGTATTCTCCCCCCTCAGCCCCACAGCACCTATGTACATACCTAAAAATTATATAATTTATACTGTCTCTCCCTCCCTCTAAACCATAAGGTCACTGTGGGCAGGAACGTGTCTACCAACTGTTGTACTCTCCCAAGCAGTTAGTACAGGGCTCTGCATGGAATAAGAGCTCAATAAATACCGTTGATTGATTGCTTGATGAAGTGAATCTTTTTTTGAAAGATTACGAAGGCCACTGACATTCTGGATATGGTTCTAGAGTGATGGGACATGCTGAACATGCAACAAAAAGGCAGGTTGACTATGCATATTGATTGTTAGGAGTGAGTGGATTCTGATTCAGCAACATGAATTATGTGTCTTAGAAATCCTAATTATAACTTCATATGCCAAATTTATGCCCACTACTTTTGATTTAATTTTCCAATTTCCATACAATCAATGCTTTTCCATGCATTTTAACTGTAAGCCACTGTTCACAATGATTCTGTTATGATTTCCTCCAC
The DNA here is from genome assembly GCF_004115215.2 of Ornithorhynchus anatinus. Lineage (NCBI taxonomy): Eukaryota > Metazoa > Chordata > Mammalia > Monotremata > Ornithorhynchidae > Ornithorhynchus > Ornithorhynchus anatinus. Next base: position 34,102,891 of record NC_041739.1, read on the forward strand.
ATTTTAACTATCCTGCCTCTGCCAATACTGCTACTCTGAAAATTTGATGATATTCTTCGAAGTTACTTTCAATTGCCCTCAACCTCAAATATTTTGGAAATGGATGGCATTTCAGAAACCTGAGTACACAAGGAAGATAAAGTCATAAAAATTACAAGAATCGATAACTTTTTTTAAATTCCTAAAGAGTGGCCTTGGATTGGGAGATAAGAAGGACCGGTTGACACTGGGCTGAGAACAAGGAGTCACAGATGTATGGATATTCCAAATCATTACTGAGTTTTGGGACAGAGTACTCCATTTAACTGTACTCACATTTGAAGACACCACTGACAGTGAAATTCATCTATGAATATGTGAGTGGATGAAAAGGCATTCAGGATCCACAGTCCACTCTAACTGGATCATTACTAACATACTGTTTTCTGTAATCTTACTATAAAAATGGTGGTAAGTTCAACACTTACTGGGAGCCAAGCATGTAGTAAGCACCGGGGTAGATATAAGATGATCAGGTCGAACACTGTCCCTGTCTCGCATGGGGCTCATGGACTAAATGGGAGGCAGAACAGATATTTAATCCCCATTTTACCAATGAGGAAAATGAGGCAAAAGGGGACTCTCAATAGCATCATTCCTGTTGAGCAGCTGATCTTCCTAAAACCTCCAATACAAATTTGTCTTTTTAAAGAGATCCAGGATAGATTCCACAAGGTTCTTTGCTGCACCATAAATTGGAAGTTCTTTTTTTGCAAGAATACCACACTATTCTGCTGTATCCTGTTTTCTCCTTTGCAAGATAAAATGGTTTCAGATCCCTGGCATTAGCTCTGAAATTCAACCATTGGCCCTTTCTTCGGGGAAATACACAGCATCCAAGATGATTGGTTTTGGTAACCATCATTAATGGCATTTATTGAGTACTAGAGTATGGACTAGAGTACTTCTGATCCATTTTTCCATACTCCAGCCAACCCAAGGCTGCCTTATCATTAAGAATGTTCTAAGTGGGACAAGCACACTGTCAGCTCGGATTCTTGGCTTATTCTTTTCCCGGGGTTGGCGAATTGGGTGCAGAATCTGGCCCAAAGAACAGGACTAGCCAAAAAAAAGTTTCTTTGAACTCACAAGCATTCCATCTAATGTCTCTGCCGGATATGTTTGATCCTCCAACCCACCATGAAAATGATTGTGATTCCATCAAATGAAAGAAAAAAAATCAAAGCTTCCCTAGTTCTTGGAGGAGAGACAGAAGTCACAATGACCCCATTGATTTTTGCTAGTACACCCTTAAGTGCAGAACTGAAGTAGTATTTTAAGTTCATTTACAATAATCTATTTGTTTCAACATGTGTGCAGCTAGTGTTTTTTTTCCATCAGTTTCTTTCTTCTAGAAAGAAATCTAGAAGATTCCAGCATCACCAAGTCTTTACTAGTACAGCTTTGTAAGGTTCATAAATCTAAAGCAATTAGTCGATGGTATTTATGGAGTGCTTACTATGTGCACAGCACTCTACTAAGTGCTCGGGAGAGTACAATGTCACAGAGTTGGTAGACACGTTCCCTGCCCACAGCAAGCTTACAGTCTAGAGGGGGAGACAGACAACAATATAAACAATTTAGAATATATAATTTGTGACCCTCATACATAATAACAATAATAATAATAATGATAAGAATTGTGGAGTTTGTTAAGCACTTACTATGTGCCAAGCACTGTTCTAAGCTCTGGGGTAGATACAAGGAAGTCAGATTGGACACAGTCCATCTCTCATGGGGGCTCACAATCTTGATCCCCATTTTCCAGAGGAGGTAATTGAGACCCAGCGAAGTGACTTGCCCAAGGTCCCATAGCAGACATGTGGCAGAGCCGAGATTAGAACCCACGACCTCTGACTTCTAAGGCCAGTGCTCTTTCCGCTAGGCCATGCTACTTTTCTAAGTGTTACTGTGACAATGGAAGAACTAAATAGGGGGAAGAAGAATATGGCTTTGTGGGGAAAGTGCAGCAAAGATTTTTTTTTAATGTTTGCTTTAATTATTGTCCTAATTAAGTCTCATTTTGTAAACGAGTTCAAGTGATCCCATAAATCACCCTTAGCACTTATCAGTTTGTTTACTCATTCACTCACTTTGTTTACTTTTGGTTTTGGCAGGTTTATCTATGTTTTCTCTTTGATTTCCATTCAATGTACACTTTCTGGAATGTCTTATCTTCCCAGGAGGTTGTAAGTTTTAACCGGAAGCATGTAGGCTTTATATTTTTCTTTTTAATTCTCAAGTTCCTAATCCAGGGCACAACACACAATATCTCAATTAATAGTATTTCAATCAATGGTATTTATTGAGTACCTAATGTGCTTAGAGTACTGTGCTAAAAGCTTGGGACAGCACAAGAAACTTATAGTCCAGAGGGGAATACAGCCGTTATTATAAATAAATTACATAAATGATGTGAATTAAGTACCTATTTAACAAACACTGATGATGACAGTCACAATGTCAATGATGATGTGAAAAAAGATTTTTATTTCTGCTACTCAGATGCCCAACTGCACTGGAATTTTCAAATTAAACCACTTAATAATCCTAAGGGATCCATGAAAAATAATAAAATTTAGGGATTTAACTAATCAGTGGTATTAATTGAGCACTTGTGTGCAGAACAGTATTCTAAATTCTGTGCGACTAGAAGACAGCAGCACAACTGCCTGCCTTCAAGGAATTTTCAATCTAATAGACTATCAGATCAATAACTAATGTATTATTGCCAGACCAATTTCTAATATAACTTTTCTTCCAAGTTTCTTCCAAAAGGTAGTTGCACACATTTCGGCTGCCACCTAATGTAGTTCCAGAATTTTGGGAAGAGAATCAACTATTTCCAAGCAATTTAAAATTTTTGTATTCCATCTTGGCACACGAAAAATTCAATGCAGACATTCTTGGTTACCATACTGTTCTTTTCTCACTCTCTCTTGACCACACTACCGTATTTTAATGCCGGTATCTCTTATAACCTTTTTTTTTAGCTTTGAGATAATGTTGTAAAGTTCACAATGACACCTCTCTTCCTCTCCTCCCCGACCTCTAAAGTGTTTTGACTGACTTGAATAAGGTGATTAACGGCCACTTCAATTTAGCACTATAAACAACAGATCTGCTCAGCACAGACAATGAAAGGTCTAGGAAGCAGAAGCTATCTTTTATGCCAAAAGGCTGTGAAAATTAAATGAGGATTAAGAATAAGGGGTGAGCATTACTATTTAGAGTGCGGGATCAAGATCCTGTGAAAAAGAATTGATTACAGAGCTAGTACTTTGTACAATTCCATTTCCATGTTCTCTTCTCCACTAGCCATGTTCCCACTGTGTCATGGAGAATGGTGAGTAGGGAGGTAGGGATACAGTACATTGGGAAGTGTTCACAACACATTTTTGGTTTCCAACGAAGGACCCAATTAGGTACAAAGTCATCACCTCATTAATGCTAGTCCTGTGCTACAGTACCTTAACCGCTCTGGACTGTAAGCTCGTTGTGGCCAGGAAACATATCTATCGGAGAAGCAGGATGGCTCAGTGGAAAGAGCCCTGGCTTGGGAGTCAGAAGTCATGGGTTTGAATCCCGGCTCTGCCACATGTCAGCTGTGTGACTGTGGCAAGTCACTTCGCTTCTCTGTGCCTCAGTTACCTCACCTGTAAAATGGGGATGAAAACTGTGAGCCTCACATGGGACAACCTGATTACCCTGTATCTACCCCTGTGCTTAGAACAGTGCTCTGCACATAGTAAGCGCTTAACAAATACCAACATTATTATTATCGACTCTTTTGAACTCTCCCAGACCCTCAGTTCGGTATATACAATTGGTAACCCAGCAGATAGTTGCTTCGGTAGTTGCTCTCACACACGCACAAACCAAAAACTGTTTTATCATTGGCACAAGCTTACATTTCTATTTTGATCCTGAAACTATTTCATTTGATTTTATCACAAAGAATGCATTTACAGTATTTTGGTCTTTTGTGGGAGGGATCTTGGGAACGTATTTCACATTATATCCCATGGGCAACTATATTTCAGAGTTCTTTCACTTAACACTCTGTTTTCTTAGAACTAATTAAGAGTGGATTATAGCAGTAAATATTCTACACTGGATTTGGGCAGAGGACAACAGAAGGCCAAAGAGATTTACTATTGTCAACTGTAAAGCATCAGTGAAATGACAGGACATTTGAAGCTCGATGGTTTTAGTGGATATGGCACCGACCTGGGAGTCAGAAGGAACTGAATTCTAATCCCAGTTCCACCACCTATCTGCTGTTTGAATTTGGGAACTTCTCTGGGGCTCAGTTACCTCACCTGTAAAATGGGGATTAAGACTGTGAGCCCCATGTGGGAGAGGGGCTGTGTCCAACCAGATTAGGTTGTATCCACCCCAGAGTTTAGAACGGGGCTCAGTGGAAAGAGCATGGGCTTGGCAGTCAGAGGTCGTGGGTTCTAATCCCGGCTCTGCAACTTGTCAGCTATGTGACTTTGGGCAAGTCACTTAACTTCCCTGTGCCTCAGTTACCTCATCTGTTAAACGGGGATGAAATCTGTGAGGCCCACATGGGACAATCTGATTACCTTGTATCTCCCCCAATGCTTAGAACAGTGCTCGGCACCTAATGAGCTCTTGACAAATACCATTTAAAAAAAAAACAGTGCTTGACACATAGTAAGTGCTTAACAAATACCATCATTACTCTAAGAACCAAGCTGGTTCAAAATTCTGAGTCAAGGAGTGATGATAATGAAATGTTTTTTTTTAAAAGGTGCCAAGCAAAGCACTGTGCACACAACGAGGAATTTGTATTTATTTGTATTACTCATGGCAATTGCACAGGGTATGGGTGATGTTGCCGCTGTTTAACTTATCGTGATAATAAAATGACACAAAAACCCTCACCCTCCTCTCTACCTTGGAAATTTACAGGCTAGACTGGTGTCGATGACCACTTCTGACCCAGTTTAGCTCATCCAAAGCAGAGGACGATCAGAATAATCGGAACCCCTTCACAGCACAGCAATCCTCTTATCCTATGAACATTGCAATTGAGAAAGCAGGGAGGGATTGCCAACCTAAATCATGATAATCCTTGCATTTGGCAGGAAGAGGAAAAGATAGCAAGTCAGAACTAATGGGGATATGTTTATAAGGAAGAGGAGCATGGTCTTGAAACAAGTTATCACCTAGACTCCTGCTCTGTTTCTTTAATATGCTATCTGTGAACTTAACATATACACTCACTAAACATGCATGCATACATGAAGAAAAATAAATGCTAGAGATTAACTGGATATATATGTTAAACCAGCTTCAGCTGCAAGACACTTCACTCTGCTGCCTGGATCATTTCTCTCATATATCCCCACCTCTCCAAAGCCTCCAATGATTAACCATCCACCTCTGCATTAAACAGAAACACCTTACAACTGGCTTTAAGCAGTATGGCCTAGTGGAAAGAGCTTAAGCCTGGGAGTCACAGGACCAGGGTTCTAGTTCTGGCTCCACCAATTACCTGCTGTATGACTTTGGGCATGACACTCAGCTTCTCTGTTCTCTCATCTGCAAAAATCCATACCTGTTCTCCCTCCTACTTAGACGGTGAGCCACATGTAGGACTGGACTGTCCCGTATCTACCTGGGTTGTAATATTGGTTCCCGACACTTGTCTCTATGTGACCTTGGACAAGTTACTTAACTTCTCTGTGCCTCAGTTACTTCATCTGTTAAATGGAGGTTATGATTGTGAGCCCCAGGTGGGACATGGATTGTGTCCAAGCTGATTAGCTTTTATTTGCCCCAACACTTACTACTGTGCCTAGCACACAGTAGGCCCATAAATGCTATTAAAAATATAAAGCTTCCAATCTAGAGACTTCAAGGACTTAACTTTTATTCCCGGAGTAAATTTTGCCACTGGGATAGTCAGGTGCATTGCATTCATACACAGTTTGGCTACACAGACTGTTTCACTAGCATACCTTTCATTATTTCTTAATCATTAATTCCTGTTTTCTTCATTCCCTCTACGTCTACATAGGTGCTTGTAAATTGTAGAACTGCATATAGAGTTGACTGTGTTTTAGTTATATGAAAAATGATCTTGTACCTCATAAGTAAACATAATCTGCTTTCAGTGAGGAAAACAATGAAAACCTTGTGATCTAGAAAATGCCTTTAATGTTACCGAAAAACATAATTAATGTTCTGAATACAAAGAGATTGAACATTGGCAGAAAACCCTGTCAGCTACAAAACCCACTTTGTCTTTCTATAAAGCATTTTGACCTTTAGCATTCATCACTTTCTTCTAATTTCCCATGCTAGTGGAAAGGTACTGATGAGAAAAAATATTAAAGGTCACCTTGAGTAAAGAGTCTTGGGTTTTGAGCTTTAAGGATTTAATATCAACTAGCTTTAAGAGAAACACTCCACCTGACAGAAGAGGAAAATCTCTTCCAAAATAAATGTTTTATCCAGAACATTAAAAAAAATGAGTGCAATAAGCCTCTCATACGCACTGCAGCAGACACTGAACGTCTGTCTACTCTCTGGTAAGCGTGCTGCTCACTGTATCATGCCTGCTGTATGAGTCATATATGAGGAAAAACACTGAAGGAAGGTTTTCTCATCTGAAATATTCTGGAAAAAAGGGTCTTTGAGTAGTCTGAAAACAAATATAAGAAATCTGCTTCCCTTTTTTTCTTAAATGTTTCTTCATCCTAGAGCTACAAAAAACTAAGTATTTGTAAATGAAAAGTATATTTGAGTAGTTATTCAATTAACTGGATTAAGTTGTACCAGGCACAGCCTTCATAGTCATTCCAAATAATTTAAATCTGCCAATATAGAGATACATAAATTGCATCCCCTCAAAAGACACAAGTGGCCTAGTACATTAAAACACTTCAAGTTCTTCTTCTTTCACAAGGGTGGCTCCAGGGATTGAATGAAAGCTTCCTCCCCTGAAGAGAGAGGTAAAGAGTAAATCAAGTTTAAGCTACTCATTCATTCAATCGTATGTACTGCACACTTACTGTGTGCAGAGCACCAAACTAAGCACTTGGGAGAGTAAAATACAAAATACAAAAATACACAGATTTATTCCCTGCCCATGATGAGCTTACATTCTAGCCATTTGGTAACATGGCAGCGAGATGAGGCACTGTGGGTAAAATCTCAACCACCCATCTCCAATGGCTCCTACTGCCTTCAAACATGCCCACGTCTCCCCCATCCTAAAAAAACCCGCTCTCGACCCCACTTCCCCCTCCAGTTATCATCCTATCTCCCTACTACCCTTCCTTTCCAAAATCCTAGAACGAGTCGTCTACAATCGATGCCTAGAATTCCTTAACTCCCATTCTCTCCTAGACCCCCTCCAATCTGGCTTCCGTCCCCTCCACTCTACCGAGACTCCTCTCTCTAAGGTCACCCATGACCTCCTTCTTGCCAAATCCAATGGCTCCTACTCCATTCTGATCCTCCTTGACCTCTCTGCTAGCTTTGACACTGTCGACCATCCCCTCCTCCTCCATACCTCATCTCACCTTGGCTTCACGGACTCCGTCCTCTCCCGGTTCTCCTCTCACCTCTCTGGCCGGTCATTCTCGGTCTCCTTCGCTGGCGCCTCCTCCCCCTCCCATCCTTTAACTGTTGGAGTTCCTCAAGGGTCAGTTCTTGGCCCTCTTCCGTTCTCCATTTACACTCACTCCCTCGGTGAACTCATCCGCTCTCACGGCTTCGACTACCATCTCTACGCAGATGACATGCAGATCTACATCTCCGCCCCTGTCCTCTCCCCCTCCCTTCAGGCTCGCATCTCCTCCCGCCTCCGGGACGTCTCCACCTGGATGTCGGCCCGCCAACTAAAACTCAACACGAGCGAGACTGAGCTCCTCATCTTCCCTCCCAAACCCGGTCCTCTCCCAGACTTCTCTATCACCGTGGGTGGCACGACCATCCTTCCCGTCTCTCGGGCCCGCGATCTCGGTGTCATCCTTGACTCGCCTCTCTCGTTCACCCCACGCATCCTATCCGTTACCGAGACCCGCCGGTTTCACCTTTACGATATCGCCAAGATCCGCCCTTTCCTCTCCACCCAAACGGCTACCTTACCGCTACGGGCTCTCGTTAAATCCCGGCTAGACTACCGTGTCAGCCTTCTCTCTGACCTCCCTTCCTCCTCTCTCGCCCCGCTCCGGTCTATTCTTCACTCCGCTGCCCGGCTCATCTTCCCGCAGAAACGATCTGGACATGTCACTCCCCTTCTTAAACAACTCCAGTGGTTGCCTATCGACCTCCGCTCCAAACAAAACCTCTTCACTCTAGGCTTCAAGGCTCTCCATCACCTTGCCCCTTCCTACCTCTCCTCCCTTCTCTCTTTCTACCGTCCACCCGCACGTTCTGCTCCTCCGCCGCCCACCTCCTCACCGTCCCGCGGTCTCGCCTATCCCGCCGTCGACCCCTGGGCCACGTCCTCCCACGTCCTCCCACTTAGCCAAACTGATTCTCTTCCCCTCTTCGAAACCCTACTTAAAACTCACCTCCTCCAAGAGGCCTTCCCAGACTGAGCTCCTCTTCTCCCTCTATTCCCTCGACCACCCCCCCTTTACCTCTCCGCAGCTAAACCCTCTTTTCCCCCTTTCCCTCTGCTCCTCCACCTCTCCCTTCCCATCCCCACAGCACTGTACTCCTCCGCTCAACTGTATATATTTCCATTACCCTATTTATTTTGTTAATGAATTGCACATTGCCTCGATTCTATTTAGTTGCCATTGTTTTTACGAGATGTTCTTCCCCTTGACTCTATTTATCGCCATCGTTCTCGTCTGTCCGTCTCCCCCGATTAGACCGTAAGCCCGTCAAACGGCAGGGACTGTCTCTATCTGTCGCCGACTTGTTCATTCCAAGCGCTTAGTACAGTGCTCTGCACATAGTAAGCGCTCAATAAATACTATTGAATGAAAAGTCCTTTTTAAGAAGCTACTTTTTCCAGACATCAGAGCCACCTGATTCCTCCTAACCTGATCATGCCCATCTCATCAATCACCCTTAACATTCAGGTGCATATCTATTTCATTTATTGATTGATTATTTTTGCCTGCTTTTGCTCTCATTGGTTGCTATTTTTTGCTTTCATTCTTGTTTCTATTCTAGTCTATGTTTAAGGGCAGGGACTCAAGGGCAGGGACTCTGTCAACTTTTATAGTCTGCTCTCAAACATCTAGGATAGTGCCCTCGATATATTCAATAAACACTGAAGATAATCAGACTGTTTGTAATCATTCATTCCATGTTTCCCCACTCTTCAAGAAATTCCAGTGATTGCCCATCTACCTCCACATCAAATAGTAACACCTTACCATTTTGGCTTTAAAGCACTCAATCAACTCTCCCCTTCTTACTTTACCTCACTGGTTTCCTTCTACAATCCAGTCCACACACTTCACTCCTCTAATGCCAAAGTACTCTAATTCAATCTCAGCCATTTTGCCACCGATCCCTCGCCCTTGTCCTGCCTCTAGCCTGAAACTCCCTCTCCTGCATAACCGACAGATCACCACTCTCTCGACCTTCAAAATGTTATTAAAAATGCACCTCCTCTATTGGGCCTTTTCTGACTAAGCCCCGACTTCCTCTGCTCCCTCTCCCTCTGTGTTACCCTTGAAGTTTTATCTGCACCTTTTACTCACTCTACACTCAGCCCCATGGCACTTATGCCTATCTGTAATTTATGTATTTATACCAATGTCTGTTTCCTCCTCTAAATTGTAAATTCATTGAAGGCAGGGAACATGTCTACCAACTCTGTCATATTGTATTCTCTCAGGTGCTTAATAGAGTACTCTGCCACAATAAGCACTAAATATGTTTGACTGATTATAGGACTGAAAAAGAGGGTGGTTTGTCCACAAATCCAGGTTTAGCCACTAAAATTCAGCTTCAAGCCCCTCTGAAAAACAGTGAAATATTGTCCTACCTCATTCCATTTAAAGGATCACTCTTTTTTAAGATTAAAAACTTGCTGGTCATTCTTATGAGCAAATAGACTATTATACTCCGCCATATCTTATAATCAAATCTGAGTGCTTACTATGTGCAGAGCTCTGTACTAAATGCTTGGAAGATGACAAGACAGAGTTGGCAGACACATTCCCCGCCCACGGTGAGTTTACAGTCTAGGAGGGGGGAAGGACCTTACAGTACCATAATAATAATAATAATAAGATGATATTTGTTAAGCACTTACTATATGCCAAGCACTTTTCTAGGCCCTAGGGTAGATATGAGTTAATCAGGCTGGACACAGTCCCTGTCCCACATGGGGCTCATACTCTTAATTCCCATTTTACAGGTAAGGTAACTCAGGCACAGAGAAGGGAAGTGACTTGTCCAAGATTACCTAGCAGATAAGTGGTTGAGTCAGGATTAGAACCCATGACCTTCTGACTCACAGGCCCATGCTCTATCCACTAAGCAAAGTTATTTCTCATTTACACAAAAATATCACATCACTATAAGCTTCTAGAGCTTACATTTTTTTTAAACCTAGATGTTTATGCTTGCATAAGGTGTCAAATTTCAGAGATTCCATTGTCTTAGTTTATCATTAATGCTGTCCAGGCAGTGGCATGAAAATTACCTTAAAAATAAAACCTCATAGAAAAACACCTGCTGTCAGAATAGTCTCCATTGAAGTCAAAAATCTGATACAATGATAGTTTCATAGTTCAGAAAGGAGACGAATATAGATATTTATAAACCTGGGTTTACAGTGTTCAGAAGCATTCAATAATCCCTTTACAGGTGGTTAAGCCCTAAAATAGCTTAATACAAATCATTCACATTACTACTGATTTTAATCCATTTAATTGGGTCAGGATCACACCAGGCAGTACTCATTTTTTTAAAGAAAAAGATAAGTCCACAAGGCCCTTCCTTGTTTCAATTGAAATTGATCTCTTTTCCTGTGTTTTCAGAAAAAGGTTGATCCCATAGGAAAGCACAGGTAGCAAAATCAGAAAAATCAACTTCCTTTGTCCCTTACTATTTTTAATTCTTGCTTTATAAACAAGAATCATTAACAAGGCTGGATTTGCCAGTTAGGGCCATGCTAGGACACGAATACCTGTCAAATGACATCACAGTAAGCGATATAATTATCTTTAGGAAGGAAAATTCTGCCCTCTATACCATACTGAGGTCTGCAAAATCAAAGTCTGAGCCAAGTGTGCTTACTCCTTCACGATAAAAACAAAGGACTATTGAAAGGGAGGGGAACCTTTGCAGGCATTGCAATTCCAGGATTACCTACATGTGGTATGATAAAAGGCACACCATTTTGCTTTTATGGCAATAGTTTTATTTTTATTCACTGGGGTCTTGAAGAATTATGTTGGAAACCAAAGTACCTTCTCAGCATTTTTCTTCTCTAGTTACTTTGGTCATATGCCATTTTATTTGATTTAAATCCCATGGTCAAAGTAGCTCTGTGTTTTGCCCCCAACTTATTTTAATATTGATTGCAATAGGGAATAGCCACATTGGCCAAATAAATTTACTCAAAAACATTTTTCCCAGGTACACAACAGAAAAAGAAAAAAAAAAGATTTTACAGATAATGGATCAAACCAATCTAGGAAAACTGGCAACATGTCCTTTTGGTTATAAATTCATAAATCAATGAATTGCATCACCTAAACTCTTCAGACAAGACATATTTCCACTGTTAGACCTGTAAAATAGCTTAAAAATAAGAGGCTTTTAAAAGCTTTTTCTCTTGGAAGAGGAAAATATATTAACCGAAATAAGAATGACTGTGGAAACCCATTTAAAAATGCAAGAAAACCTATATGAACATTTTAAATTCTCAACTTTAAGAAAAAGGAGGAACAACTGAATGCTAGTCACAGAGTAGAAACCTAAGTGCTAGATTTCAAATCATTTCATTTTTCTTTTCTCCTCTATTTAATTACAATGCCAAATTATTGCCAAAGTCAGACTACTTTCCCTCCACCTCTCATAGTTCCATTCAGTGCTATCTATTCCTGTATCCAGGTTTGGCCATTTAGAATACAATCAATAGGTTAATGACACTTATTCAGTGGCTAGAGTGTCTAAAACCTTGCATTCAGCACTTGGGAGAGTAAAATAGAAGCAAAAATGACAAATGTTTACCAATCAGTGATATTGATTGGTCACTCACTGTGTGCAGAGCACTAAACACTTGGCAAAGTAGTAGACAAGCACACACACACGCACACACATAACTGATTACTTAACATGGCAGCACACTCCAGGTCAAAAGCTATCTTCTGCTCGCTGCTCAACTCTACAGACTTTCTGCTTCATATTACCTCAACCTCACATCACCTTGGACATACACAAGATCTCTTCACCACTGGTCCTCAATGAGCTTAGTAACCTTGCTGTAAATGGATTCTGCATGCAAAGAACTTTAGTGTACAATTTGCCATTTGCTCCACCCCTGCCCATCTACTTTCTCACTGTGCTCGTGCTCCAGTGGAAACACAACTGGCAGTAGACAGTATGAGTGGCACTGTGCAAACCACTATCACAATAATCAATTCCTTCTTGAAATCTCTTCCATTGTTCTTGATGGGAGACAAGCAACCTTTTTTTTTTTTTTGACACAGAACTTATTTCTTCCCCCTTTCTATTGGTAAGGATGAACTTAACAGATCAGAAAATAGAGGAAGCACTAAGGACTTCTGCCCAGAAAATGAATCTAAGTAAATATCTGAGGCTTAGATGCTTTAGTGTATTTATTTCTGTGCATTTAATTTATAGACTTGCCTAACTACCAGCAAAAAGGGCCCAAAATCACAGCAGCATTGCCTGTTTTATTCATTATTTCCATCCTGAGTTGGTAAAAACCCTAAAAACATGAACATGTGTGAATGTTTTAATTAGGAGGCGCAGAGTCTAATTTTTGAAACTTACCCATCAGAATACCCAATGCTTATCATTTTGGCAAAAATAACATTAGATTGCTTGTTTGGGCTGTTTCTCATAAACTTTAACATTTGTATGTGGAAAAAAATCAGATCTCCAGTAATCAGAGGCTCATGTAAGAAGACAGAAAAAAGAAATACAATTTGCTTTTCCTGCTCGCTGTCAGTAGAAGGTATAAATAGGTAACTCGGGGAAACAGGAAAGGATTTCAACAAGTTATATTAAACCAATCTAGAAATAATCATCATCAGTGCATTTTTATCATGTTCATCATCATCAAGGGTACTTATTCAATTCAATAGTACTGACTGAGCGCTTACTACGTGTTTATTGAGCACTTACTTTGTGCAGAGCACTAAACTAAGCACTTAAAACAATACTTCTACTGCCTCAGGAAAGAATCCATAGTGATGATCTAGATCAGGAGGATATAAGCCTATACTTTGGAAGCGATATTACGAACCTGAACCCCTTCAATTTCAGCCCTTTTATGCTCTGTTCATTATGAAGTAAAGACAAACTACCTCAAATACAACAGTCACCTGAAAAAGTTCTCCCACATCACCTATCAGTGGTATTTACGGAGTACTTACTAGCCGGGGCACAGCACAGTACTTAGTGCTTGGGGGAGTACAATACAACAGAACTGGTAGATAATGCTCCCTGCCCACAAAGAGCTTATCTAGATGGGAAGACAAACATTAGAATAAATTCTAGCTATATACAGAAGTGCTGTGAGTCTGAGGGAGGGGCGAACACCAAATGTTGAAAGATCCAAGTGCATACTCCACACAAAAGGGAGAGGGAGTAGGGGAAATAAGAGATTCGTTGGGGAAGGCCTCTTGGAGGAGATGTGATTTGAATAGGGCTTCTAAGATGGAGGGAGTGGTGGTCTCTTGTATTTGAACGGAGAAGTAGTCCCAGGACAGGAGGACGACATAGGTAAGGGGTTGGTGGCAACAAAGATCAAAATACATTGAGTAGGTTGGCATTAGAGGAGAGAAATGGACGGGCTGGGTTGTTGTACCTCACTGATGAGGTAGAAGAGATGAGCTGATTGAATGCTTTAAAGGAGTTTCTGTTTGATGCAGAGGTTGACAGGCAACCCACTAGACGTTCTTGAGTAATGGGAGACATGAGCTGAATTTTTTTTTTTTTAGAAAAAGCGATCTAGGCAGCGGAGAAAAGTAAGAACTAGAGTTGGGTGAGACAGGAAGCAGGGAGGTCAGTGAGAAAGCTGATGTAATAGTCAAGGTGGGATAGAATAAATGCTTGGATCATCGAAGTAGCGGTGTGGGTAGAGAGGAAAGAGGGTTGTGAAGGTAAAACCAAGAGCATTTATTTGGTGACTATCTTCTTTATAGTCAGTATTTAAGAAAGATAGGAATTATAATAATAATATTTGTACAGTTCTCCAAACTGTACAACCGTATCATTTTGGGCAGGGGACATGTCTCTGTTGTATTGTACTCTACCAAGCACTTAGTACAGGGCTACGCACATAGTAATGCTCAATACATACTAACGATTGATTTGCCAAGCACTCTACTAAATGCTGAGGCAGATACAATAATCAGGTCAGACAGTTCCAGTCCCACATGATGCTCACAGTCTAAATGCAGGGTACTGTGGTGACTGAGTTTTCTAATGTATTCAGGATTCATTAGTCTGTGGCAGATTTGCCCTCAAGACATATATATGGATGGCTATTGTGAATAATCTACATCTCAATGAATTCTCATTAGTCACCCAGGTATTTGGCAATCTTACTTTGCAGTCTTTCAACTCTAACCAATACAATTAGGAAGAATAAAGGCTAGATAGGTATTTTTTTCCATCGTGGCCAAGTAAGTAGTTTAAAGCTAGATTGGCAAATTTCACAATTTTCCTACTGCTCACTGATTTGTGTGCCCATCTTGCTCTGCTATTTTAATTGCTTTAGAAGATACTAAACAATGTTTTCCAGTGCGTAGAACTGCACTGCCTCAGTAATAATAGGAAATGTTTAAGTCAATGGTGACTTGCCTTAACACCTAGGATAGGAAAAAGCAACATCCCCTTAGGGCACAGTGTTAATGAAGCAAAGAGGTGGGAGGGAGGAGCCCCAAATGTGAGTGTTGAGCGGCTCCTATCAAAGCTTGGGCTGAGCAATAGCAAGAGGGAAGACCTTTTCTGACAGAGTGGCAGCTGTGGTGGCTTACAACACCCTTCACAATCTCCCACATCCCAAAGCAAAGGTAGTACTGCCTAAATAGTGGGCTATACGAAGTTCATTACAGGAAAGTAAAAAGCAGGAACGGAATAGATCATCAAGAGCTATGAACTGTTATCCCTAAAATACCACCGCCCCAGGGATACAACCTGCACTGTAGGCACATTCCCTTTCCACAATGTGACCGCAAGTCTTGAGGGTAGCTCGATACCATTCCTCACATTACAACTATCCCAGGTTACAACCACCCTAGGGATACAACCTATATTGCCTGACAGCATTCACTTTGTAACAACAACCCCAAATTACAACCACCCCGGAGGTGCCACCTGTACTGAGCTAATCCTGGGTTCTCATTTGTCCTCTTTCTGCCTTTTCCTTCTGTAGTTTAGACTGTAAGGTCCTTGTGGGCAGGGAACGAATTTATCAACTCTGTAGTATTGTACTTTCCCAAGCACTTGGTAAAGTTTATTTTGTTAATGAAATGTACATCGCCTTGATTCTATTTAGTTGCCACTGTTTTTACGAGATGTTCTTCCCCTTGACTCTATTTATTGCCACTGCTCTTGTCTGTCTCCCCCGATTAGACCGTAAGCCCGTCAAACGGCAGGGACTGTCTCTATCTGTCGCCAACTTGTTCATTCCAAGCGCTTAGTACAGTGCCCTGCACATAGTAAGCGCTCAATAAGTACTATTGAATGAATGAATAAAGTTCTCTGCATACAGTGTGCACTCAATAAATACCACTGATTGAGTGATTCCGAGTTCCTCCGCTTTAAGATTTTCACATCTACACTTTACACCAGCAAGTACCTGCTGAGGAAAAAGCACTGTATTCAGTGCTTGAGAGAGTAGAACAGACAAAAAAGGAGCACCAAATGATTTGGATTCTCTGTGATTCCTCCAAGATGAGAACACCTCTAATGTAGGATAAATAAAAGGGAAAAGCAACAAGTGCATAAATAGGTTACAGCAAATTTTGATTTTTTTCAATTTCCCAAGATGAAGCATAACACCAGAACAATTATTTTATATGCAAAACCATGATACTCTATTTCAAAAGCCCACTTCAGAGAGATCAAAAGTCACAGTACCGGTTCAGTTTTTGCCCATAGGACAGATCTGACAGCTGCGACATTAAGCTGTTAGTCACCCTCACTATAGCTCAAAGCAGGTTCTCCACAATTAAATATCAAAAAAGAAAGCTGATTTACAATATTGCCTAAAAAATGTCATTAAAATCACAAACCACTTAGAGTGAAGATAACTGTTACAGCAAGAGAGGGATCTGAGAACTGAGCTAAGCATAAAGAAAATGTCTCCAAGCACACAAATGGACTGCGTAAGCCAGAAATCTGTAAAAGCGTTTGTATAAGCAAATAAATGAGAAACAATCTATAGACAAATAAACTAAAGAAAAAAATCAATAGGAGATTTTAATTTCCATGTGTAAGTGAAGGCCAGAATATATCTGTGGCATACATCCAAGTAAAGCTCAGTACTCTTTCATTTCCTCTTTAATGTGGTTTGTGAAAGATCAACATATTGATATTGCAGAATAGGCAATGGAAGATGGAGCATTATTTTGAGTTTTGTCCAAATATAGGGGATAGGAATTTTCCAGTTTTGTTTTTTTTTTTTTTTTTGGCGGGGGGTGGGGGGAGAAACTGGGGGCAGCCATCTGGACCCTTCTGGGACCCTCAAATCCCTTGTTCTGTGAATTATATTGGATATCAGCCATTATTATGTTTGTTGCTCAAAAATCTTGAGGAGCGTATTACTTGTTAAATCACTCCTGGGGTACATGAAGGTACTGAATTTCAAAATAAAATTCTATCACTACAGTAAAATATGACTGTTGGTGTTTGTTAAGTGCTTACTATGTGCCGAGCACTGTTCTAAGCACAGGGATAGGCGCAAGGTTGTCCCACGTGGGGTTCACAGTCTTCATCCCCATTTTACAGATGAGGTAACTGAGGCACAGAGAAGTGAAGTGAGTTGCCCACAGTCACACAGCTGACAAGCGGCAGAGCCAGGATTACAACCCACGACTTCTGACTCCCAAGCCCGTGCTCTTTCCACTGAGCCACGCGGCTTCTCACTCTAAGCACAAATAATAATAATAATAATAGTCATATTTGTCAAACGCTTACCATACGTGCCAAGAGCTGTACTAAGTATCGGGGTAGGTACAAGATAAATCAGGTCAGACACAGTCCCAGTCCCACGTGGGACTTAGAGGGATTGAATACCTTCTTATTTAAACTGTTACTGATTAGGAAACAGACACAGAGAAGTAAAGGAAGTTGACCAGGGCACAGCAAGCAATTTAGAGACAAAGGATTAGAACCCTGATTCTCTGACTCCCAAGCACGGGTTCTTTCTTTTAGGTCCCATGGCTTCACTTTTTTAATTTTTAATGGTATTTATTAAGTGCTTACTATATGCCAGGCACAGTATTAAGTGCTAGGTTAGATACAAGCTAATCAGACTGGACTCAGTCCATGTCCTATGTGTGAGGCTCACTGTCTTAATCCCCATTTTACAGACGACATAACTGAGGCATAGAGAAGTGACTTGCCCAAGGTCACACAGCAGACAAGTGGCGGAGCTGAGATTAGAATCCAAGTCTTCTGACTCCCAAGCCTGTGCTTCTTCCACGAGGCCTCACTGCTTCACACACAATATCCCCTGTATTCTTAAAATGCTCATGTGAGTTCCGTAGGGCTAGAGATCATCATTCCCATTTTCATTTGGCCACACTGAAACATGGAGAGGTTAAGTGGCTGGATCGAAACCACAGTTAGACTAGGCAGAATTAGAACTCATCTCATTGGTCCCTTTCATTATTCACCAGAATAACTAAGATCCCTCCCTCTTCTTCCTTCTTCTCTTTGGCAGAGCAATAGTTAGCAATCTAAGTAAACTCTGACATTCTTCCTAATAGTGATGGTGATGGAGAGGATTGCTTCTTCATTCCTTCCTATAACAGATGCTCTTCCTTTGATTGGCCAGGCCGCCGACGGATGAGCGACGAGGGACATGATCGTTCTCCGCATCAAAAAATCTGTTAACGCTACACGTTAGACAGGAAAGGTCATCTTCGACTCCACGCTCTACCTCACTGACATTTGTTCCTGCCTCTAATTTAGATGGGATCACATTGCAGGGTATCCAAATGGGCTCAGAGGCACAGGTGGCTCTCCTCCACCCTGAAGCGGAAGCCCGCCGTCCCCCCTGCCCAGGTTAAAACTGGTGCGGGGTGAAGAGGGAGGCCATTGGGAGTCAAAAGTGAGGCAGAGAGGGAGGCTATCAAAAATCAAAAGTGGCAAAGTGAAGAGAGAGTTCCAAAGAGGGAAGTACCATAAACCCTGGCCACCTCACCCCATCCTGCTGGCCTCAAGTGAATCAGAGGAGTAGGACCGGGGAAGCGGCAGTGACGACCAGAGGAGCCAACTTTTCATCAGGAATGCCAGAGGCCCGGGAACAGGCTTGCAAGACAAATCAGGATGCCACCATTTTGGAGCTTTTCAGCTCAGACTGGAAACTCCCGGTCCTTGTCGGAGACCTTGGGAGGAGCGAGGAGGTAGTCCGGTTCAAACCGTTAGAAGCAGCATGGCCTGGTGGGAACAGCGTGGGCCTGGGAATCAGAGGACCTGGGTTCTAATGTCATCTCTGCCAATTGCTTGCTGGGAGACCTTGGGCAAGTCGCTTCACTTCTTTGTGTCTCAGTTCTCCTCCCTCCTACTTAGACTGAGTCCCAGAGTAGCAGCGTGGCTCAGTGGAAAGAGCCTGGGCTTCGGAGTCAGAGGTCATGGGTTCGACTCCCGGCTCTGCCACTTGTCAGCCGTGTGACTGTGGGCAAGTCACTTCACTTATCTGTGCCTCAGTTACTTCATCTGTAAAATGGAACCTCAGACTGTGAGCCCCAGGTGGGACAGGGACTGTGTCTGACCCGTTTGTTCGTATTGATCCCAGAGCTTACTTCGGTGCCTGGCACATAGTAAGTGTTTAAATACCATAATTATCATTATTATCAAGCAATTGAGAGCGTCCAAGAGATTAGTGTGCAGATCATAGTACTAAGCAATTGGGAAAGGCCCAAAGAGCTGTATGAGGAACATTGTACTAAGCTACTGGGAGAGGAGAACTGTACCATACAAAGCCCTTGGAAGAGTACAAGAGTTGTGCGCAGAGCATCTTACAAAGCACTTGGAAGAGTGCAAGCGTTGTGGGCCTAGCAGAGCAATATACGAAGCATTTGGGACAGTACAATAGGCATGATCCCTGCCCTTTAAATTGTCACTAGTAAGGAGTAGCATTTGTCTCGCCCAAGCCAAGCCCTCAACTGCCCGCCCTGACACCTGTGTGCCCAAACCTGGAGCCTTTCACGAATCCAGTCCAGCTCTCTCCCTCCCCACACCCACTCTCTGACTCTTCTCAGCTGCAACTTCCAGCCAGATTTCATTTTCGGCTCTTCAGTTCTCAAGACGTAATCACTCCTGATGCATCCCGGATTCCAGTACTACTGACCTGGAAGCTAAAGAGAGATTCTAGAGATAAAGACTCTAGGTTGTTTCAACTCATCTAGTTCTCCACTGAACACTACCCTCAGAGTGTAGAGATCAGGGAAATAAATCATCCATTTGGTGTGAGAGGGGAAAGGGGCCTAGTGGAAAAAGCACGAGTCTGGGAGTCAAAAGATCTGAGTTCTATTCCCACCTGGGCCACGTGCCTGATGCATGACCTTGGGCAAGACAACGTCTGTGCCTGTTTCCTCATCTATAAAATGGGGATTCAAAACATGTTCCCCCTCCTAGACTGGAAGCTCCATGTGGACCAGAAACTGCGTTCAACACATTTATCTGGTATCTAACCCTAGCACTTGGTACGGTGCTTGGCACTAAGTAAACTCCGAATACAACCATGATTATTACTATAAAGGATGAGGGTGGCATCAGCCTAGAGGGCATTGAGATCCTCTCACAGACATGCAGTCAAGGAGGCAGTCATTCCTTTGGCATAACTGTTTCTGAATTGGGCAACTCCATCAATAATCAACCAAGTTTTTGGATAGCTGAGTTGTTTTTGGACAGAGAATGGTTTGGTATGGGAAACAGGGAACTAAAAAAAAAACCCCAAACTCATCATAAAGTCATGCATCGATCTATCATTTCTAAAAACAGTGACATCTCTGAAGCTTAATTTGCAGGGATTTGGGTGGTGCATTTAGTTAATCCTCACAAAGAAGATAATCTGCACAGAGAAAATCAACGTGAACTAGTGGACAGGGCACGGACCTGGGAGTCAGAAGGATGTGGGTTCTAATCCCAGCTCTGTCACTTGTCTGTGCCTTAGCTACCTCATCTTTAAAATGTGGATTAAGTCTCTCAGCCCCATGTGGGACACGGACTATGTCCAACCTGATTAGACTGTATCTATACCAGAGTTTAGTACAGTGCCTGCCATATGGTAAGCCTTTAACAAATACCATAAAAAAAAAATTAAAATCCCTGAGCTCGAAGTCAAATAGATGATATGAAAGGAGCTCAATTTGGAAAGGTAGTCTTTTTTTCAGAATTTCCTGGATTATTTGTAGCCTAAACCACTATACCCATATGTGGTACGATGATCCAAAAATGTAATACACATTGCACACGGGTGCATATTGTGCCCCCATGGGGATGAAAGGTCAGAATACCTTAATTCTGATGTCTCACTGTAACTCTAACAGGCACGAGAACAGAATATCTCCCCTCTCTGTATATATGTGGAAATGTGTGTTTACTGTTACAGTGTACCCTCCCAAGCGCTTACTATAGTGTTGTGTACCCTGTAAGTGCTCAATAAATACCGTTGAATGACAAACGGACCCCAGAGGGAGCAGACCAAACTGAGCTCTCTGAAAGTCTAAGTCCAGCTAGTGAGCAGCCCCAAGGATGCTTATTGTTTGACCCAACCTAATAATAAGAATAGTATCTGCTAAGAGTTCACTGTGTGTCAAGCACTGTGCTGAGCACTGGGGTAGATTAAAAGATAAAATGGGTCACACAGGGGCAGCAGGTATTGAATCCCTGTTTTACAGATGGGAAAATCAAGGCCCAAATGAGTGACTTGGCCAAAATCACCCAACAGGCAAATGGCCGAGCCTACTAATCGATAGGTCCCAACCAGGATTTGCCCTTGCACTTCCTCCAAAGCTAGCCCCTTCCCTCCAAAGCTAGCTCTGCCTCCATCCCCACTGGAGTGTCGGCACTAAGGGTGCTTTGCACTTTGCTAGTGGTGGCTGGGAGAGAAGAAAGTATCTGTGAAGGTAGAAGGGGCAGAGGACGAGATGCCATTCCTGTGACATTTCTCTCTCTGGTTATTCGGGGTGGCATCTCTTGAACTCCTGACTTTGGTCTTATGTGGATCTATGGGCTTAGTGATCTTCTGAGCTACTTCAACCACTATAAATCACTTTTTCTGTTTCATTAGGGTAAAATGTTTTTTAAAATCATTAGTCGTGTAATATAATAATAATAATACTAACGGTATTTGTAAAAGCTTACTACGTGCCAAACACTGTTCTAAACACCAAGGTAGATACAAGGTAATCAGGTTATCCCATGTGGGGCTCACAGTCTTAATTCCCATTTTACAGATGAAGGAATTGAGGGCCAGAGACGTTAAGTGATTTGCCTAAGGTCACACAGTAGACACGTAGACACATGGTGGAGTCGGGACTAGAACCCATGTCCTCTGACTCCCAAGTCCATTCTCTTTCCACTAAGCCACGCCGCTTCTAAATCTTACCTGAGAACAATCCTTGGGAAGATAAACAAATAGTTTCACTATATATAACCATTACCATTCTTGCTCACATTGACTTAAGTCTATGAATTTATTTACACCCTTCTTAGAACTCACCCATCTATAGCAACACAATTAATTTGTTTTAATAGTGCTGCAAATATTTTTATATTTGTTTCTCCTGCTCTTCTGGGGGCAGGTAATGTGTCACCTTCCTATTTTGCACTTCTCAAGCACTTAGTACAGGGTACCAAACCAAGTGGGCACCAGTACGTTCTACTACTAAATAATAATTGTAGTACCTGTCAAAGGCTTATAACGTGCCAACCACTGTATTAAGCACTGGGGTAGATAGAGTATATGCAGACCGGACACAGCTCCTGTCCCACACAGGGCTCACAATCTAAGTAGGAGAGAGAACAGGTATTTAATCCCCAGTTTACGAATGAGGAAACTGAGGCACAGAGAAGATAAGTGACTCGCCCAAGGTCAAGCAGCAGGCAAGTGGAGGAATTCCGCCTCTGAATCCCAGGTCCGCGCTCTTCCCACTAGGCCTTGCTACTCTTCAGTGTTATTTTTCACTTCCTCCCCTCTAGGAGCAATGGGCATACGAGGCGGCCCCCTCGCCGGAAAATGAACCAGGGATAAGCAGGGATAACCACACCCACTCCATTTCCACGCAAGTTTGTTGTGCAGTTCTGACATTTACTTACGTAACAGTATATGCAGCTGCGTAAAACAGAGTTTCGTTTTGCAA
The DNA here is from genome assembly GCF_004115215.2 of Ornithorhynchus anatinus. Taxonomy (NCBI): domain Eukaryota; kingdom Metazoa; phylum Chordata; class Mammalia; order Monotremata; family Ornithorhynchidae; genus Ornithorhynchus; species Ornithorhynchus anatinus. Next base: position 34,125,678 of record NC_041739.1, read on the forward strand.
AAAGATCAAAAACAGACACTAGCTGGTGTTCCCAACCTCTTTCAACAGCCCTTAGCTGTTTCCTAGATATGACAGTGTAATTGTCTCACCATATGACCACAGTACTATTCTGCAGCCCTGTTTGAGCTTGCCAGATTTTAATTCAAGATATACAGCAACCAAGAATAGGCGTTTCAGAGAACTAGCTACCTAAGTACTCATCTGCTACAAGGATGCAGCATCCATGTTTAGGAAAACCGGATATAAAAGAAAAATAGTCCAATGAAACACTGAGGGAACATATGAGGTGGAGCCAGTAGACCTCCTGGGCTCTATGTGCTGTCTAGGCAAGGTGGATGGGCACATTTGGCCATCTGCTAAACCCCGGCAAATATATATTCGAATCCAAAACTGTAATCCCAGAAATTGCTGCAGTATCCCATTTCAGGGATTCGGAGCAGAAACACTAATTCTGGTGCAAGGAGCCACCACCCCAAAGATGACTAATACCATTCTTGCTTCAACAACAACAACAACAAAAAAAAGGAAGTGCAATGAAATTAAGCATACTTTCTAAATGGCCTGTATATTTGAGTTTCTTCCCAGAACCTAAATGAATGCACAGCTAATTTTATCTATTGTAATGAATGCAGTTGGAGCAATGCCAGACTAAGAAGTGCTGCTGAAATTTAAGATGAATCTCCCCATTTTCAGAGATGGCAGAAACATGCCCAGGCTGGGTTAGGAGACGTTCGAAGCAAAAATATTAGGTACCTGGATTCTGGTTTCTTTCCCTAGCCATATAAATTGCCTGCAAGATGAAAAAAGAATGATGCACCTTGGAGTTAAAAGTTTTTAGGGTTTTTTCCCCTCCTTGGGCATAAATCACCAGGAATGATTTCAAATGAGGAAAGAGCCAACCCTTTAAAATTGAAGAGAAAAATATATCTGTTCTGGCAGTCAACAGAAGAGGATCATTAATTATTGAGATTAGATGAATTCCCCACCACGCACTAATCCCAAACCAACATTTAAACAGCAGTGCCTACGCGAGCCATGATTCCAGTTTTGGGGGGGTTTTTTGCAGTTGACTAAAATATACTGTTTACTGTTTTCTGAATACATGACCTACTTGGTTAATTATGTATATAAAGATCCTTTCCTTGCTTGCTAGAAAAAAATAAAAAATGACAGGTGGCTGAATTTCCAACAAGCATATTAAGACTTTCTGTACTCGATTAACATTAAAAGTTACAGGCAGAGCAAGCTACCTCTTCTCCCAAGAGGATTTGTCATTTACCTTTCTTATCACCATCGTAAAAGATAACATAATTTGGAATTACGTTTCAAAGAGAATAAGCCCAAAATGCAGATATTTATGCCCCATACTGAATTCCACCTCCCTATGGAACAGTTTAATCAGTTTCCTTTAAAATCAAAACCGAAAAATACCCAATCATTTCACTCCTTAAACGGAGAGTCACAGGTAGCAAGCAGTTCCAGTGAAAGCAGCGTGCTAATGATATGTGGGAAAGAGGATTGGAACTAGAAAAGATGAGAGGGAGAGAAGAGGAAAATCCCTAGCACCAGCAAATAGCAAATCAACCTCCTCCTCCCTCTTTCTTCTCTGACAAGTGCTTGGTGTCAGCTGGAGGTTCGTACCACCTGGCTCCGGAATAGTGGCAGAGAGCTGGTAGAGATGGAAAACGAAGCAAAAATACCACTGGCCATCTTTGCTGGCCATGGGCCTCCGCATCCCCAGATTAAAGACAGTCTCCTCCTGTTGCAGTAAAGCTGGAGATGCCCTGGGTACCGCAAACCGAAGCAAGGAGGTGGTGCAAAGGGTTAGACGGAGAGAGAGGAAAGAGGATGGGAAAGTTACAAGTGCAGAGAAGGGAATTCGGTGAGGATGGGCCCTCTGCGGGGAAAGATGGGGGTGGGGGGGGGGGAAGGTGGGGAAAGAGAAAGCGGTCCTCATACCTTTCTTTTCCGTTCTATTCGCTCCCTAGGGACTTTCCGCTGCTTTTTCCTCTCCCTCTCAAGGTTTTTCTCCCTCTCTTCGAGTTCAGCCTCCCGAACTTTTTTAATGGAAGCAGCAGCATGAGCCATCTTGCAGAAGGAAAAGCGCAGGGCAGCAGCAGCTGCTGAGAATCGGTTTCCACCAAGCAGCAATCCAGGTGATCAGAGATCTCGGATGAATTTGTGGGTGGATTTTTTTTTGTCCCTGTCAGGGCAATGGCTGGCAGCTAGAAGCACTCTCAGTAAAATCCACTCCTCTGCCCCCTGATAGGTCACCGTCTTGCTCCAGCCTCTGCAGCACCCATAACTCAGCAGAGCATCCAAATGTCCCCAGCCCACTCCTTTGGCAAAGACATACCGGCAACACGTACCAGTGGGCGCACACGTATATACACACGCACGCAGCTACCAGGTGAGAGGTCCCTGGTGGTAGGGGATCTCTTCAGCCATCCCACGCCCACCAGTGCCCACCAGGCTCGGACCGGTTGACACATCCATCCTTTAGAAACACCTCACCGAATTGCCAGTCTCTGGGGGCTCCTCCAGACAGCTCGTGTCCCTCTGACAGAAGCCAGGAAGAAGCCACTTGGGAGGGGGGAAGGGGAGGTGACTTATTGCATCTGATTGCAGCTGCACCTCTATGCAGGGTGAGGAGAAAATGGTGCAGTCTGACTAAATGACTTGCTGCTCCGTGTTGTTGCTGCTGCCGCTATGGCTGGTGCTCCACTGCCTCGGCTACAGCACATGACAAGGGCTCCTTCCCCCTCCTCTCCCAGCTGTTTTTCCTTCCTCTTCTCCTAGAAGGGAAAGAAGCCCGGGCCGCTGAATGTCAGAGGGGATCGGCTCCGGCTTGCCGGCTTGGGCATCTGCAGAGAGCAAGTGGAGAGCCGCTACCTAAGGGAATTGAGCTGGGTTTCCTTCATTGTGCTGTTTCCAGCCCCACGTGAGGCTGCATTAGCGAGCTGCATTAAGAGGGAACTGACTGCAGCTGGGAGACGGAGGGGGGAGGAGGAAGAGAGAAGAAATCTGGGATTCCCTGGGAAGGAAGAAACACCCCATCCTTCCTCCTGCCCCCCTTCACACAGGCTCCCATACCCCCAGTCTTTTTTCTTTTGTGGAGAGGGGTTCGAGGCCATTTTTATTTTATTTTATTTTTGGAGAGGGTTTTGGGGCCGTTATTTCAGTACTTCCAAGCTGTTGATCAAAAATGAGTAAGATGTTTTAAGGAGCAGCCTAACGTAGATAAAAGGGAGTTGGTGGCCGTGTGCTGTGTCTTGAGACAAACAAAAATGAGGAAAGGCACGGCTCACTAATTATTGAAGGAAAATCCCCGTGCTCTCTAAGCTCTCAGCTGCCAACTTCCCAATATCTGCGACAATAATAACAAGGACCAAGAAACCTGTCTCTCACTGGTTGATCAATCACCCCTAGCCAGAGACTGGCTCACAAACTATCTGTGTCCACTATTCGTACCACGGTGACTATGCATTAACAGCTACAGACCTGGCGTCGGGGACAAAAACTATAGGGAATTGTTGGAAAATAATTTATCAAGCTCATTAATGGAAATTCTGTAAAAATGGGGATTCAATTCCTGTTCTCCCTCCTATTTTGATGGAACCCTTTGTCCCCCCAAAAAAGAAAGCAAACCAAACAAAATAACACCCCACAGGCAATTATTGAAGCTGTGGTAAAATTTGTGGTCTTTTAAAAAAAACCTCTTGGCCATTGTGCCAGATATCCTTAGTCAGTCCAGAAGTTTAGCGAGCAACACCTGTAGTGGAAACCCTTAAGGGCTTCAGGATTTACTCCTTACAAGTGTGGAAAGAGTCCCTGACTTTGCCTGGGATGAGTCTGATCACGGGAGAGGCACAGTCAAGAGTTTTTATCAATCAATAGTATTTATTGAGCACTTACTATGTGCAGAGCGCTCTACTAAGCTCTTGGAAAAGTACAATGCAACAGAATTAGCAAGACACGTTTCCTGCCAAGGCACTTATAGTCTAGAGGACTGCTATAAGCTTGTTGTGGACACAAAATGTGTCTGTTTATTGTTTTATTGTACTCTCCCAAGTGCTTAGTACAGTGCTCTGCTTACAGTAAATGCTCACTAAATATAACTGAATGAAGGAATTTATTGAGCACTTCATCTTTGTGTGCAGAGCACTGCACTAACAGTTTACTAGAGTTAGTACATGCAATTCCTGCCCTACGGTCTAGCAGGGGAGCAAACGCTCAAGTAAATTACGTGCAGAGGAAAGCAACAGTGCTTAAAGATACGTACATAAGGGTGTGGGTGGAGACAGAAGGAGGACCAGGAGATGACAGTATCAGAAAGTATGTCCTAGAGCAGGAGGCAATTCTGCCTTCTTGGACGGTTTTTACCCTGAACTCTGGTTGACACCAGCATTTTAACGCCTATCAGAGAACCTTGGGAAATGGAAACCACCCATTCAATCAATCAATCAATGGTATTTATTGAGTGCTTACTATGTGCAGAGCACTGTACTAAGCACTTGGGAGAATATAACAGAATTGACAGACACATTCCTTACCCATAACAAGTTTACAGTCCAGAGGAACAGTCCTCAATGAAGTCAGGATAGTGAACGCTCTGACCTCAAAAGGCAGATCTAATGAAGATGGAAAGCACGATCTCATGAGTATAACCGCCTATCACAGATTAGTGCAGGCAGATGCAGCCGTCATGCAGTCCTGAAGAAAAGATTCAGTGTTTTGTCTTAGATTGGCACCGGAGGATTGCCGGAACGACAGTTAAGGTTGACCTAAAGTTGTAACTGCACTAGCATTTCTGATTTCTTCCTCTGAGCCATCATTGAATTTTTTTCAGTCATCTACCATTTCTATCTTTTCCCTCCAACATCACTATCATTCCTTTACAGACTCACTATGAGTCTTTTTTCCATGAACTGAATTCACACTGTTTTTTAACTTATTGATATTTTCTGCCTACATAACTTTTGTGGTAATGAATCTCGTATGTCTACCACCCACAGTGTGACAGTTTCCTTTTATTTGTTTTAAAACTACCATGGTCAAGCTTCAAAGGATGGTCCCTAGTCCTACACAGAAGAATTACAAAAGGCCTGATTTTTTTTTTTCCCCCATCTTGGATCTTGGCAACTAGCATTCACAAATAAGAATTACTTATAAGAATTAATTACTTATTACTTATAAGAATCACATTATTAGCCTGTCTTGGACTTCCCCTTCCACACCATAATCAATTAATTGTATTTACTGAGCACTGTGTAGAGCACTGTACTAAGCGCTTGGGAGAGTACTCATTCAATTCATTCAATAGTATTTATTGAGCGCTATGTGCAGAGCACTGTACTAAGTGCTTGGAATGAACAAGTCGGCAACAGATAGAGACGGTCCCTGCCGTTTGAGGGGCTTACGGTCTCATCGGGGGAGACGGGCAGACGAGAACGATGGCAATAAATAATAGAGTTGATAGACAAGTTCCCTGGCTACAGTGAGCTTAGAGTCTAACATTAGCAATTTTTATGTGGAAGGTTGTACGGAGTGCAGGCTACATCGTACCCTGTTTTCTTGTACGAGCAAACTAAAGATCACTGTTATTTCCTGAGAAGTAATTGGGGCTAACGCAGATTCAAAAGCAGCAAAAAATTTAGGATAAAAAGTAGCAGTTGTGGTGTTCTTCCATCTGGGTATAAAGTCCTGCCATCATCAGTCAATGAGAAGCAGTGTGCTCAAGTGGATAGAGCCCAGTCCTGAGAGTCAGAAGGAACTAGGTTCTCATCCCGACTCTGCCACTCGTCTGCTGCTGTGTGACCTTGGGCAAATCACCTAACTTCTCAGTGCCTCGGCTACCTCATCCGTAAAATGGGGATTAAGACTGTGAGCTCCACATGGGACATGGATTGTATCCAACCGGATTATTTATATCTGCCCCAGCGCTTAGCACAGTGCCTGGCACATACTAAGCACTTAAAAATTGCTATTAAAAAATAATCAATGGTATTGAGTGTTTCTGTGTGCAAAGCACTGTACTAAGCATGTGGGAAATTGCATTCAATACACTAGGATTGGTAGACAGATCCTTCCTTGCCCACAAGGAGCTTATAACAGATAAATATCTGTAATTTCTTTATTTACATTAATGTCTTTTTCCCCCTCTAAACCGTGGCTCGTCGTGTCTGTTACACTGTTTGTATTATACTGTCCTAAGCGCTTAATACAGTGAAGCAGCAGCATGGCCTAGTGGCAAGACCATGGCCTTGGGAGTCAGAGGATATGGGTTCTAATCCCAGCTCCACCACTTGTCTGTTGTGTGACCTTGGGCAAATCATTTTATTTCTCTGCGCCTCAATTACCTCATCTGTAAAATGGGGATTAGTACTGAGTCCCCCATGTGGAACAGGGACGGAGTCCAACCTGATAACCTTGTACCTCCTCCAGCACTTAAAACAGTGCTTGGCAGATAGTAAGCACATATCATAATTTTGGTTACCCTGCACACAATAAGTGCTCAATAAATACGACTGGCAGTTGGGGGAGACATACAATATGAATTTTTTATTTTAGCGGGGCTTGAAGATTTGGGGAGTGGTGGTCTGTTGGGTCTGAAAGGGGAAGGAGTTGCGGGAAGGAGGGAGGTGTGTGCACAAGGGATCGATCAAGCACTTACAGATATATAATTTATTTATTCATTTATATATATCAATGTCTGTCTTCCACTCTAGACTGTGAGCTCTTTGTGGACAGGTGACATATCTGTTTGTTGTCGTATTATACCCTTCCAAGCGCTTAGTACAGTGCTTTGCACACAGTGAACACTCAATAAATACAACTGAATGAATAAGTCGAAGGTGAGAGGTGAGATCGATACCCAGTAAGTAGGGAGGTGTTGGAGGAGCGAAGTGTTGTGGGTTGGACAACCTAAAACCTTGTATCTAGGAAAGGGCTTACTGGACTAATTGATATCATTTTAACAGTGGCAAAATGGATCGTGTTGGAATGTGGCCTTGAATTCTGAGGATATCTTATGGAATCAAAGGGGAATGCCTGCAGGCTGCTCCAGGGTCATCGTCATCATCGTCGTCAATGGATTTATTGAACACCCACTGGAGCACGGTGCCAACCTCCTACTTAGAAGAGTATAATGGAGCTAAATAGAATGGTCCCTCCCCTCAAGGACTTTACAAGTACCAATGGACATATCCCCATGGGTCAAAGGCTCCTAAAAATGTCTCCTCCCCTTCCTTGGTTTGTCACTGACAAATCAGAGACCCCACCCACTAGGTTCCACCCCTGGCCTTGGACCCACCCCCAGACTCCATGGCATTCCCCTTTGACTTCCTGTCTCCACCATTCACCTGGAGGATTTGGGTTCTTATCCTGCCTCTGCCACTTGCCTGCTGTGTGACTTTGGGCAGGTCACTTCACCTGTCCATGCCTCAGTTTCCTCAACTGTAAAGTGGGGATTCGCTACCTGTTCTCCCTCCTCTTTAGACTGTGAGTCCCATGTGGGACAGGGACAGTGTCCAACATTATTAACTGGTATCTAGCCCAGCCCTCAGAACAGTGTCGGACACATAGTAAGTGTTTAACACATAAAACAATACTACTAATAATAATATTAATGATGACGACAAACATTTAGGGATTTAAGAAGCAAAAGGAATTCACTATTCCAGACTGAAGAAGAGGTTATGAAGAAATTTAAATAAACAGTGGGAAAGACCTTGTTGTTCTGGTGGAGTTTTTAACCCTGTTTGGCAGCTGAGCAGAAAGACACAGAGCAAAAAGTTCAGCTGGCCGGGTCACACAGCAAAGCAGTGTTTGTAACGTTTCCCGGTCCGGACGAGTATCCTTAAGTTCAGCAGTGTCAGCTCTAAGAATCTTTGAATTCAATGAGCCCTTCTTTTTAATTGCAAAAAAGTCCAGGAAAGCAGCATGGCCTTACTCCTGCCTCTCCCACCAACTTGGAACAAGTGCTTACAGAAGCAACTTAACATCTCTGTCCGTTTCCTTATGTGAGAAGTGAATGCCACCCCACCCTCACCGATACGGTGATGCCCAATTTATAACAACCAAGTCTTCAATGCAAATACAGTCATATGATACAATCAGAGCAGCTGTTGAAAAGGATTTGATGTAATTTACATGGACAGGTTCGTCATTTCTCAAACCAAATCTGGGAATAATGAGTCGGTATCATTAGCCCTGTTCTACAGCTGAACAAACTGAGGCTCAGAGAACATCCAGGAATAACGGTTCCCAATCCAGGCCTCTATTCCTCTGACTTGGCTCCCTCTTCCTCCCTACCTCCCGAGCCCTATTGACTGTATGACGGAATCGGCAGCCGGCGCATCTTAAGCATCTGGTAGAGCTAAGAATCATCCAAACCATTCAGCACATGCCACACTTCTTGTGGGCTGTGAACGTTGTTTCCCTGCCCTCACTCCCACAGAATATACGGCTCTGCTCCTTCCCCAGTCGGACACAATCTTCCTTAGCCATGGAAATATTTCTCAACCATATATCAAATTCATCCAAAGCCGGAATGACAAGCTGTCCATTTGCAATCGCCCTCCTGGCGTGTCTGCTGCTCAAATTTCCAGGCCACCACAATTTGTCCAGAGAAGCATTGGGATGGGGGAAAGACAGCCACTGGAGGCAGGAGGAGAGGGAAAGTGGGGCGGGGGGGGTGGGGGGAAATCCGGGACTTTGCGTGCAAGGAGAGAAAGCGGTGCACACTCACCAGCTGACCCCTGCACAGGCAGGACACCCGTTTCCAGTCCCAGGAGCTCACGGCCATTTAAATAATTCACATGCCACATAAAAGGGGTCTTCCCAGCAGGCCTCCAGCAGAGAGAAAACACAGTTTGAATTTTACTCGCACAAAGGATGCTTCGCTCAACAAAGCACCTTAGCCAGGAAAGCTTTGGGTCTGCCGCTTAAGAGTAAGAACATAGTGTAGTTCACATTTAAATTTGGAGGAAGCCAGCACAGATTGCCCTTCAGAGAGGACACACTTGATTTTTACAGACAGGCAGAGAGATAAAATGGCCATTCCCTGGTCTCGGTGTCCAGCATCTCATTGATCATAAGCGAAAGAAATCCTCTGCAGACATCAATCAGGGAATATAATATTCAGGGCACTGTTCAATAAAAACTGAGTTGGCCATATGCAATGGGATTTTTTTTTTCCCTCTTGGAAGCTCTCTTCCCCCCATCTCTCCCCCGCCCTACCTTCGGAGAGAGTGAACCACTTCTATGTGGGGAAAGCAGCAGAAGGCAAAACTACCACAAATGGAATGTGGGTAGCAAGTGGGAGGCGGGGACAGATGCACAATAAGAAAAATAAACACCCACCAAACCAGAGGAAAATGTGTTCCATTACTCTTTCAGCGATCTGTGAGATAAAAGTTCAGGCTACACAAATGCATACATGAAGTATTGTTTGTGCACTAGCTTTGCGTGGTCTGGATTGTACTGATTGTCAGAGTAAATTCAGTCTTCCTCATTTCATAAGGGAACTTTTTAATCCAATTGCAACTAAGGATCTGGTTTTCCTACTTCATCATCAGTGGTATTTCTTGAGCGCTTAGCACGGGCGGAATGCAGTACTAAGCGCTTTGGAGAGTATGGTAAGAGAGTTGGTAGACGTATTCCCTGCCCACGAGCTTACAGTCTAGATCCAACTTGACTTGATCTGCCACAACTAAATTCTAGTTGTCCTTTGCCAATACAAGCACCAATTTGCATAGCTTCAGTTGCATGGCCTATTTTAACAGTTTTGTTGAAATCTGGTTCACCAATTTTCCACACCCTCGCTCCTTCTTTCACTCACGCTTTGCTCTCTATTAAAAAAAAAAAATTGCAAGAGTTCCAAAAGTGCAGGATTCCTTCGTATTTTTAGCATAAAGTTGTCTAGTTTCATTTTCTGCCTGGCAAAATCTGAACCCTTCAACTGTCTCACTGACTCTTTGGCGAGAAGAATAAGCCCCTGGACTTCCTGACAATTCTCTGACAATAGTTGTAAAGGGCAGGGGCCTGCAAGGAGGAGGACCCACTTTTCTTCCTTTGAACCGCTGGTGTCTGAAAAATGCTCACTCAAATGGTAGAGAGCCAGAAAAGCACACTGCTGATATATTTATGGACAAAGTGAGTAAGAGTTTTTTTAATGGTATTTGTTAAGTGCTTCCAATGTGCCAGGCACTGTACTAAGTATACTCTGGGGTAGATACAAAATCATCCTGTTGGTCACAGTCCATGTCCCACATGGGGCTCATAGTTTTATTCCCCATTTTACAGAAGAGGTAACAGGCACAGAAACAGCAGGCAAGTGGCAGAGTCAGGATTAGAACCCAGGTCCTCTGATTTCCAAGCCTGTACGCCTTCCATCAGGCCCTACTGCCTCTCGATAATCCTATAAGAATTCCAAATAGGAAGGAGCGGCATGGTCTAGTGAAAAGAGCAGGGGCCTGGGAGTCAGAGGACCTGCGTTCTAATGCCAACTCTGCCACTTGCCTGCTGGGTGGCCTTGGGCAAGTCACTTAACTTTTCTGTACTTCAGTTACCTCATCTGTAAAATGGAAATTAAGACTCTGAGCCCTGTGTGGGACAGGGTCGGCATCCAATCCAATTATCTTGTATGTACGCCAGTGTTTAGTACAGCCCCTCTCAGGATCATACCTGGAGAGTTTCCAATACTCTGCTTGACTCTCCCTTCCGTAACCGAGACCTGTAGAGGCATACCTACATAAGAGAAGCATAAGAGAAGCAGCGTGGCTCAGTGGAAAGAGCACGGGCTTTGGCGTCAGAGTTCATGGGTTCGAATCCTGGCTCGGCCACTTGTCAGCTGTGTGACTTCGGGCAAGCTACTTAACTTCTCTGTGCCTCAGTTACCTCATCTGTAAAATGGGGATTAAGACTGTGAGCCCCACGTGGGACAACCTGATTCCCCTGTGTCTCTCCCAGCGCTTAGAACAGTGCTCGGCACATAGTAAGCGCTTAACAAATACCAACATTATTATACCCATTTCACTCTTAGCTTGGGCAGTGGCTAGTAAGTGGAAGGCACTCTGCTACAAATCAAAACTCACCTGTGCTGGGCAGCAGCTGCATGAGAGAGAGTGGAGGGTGGAGACTCAAGTTTGCCACATGGAAGGAGGCAATTGTAAACCACTTCCATATTTTGACCAAGGAAACTCTGGATCCACTAGCAGAACGATTCCAGATGGAGCTGGGACGTTCTGGGAGAGATGTGTCCATGGAGTCGCTATGGGTCGGAGATGACCCAATAGCATAAGAAAAGACAAGCTTAGTACAGTGGCCGGCACGTAGTAAGCGTTTGACAAACACCATTAAAAAAATACAGCAATGTTTTCCTCCAGAAACACTGTTAAGACTCAAGAGTCTTTGAAAATCTGTCTCAAGTTGTCCCTAAATATGACCCCTTCAACTGAAGCTATCAAATACTCCATCGTACTTGAAACAGCATGTCTTTGAAACAGTAGATTGAAATAGAAGCTATTTAGTATTACCCCTTAAGACCAGAAGCCAGTGCTAAATCTGGTAGTGATTCTGTGTTCATGGTTCAGGTAAAAACTCTCCCCAAATCCTTGTTATTTGGAAAAATCCTTCATTATTCTACTCATAACATTTTAATCAGGCTGCCTTTAGAAAGTGGAAACAACTGGATGGTTGTTGAATGATGTAGCTAAATTGATTGTAACCTTGTTTGGAATATGAGTTATATTACTTTGTTTTCAAAGGTCGCTTTGGAAAGTCACATTTGCATATACAGCTGCAATAAAATTTGCACTGTATGATTTTTCCTAAGGAACTCAAAGGACAGTCTCTAATCCTCAGCCTCCTTGTTAAATGCCTAATGGGCAAGTACAACTTGTTTATTTATGTTTTACAAATGGGAAGCTGTTTGCAAGCCTAATTTAGTGCTCTAGCCATTAAACCACTGAACTCTTCAGTCCGGGAACCTACTGGGCCATTCTAGAATCCAGTCCTCTGTTTGGCTCAGTCTCTCGTGCGTCATTGATTTTGGTCAATATTAAATAAACATAAACCATGCCGTTTCGATCAAATAGCCATTCACAAAGAATCCCCTGGTGCCTGAATTACTGGTGCAGATCAACTGACTTGTTTTCATCTGATCATTTGGGTCCGGTAGAAATGGATATTTGCAGCCATGGCTGATTCTCGGGAAGAGTTTGCATCTGGATGACTGATCTTTTGCGGGACAGAATGAGCAGCTAGAATAATCCTTTTTAGCTTTTCCACATATTTCTTTGTTGTAATCCCATAGGATGAGGGTCATACGCTTGATTATAATGTGGCCTTAGCCACTTCTAAGTCCCACCTACTCAAAAGGCAGGGTAGCCTAGTGGAAAGATCCCAGGTCTGGGAGCCAGAGGACCTGGGTTCTAATCCCAGCTTCGCCACTTTTCTGCTGTGAGACGTTGGGCAAGTCATATAATTTCCCAGCGCCTCAGTTTCCTCATATGCAAAAGGGGATTCAATACCTCTTCTCCCTCCACCCCCACCCGCCGTGGGTGATTATCTTGTATCTATCATGAAACTTAGTACAGTGTTCAGCACATAGAAAGCATTTAACAAATACCATTATTACTATTACTTTCAATATCAAGAGAGTAATATCAATAGCAGGTTCTGGTGGCCCAACACCCAAAACACACCTGTAATATTGAAGAAGGGGTGCCATCTTGGATGGGGTGAATGGTCACCCTAGGCCAAAACAGTGTCAGTGACACTCGAATAATTCTATTAGATGATTACGAGGCTGGTGGAGTTAAAAGTAGGAATTCGGTCTCTCAGTGAGAAGAATGTATGCTTGGGAGATTAAAGCTGTTAAGGCCTCAGGAAAATATTTATTTCCCCCTAACAGCCGAGATTGAAGTCACGTAGAGAGAGAAAGAAGCAGGCTCATTGCGAGAAGAGGCAGGCGTCCATTTGGGTTGGAAGAGCACTTCAATTTTAGAAAGCTGCTGAGAGTGCCACACCGAAAAAATTTGGAATTCACAAAACCGAGCATTAAGTTGATATTTACCGTATAAAGAACACTTAGAAGGAGGACCCGCCCCATCCTCTCCATCCAAACTGCTACCATGCTGACCCAAGCACTTAGCCTATCCCCCCTTGACTACTGCAACCGCCTTCTCGATGACCTTCTGGCCTCCTGTCTCTCCCCACTCCAGACTACATTTCACTCTGCTGGACGGATCATTTTTCAACAATAACATTCAGTCCCTGTCTCCCCTCTCCCCAAGTACCTCCAGTGGCTGTCCATCTACCTTGGCATCAGAGAAGGAGAAACTCCTCACCATCAGCTTCGAAACACTCGATCAGCTCATCCCATCCTACCTCACCTCACTAATCTCCTACTACAGCCTAGCCTACACACTCCACTCCTCTAGCTCCAGCTCACTCACTTTCCCGATCTCATCTATCTCGCCACTGATACCTTCCCCATGTCCGCCCCCTAGCCTGGAACTCCCTCCCCCTCCATAAATGCCAGACCACCACTCTCGCCTACCTTCAAAGAATTATTAAGGTCACATCTCCTACAAGAGGCCTTCCCCGATTAAGCTCTCTTTTCCCCAGCTTGCTCTCCCTTCGGTGTTATCCATGCACTTGAATCTGTGACCTTTGGCCATTTGATATCTGCCCCACCTCCAACCCCACAGCACTTATATGCATATCTTTAAATTATACATTAGAAATGATTTATATTCGTGTCCGTCTTCCCCTCTAGACTCTAAGCTTGTTGTGGGCAAGAAACGTCTCCCTTACTTCTGCTGCACTGTACTGTCCTAAGTGTTTACTACAGTGCTCTGCACACAGTAAACTTTCAAATACCACTGATTGTAAAGTGTGTTTTTTATACTCATGGGCTGTGCTGCATATTTGAGTTTATACTTTTGCTGGACAGTACTAGGTGACATAGAATTAATCAATCAGTTGTATTTATGAGTTCCTACTCTATGCAGAGCACTGACTGTACTAAGCACTGGGGACAGTACACTATAACAGAATTGGTAGACTCGTTCCCCGCCCATGATAAACTTACAGTCCCACGTGTAGCTCGCAGTCTAAGTAGAATGGAGAACAGGTACTTAATTCCCATTTTACAGTTGAGGCAACTGAGGTACAGAGAAGTGAAGTGAACGGCCCAGTCACAAAGCAAGGAATTGGCAGAGACAGGATTAAAACCCAGGTCCTCTGATTCCCAGGCCCGTGGTCTTTCTACTAGGCCATGCTGCTTCCCAGCTGCAGATGGGACATGGAGTGCAATATGCCAGTAGACAGGTGCAGCACATTATGAAGTCCATGTGCACTTTTTGCCTAAATTTAACCACATACAAGTGGAATCGGGATTCTAACCTGTCTCTGTCCACTCCCTCTAGATGCTAAACTCATTGTGGGTAGGGAATGTCTACCGAATCTGTTGTACTGTACTCTCCCCAGTGCTTAGGACAGTGCTCTGCACACTGTAAGCCCTCAATAAATACGACTGAATGATTAACATCTCTTGGTGCCTAAGGCAGTGATCTTTCCACTTGAACAGCAGCAGGGATCAGTGCTGCTTCAGTAATACGACTCCATCAGCATTCCCAAGCAGTCAAAGAAACGTAAGAGAACTAAAACGCCTCTCCACTCCCACCAGAGTTGACCCCTCAAGGTTAGCTTTGAGTAATGTGAGGTCTAGGGCCCGAGCAATTACACCGGCAGAGCGTTTCCCAATCTACCACGCTATCCGTCTCGCCTCCGTGGAGAATATCGTGAAGAAACGTTCTCTTTCAGCCATTGAAGCTGGGACAATATGCCATCTGTCTCCAGGGGGCGAGAGGCCGAGGGGACAGAAGAACCGAGAAGGGAGAGAAACCAAAGGGAACTTATTTCCACTTGAAATATTTGGCTATCTTGATCGTGTGTGGCGGGAACCTTCCTGGAAGAATGAAAGTGTTTATAACTAGCCATGAAAAGCTGAGGCTGAGTAGGGAAGTAAAAGAGACGAACGGTGATGCCGGCATTCATTTTCCTCCCATGAATTTACCGAAGTGAGTGGCTAAGGCCAGAGCCATCTGCTGGGCTGCAACTGCCAAGCTGGTTTGTCATTAAGATCTTTCCCTGAGAAAGAACACCTGCTTGGAAGACAGACGACCTGCATTTTAATCCCAGCTCTGTCACCTGACTGCTGGGTGGCCTTGGGCAACTCACTTAACTTCCCTGTGTCTCAGTTTCCTCAAGTATAAAATGGGAACTAAAACTGTGAGCGCTATGTGGGACGGTGACACTGTCCAACCCGATTATCTTCCCTACCACTTGGTACAGTCCCTGGCACATAGTAATTGCTTAACAAATACCACAATTATTATAATGATTATTAGACACATCCCCTACCCACAGTGAGCTTACAGTCTAAAGGGAGAGCTTACAACCCATCAATGGTATTTATTAAGCCCTTACTGTGTGCTGAGAGCTGTACTGGGCACTTGAGAGAGAACAGTACAGTAGACTTGATAAACACATTCCATGCCCAGGACTTGCTTTGTCTGGTTCCTGACATCCTTGGTATCACAAGAGTCATTGAGACCAGAAGGGGTAGACAGGAGGCCTTAGAACAGTCAGAGAGGCAGAGACAGTCAGGCGATGGCATTTATTGAGCATTTACTGAGTGCTTGGAAGAGTACAATATAACAATAAACAGATACATTCCCGACGCAAATGACATAGATGTGCACAATCCCCGGCCATGGCGGTTTCAGACTTTTGGGAAGGCCAAGATGACAGAGGTTGAGCGCAAACCCAGCCAGAGCTTGAGATGCAGAGAGATGAGTTTTGTAGGGGTTGGATACTGGGTCTGGGATGACAGATTCTGGGGTGCTAGGATCCTCTGACAGGGCACCCCAAGAGATGCTCACCTGTGCTCTCCCTAGGAGGTCTAGACAATTAGAAGGAAATGTGAAGCAAGGGATAGCACATAGGCATGTACAGTGTATTTTTGCTTTGTGACGTTTAAGAGAGTCACAGAGCTTTCAAGGGAGTCGGGGCAGTGTATGATTTGGGGGTTTTGTGAGGTTTTTTTTTTCTTCAGTACCATTATCAGCAGTTTAAAGGAATTGGTGGGCTACAAGCGCTGGTGAGTTTACCTTTTAAAGGACAGCTGGAAAGTTTCCTTCCCTTCTGGACCCAGAGAAGGGTAAGGAAGGAGGAAATGTCCCATTGCACTTAAAATGCCACTTGCTAGTCAGATAAGGGAAGAAACAGATGAAGTAAAAACTGTTCAGAACTGAGGCGTCCAGATTATTACAAAGGTCATTTGGATCAGAGGAATCATACATAGCTTCAGTAACTTAAAAATATCCCATAAGCTAGGAATCTTCCATGTAAGTTCCTTGAGGGCAGGGATCATTGCTCCTAAATCTACTGTCCTGTCCTAAGCGCTTAGAACAGTGCTCTGTTCACAGGAAGCAGTCTATAAATACCAGTGATTGATTCACATATTTTGATTATTTCAATAGTCAGTGATAATATTATCCGCATGTTTATTGTTCACTGACACCCCATATTAATGTTTCTCAGCTAAGAAGAGGAGGAAGATTCAAGACACACTGCAGTAGCAATTTCATTTCAATCTCTAGGTGCTTTTTAAACACAATCACAAGGGAAACTCAAAATGATTTTATTCCTCCAGCAGTTCGGACACCCCAAGCATGCCAATTACGACGAGGCTGGGGATATTTCAGAGGCAAATGCAGCGGTTTCTCTAAGTAGGGAAAAGTAGGCAAAAATGGATGTGCAACACATAGACATCCAAGTGTCGCTGCAAAGACAGAGCATCTATCACTCAGAAAAATGTTGGCTTGGGGGTTATGTCAGCCCATTTCATCCCTCCCCTCTTGATGGACCGGAGGACAGGGTCAGAGAGAATATCAGGAAAGAGGAGAAGGGATACAAGCCCTGTACAAACAAGCTGGGGAGAGAGGGCAGCAGGGAGGGGAGGACAAAAGACCAGATGGGAGAGGTTCCGGGTTTCGGGAGGAAGACATAACTTTATGAGGGACCAGTGAGCTCTAGCTTGGCTTTAAGATGGTCCACTAAGTCATGAACCACCATGACTCTTCAATCAGTCAGTCGCATTTACTGAGTGTTTATTGGGTGCAGGGCACCTTACTAAGCGCTCGGGAGAGTACAACACAACAGACACATTCCTTGCCCACAAAACAAAGTGGTAATAGACGGCTAAAAGGCGTAAACTGAAATGTTTTTTCTTTACTACAAAAATAGGTGTTGTATTTACTTAGGAAAATACTTTATTTTTCAAAGTGTTACCTTCTTCTTCTCCTCCAGCAAAAAGGCACCTATGCCTCACATACTAGAGATCTACCATCATTTCTTCTCAACTTTCTTCTCGATCCACTATAGTTAGGCCTTCACTATGTTTGTAATGATAATAATTACCGTGAGCCAAGAACTATACTAAGCACTGGGATAGAAGATGAAAAGGTCCTACATGGGGCTCATAGTCTAAATATGAAAGAGAACAGGTACTAAATCCTCTTGGTCACCTCCTGGAAAAACAATACTTTCTCTCTCCATGTTAAAGGATGTTCTATGATGCTGACGCTATGGCAACCTCCTTCTCTTCAAAGCGTTTCACTGACTCAGAGAAGCAGCATAGTCTAGTGGATAGAACACGGGCCTGAAGTCAGAAGGACCTGGATTCTAATCCTGGCTCCACCACTTCTCTGCTGTGTGCCCCTGGGCAAGTTTATTTAACTTCTCTTCAGTTCCCTCACCTGGAAATGGGGTTTAAGACTTTGAGCCCCATGTGGGACATGAACTATGTCCCACCGGCTTATCTTTAATCTACCTCAGTATTTAGTGCAGTTCCTGGCACACAGGAAGCACTTAAATACCAATTAAAAAAAACCTCAGCTTCCTCCTATCTCTCCGACCAGCTCTTCTCAGTCTCCTTTGTTGCCTCCTTTCCACCTCTCAATCCCTGACTCCAGTTGCTCCACAAGGGTCTGTTCTGGACCCCTCTTCTTCTCATTCTACATTTAGTCTCTCAGTAGGAAGCACCTCCTTGCCTGGCTTCAGTCACCACTATGTGGGTGATTCCCAAATCTCCCTCTCCAGCCCAAATCTGTCACCTCATCTACAATCAATCAGTCACATTTATTTAGCACTTACTGTGTGCCAAGTATTGTACTGAGCACTTGGGAGGGTACAACACAAAAATATAACAGAATCCACCTTTTCTTCTTGTCTTCACCTGGATC
The DNA here is from genome assembly GCF_004115215.2 of Ornithorhynchus anatinus. NCBI lineage: Eukaryota > Metazoa > Chordata > Mammalia > Monotremata > Ornithorhynchidae > Ornithorhynchus > Ornithorhynchus anatinus. Next base: position 34,143,995 of record NC_041739.1, read on the forward strand.
GCTAGTTGCTTCAACTCAACGCGTCTAAAGCCAAACTACGCATCTTTTCTCCTAAACCACCTCCTTTTTCTCCTAACTTCTCATCTCTGTCAAATGCACCACCATCCCCAACTCTTCTAGAAGCTCACAATCTTTGCATCATCCATGACTTCTCATTGTTTTTCGGTTTTCACTCGCAATCAACTGCTAAATTTTGCTCTTTCTTTCTCAAGTACATTTCTTGGCTCTGCCTCTTCCTCTCCAACCCAAGAGCTGTCCATGTGGTCTAAGTTGTCATATCATGGTTAGACTATATCATGGTCAGACTACTGGTATTTGAGTGCTTGATGTGTTTAGGGAACTGTACCAAGAGCTTGGAAAAATGCAATGTAATTAGTGGATACAATTTCTGCCCACAGGGAGTTGACGGCCTACGGTGGGGGGAGGGACATTAAACTAACTTACAGTTAGGACCCAGCCTCTTCACCTCTTCAGTTTCACTAAAATCTGCTGCCTGGATCATCTTCTTAAAGTGTGGCTCGGCACACATCTTTCCATATCACAAAAGCTCCAAAGGCTTTCCATCTCTCTCTGGGTCAGATAAAAGCTCCTCTCACTAACTTAAGGGCTCTTTCCATCTTACATGATGACTCTCTTCAGCCACTCCTCCCGGTGCATGCTCTTTATTCCTTCCAAGATCACCGTCTAACAGTGCCTTGCTCTCAAGTCTCTCGCTATCTACCATTTACGCACACTGTTCCCCCAGGTTGGAACTCCTTCCTCCCCAAGATAATCAGCTCACAGCTCTCCCCACCAGAAGAGGGAACTGAGGCACAGAGAAGTGAAGTGACTCACCCAAGGTCACACAGCAGGTACGTGGTAGAGTCGGGTTTACAACCCCGGTCCGCTTTCTGCCAGGCCCATGATCTTTTCTCTAGGCCACGCTGCTTCTCTAGTCTAAAATCCCGCTTTCTCTAGGAAAGCTTCCTTTATAATAATGATGATCATATATAATGTAATTGCATAATATTTTATAATGGACAACTCTGTGTACATACGTATAAATATATATATTAATATAACTATTTTATCATGTGCTTACTGGGATAGAAATCAGAACTGACATAGACCCTCTCCCACAAGACTTCACAGTCTAAGAGGGAGAGAGGGAGGGTGTTTTCTAATCTCCATTTTACAGGTGAGGAAACTGAAGCACAGAGAAATCAAGTGACTTACCATAGGTCACACAGCAGCCAAGTGGCAGAGCTAAAACTAGTACCTGACTCCCAACCCCATAAATTTTTGCTAAGACACCGCCTCCTTGAGTGGCTTTGCATTATTCCCTTCTTTGGTGCTCTCTCACTTAGCACTCTTTTTTTTTTATGATGCCAATTAAGAGTGCTAACTGGGGAATTCTTGTAGACTTAGTTTTAAGCATCACATATAATTACCACATTACATTTTTACTATTGCATGCTAATGTGGTGAACCTTCCCATCAAATGACTTGCCTGAATTCCAGTTACTTCTCCGCTTTTTTTAGAACCTCTAAAAGCAGCATGGAGGCCCAAACATCTGATTCATATTGCGAAAGAAAGTCCACGCTGGAGGTACATGGACGCAATTCCCATTAAAGGTAAATGAGGGAACACAACTCCCTAAGGTTTAATTTGCAGCTCTGTAGCTGTATCACCTACAGACGTTTGTGATTGTTAGGGAGCGGTGCTGAGAGGTGGCTCTCTCGTTATCCCCGTGTATTCTGGGGACTTAAAAAAAAGTTTCCTACGTTTGTCCATTAAATACGAGTGTGTAGCACCAACTCTTCAGAAGAAATACTGGAGAAGAGAGACTCCTAACCTGTACAAATGTGATAAATTCTTGCTGTGTTTAACTGATTCTGCAGCCATGGCCTAGTAGATAGCGACCAACCTGATGACATGGTATCTACCTCAGTACTTAGAACAGTGCTTGGCACATAGTAAGTGCTTAACAAATACCATAAAAAAATTTTGATTAACTTCAGTGTAAAGGACAGGGGCAAAAAATAAGCATGGCCAAGGGGGGTAAGGGGCAGAGAAAGGAAGTGGGAGAGGACAGAGTGAAGGGAAAGGGGGAAGGACAAAGTAAGGTTTAAAGTAGAGGGGAAAGGGAGGCGAGAAGGATGTTGTGGTCAGGGAACACGTCTACCAACTCTGTTATATTGTACTCTCCCGCGCGCTTAGAACAGTGCTCTCCACAGTGTAAGTGATAAATATGATCGACTGAAAGAAAGGAAAGAGGATATTTGTTAAATGCTTACTATGTGCCAGGTACTGTACTAAACGCTGGGGTGATAGAAGGTAATTGGGTTGGACACAGGCTCTGTCCCATATGGGGTTCACAGGCTTAATCCCCATTTTACAGATGAGGAAACTGAGGCACAGAGAAGTTAAATGACTTGCCCAAGGTGAGAGAGCAGACAAGTGAGGGAGCAGGGATTAGAATCCAGGTCCTTCTGACTCCCAGGCCCACGTTCTATCCATTAGGCCATGCAGAGATGGAGAGGGAAGAGGAGAAAGTAGTAATAGTAGAAGGGGTGTTTTGTGACTGCCATAATCACCCCTGAGCCAAGCCTAAAGCCCGACAGCCACCTGTCCTCCACAAACTCCTCACTGCCCTGCTTAGAACCTGCATTCGGCACTTAGTAAGCACCCGGTAAATATCACTGATTTATTGATTGATTCAGGAACTTTGACATTACATGTGTCACCTCCCTCCTGGTGAGAAAAGCATCTCCCCAAAGACTCTAAGTCTGAGATGCGCTGAAAGTCTTGAGGGTTAGCACAGGTTAGTGCTCAGCATCATGGAACATCCATCAGCGTGGAGAGAGAGAAAGGACTCTTCTTCCAGGAGTTGACCGGGGCGGGGGTCATGGTAACAGAGCAAGATGTCAACCCAAAACACGTTCTTTTCCCTGTCTTCTTCCGATCGTTATTATTATTAATAATGAGGTACTTGTAAAGCGCTTACAGTGTGCCAAGCACCGTCAAGTGCCGAACTAGATCCAAGTTAATGAGGTAACTGAGGCCTAGAGAAGCGAAGTGATTGGCCCAAGCAGACAAGTGGCAGAGCCAGGCCCGTGCTCTTCCCACCGAGCTACGCATCACATTTCTTCATCATCCGCCCGGCCCTAATGATACAGTCGTCCATGGGGCAGAGAGGAACAACACTTCTCCAGGACTCTCTCGACTCGGATATTTTTAGTTCTTCAATCTGAGGAAGGGTCCCTTTCTGCGACTCAGCATTCGCGGGCAAAATCCCTAGTTAAATAAGATTTATTTCAAGCTGCAGGCATCTAAGGGCCGATGTAGAGCTGCTGTTCTCTACAGTGCCACGGGAGGTCAGGCCTACTCTACAATCGTGAAATCCAACGGCCCCTTAACTCCTTAAGGGACACAAAAAACAACCAGTCTCTTGGAGCAATGAAGCAACCAAACGTTTATGAGAAAACATCCTTGAGTAAAGTTCTCACAAGGCAACCTGTCCCACTTCAAACATTCCTCCTAAATGTCTATTCCGAAAGGTGCCCTGGTGGAGATGCACAGTGTACAATTTTTATACACAGAAAAATACTCCTTCTTCCTTACTGATGAGATATTCTACTTGCCCTTTTGTAGCGTTTAGGGCAGAGCCTTGGACACCAGAGGCGCCTAGTTAATACCGCTCCTGGTGACTGAATTGCTTATTTAAGTCTCTACTTGGATATGTGCTTCGCGATTACCAATTCCTAAAGTAAACAGAAATTGAACAAGTCAATTTCAAATACCAAAGTTAATTAAATATGCTACTTTGGGGCGCATGATTTAAGATACTGATGCAGTTGATGGAAAAATCTTTGCTTTATAAAATGCATTTTAAAGCCTGATAGCTCCTTTCTCAAATTTTCCAGAAACCTCCCTTTTAAAATGTCAGCTTTTTTGACTCCCTGTGGAATATGGTTAGGAAAATATATTCAAATGAATAGAAAATGAATTAATTTATATTCACATTAACTTTCACTAGGAAAGCATCTGATTACAACCCTGATCGGATCCTCATTAGTTCAATGAGAAAAACAGATGAGACAGAGATAGCTTAAAATTATATATGGATGGATGTATTTTATTATGGATTGCTTGTTTTTGGTGATTTCATTATAAATCCCTCCCAGAATTAAACTTGAGGACAGAAATACAGACTTAGACTGAAGGTGATTATGAATGTGAAAACAGGTGAACGAGAAGAGCAGGTTGCTGTTTACTGGCGATCGAGACAGTAATCTTTTTCGAGAAGTAGCGTGGCCCGGTGGATAGAGCACGGGCCCGGGAGTCAGAAGGATCTGGGTTCGAATTCCAGCTCCACCACTTGCCTGCTGTGTGACCTTGGGCAAGTCACTTGAGATGTCTGTGCCTCAGTTACCTCATCTGAGAATGACACTGTGAGCCCCATGTGGCACTTGGACTTTGCCCAACCTAAGTAGCTTGTATCTACCCCAGCACTTAATACAGTGCCTAGCACAGAGTAAGGGTTTAACAAGTTCCATTAAAAAAAGACAACCCAGTAACCCATTTTGACAGTCGGAATGAAAGACATTTTGAAGTCACTCCGTACTGTCAGCTCTTCCAGATCTTAGTACAGTGACACATAGCAAGCACTTAACGAATATCATTTTTTAAAAATCACATAAATGTGAGTGAACTATGCCTTTTATCAGAAAAAAAGGGGATTGAAATGATGAACAGAGATTCTCCCTGCAGATACACTACTCCTTGAGAGTCATTTGGACCCTCTGAGGTAATCGCCTGGTGCAATTTTATTAAAAAATGTAGTCAATTGAAACCTGTTTAGTGACTTTCTAAAAATGACCTAAGATCCTTGAGGGTAAGGTTGCATCTATTTACTCTCTTGTACTATTCCCAGCACTTAATACACTGCTCTGCACTCGGTAAGTACTCAATAAATGTTACTGATTGATTAAGTACATCAAGAAAGTAGTGATGGAAGAATTTCACTCAGAATATATTAAAGACAGTAAATCCAGAATGTCATTGAATTGTGGAATTCCTCACTAAATTTTGATCTTTTCTATTTTTTTTTTCCCGCATTCAAGACTACCCCTCTCAGGGTCACACCTGGAGAGTTTCCAATACTCTACCAGTCTCGACTACAGAGGGAAAGTCAAACAGAAGCATATCCATTGCATTTCTAGCTTGGGCTAGTGAGTGGAAGGCAATCTGCTACAAGTCAAAACCTGTCTGTGCTGCAGCAGCAGGAGAGAGTTGAGGATGGAGACTCTACTGCAGGGAAGGAAGCAATGGTAAACCACCTCTGTATTTTTACCAAGAAAACTCTATGGATACACTACCAGAATGATTGCAGATGGAGGTGGGAGGTTCTGGCGTCACTATGGGTCAGAGAAAACAACATCATAAAGCAGGACGTTTCAAGACTAAGTTTAGAATACATAATTTTTTGGTTTGTTTTTTCCAAAATCTTTTCTACAGAGAGATTATAAATTTTTAATACATCACCAGGGTTGAAATTCTGTTGTAGTTGGACTTGAGTTAACATTTTCATTCAATGTCCCATGTGCAAATAAAGTCCTGTGTTAGGAGAGCAGGCTAGGTCCTGATTCTAGACTGAGATAGAGATTTTCTGTAGACTTAAAGCTTTCTGTGGTGAGGGAATGTCTATACCAACTGTTATAATGTACTCTCCCAAGTGTGCTCTGCATCCATTATGCACTCAATAAATTCAATAGATTTTTTAAATAGAAAACTTTGAAAAGCTAGTACAAAACACAGATTGATACATTTCAATGCCACCTATTGCATTACTATCTACATGTCAGAAAGCGAACCAATCTTTGGTGTCTCAAGCTCCATTCTAACCAACCACAATTTTAAGTAAGGAATTTGAAGAAATCACAAAAGTAAAACAAAATGAAACTATATCATCTCTTATGAACTTACTTGGAATCGTTAATGTTGCCCTTTTAAAAAGAGACTTAGTCATCTTCTATCTAGCTGATATATTTTATCAGACCAATCCAAAATGATCTGAACAACGTTCAATCAATTTCTATTTAGTAAAGCACAAAAACTTGACTAGCCCAAAGGACACACCGAACTCGGGACGCCCATTCTTCAGCTGTATGTTGGACCAGACCTACACTCTACTTACTTGCATTAACGGATTGGACTTTTCCTACTGTGGGCTCACCTTCCAAAGTGAGGACAGCTGTGCATATATGTACTGCCCTGTGTAGAATTTAGATGGCTTAAAATTCCATTTTCGGCTTCCCAGTTTATAGAGCCTTGTTAGCGTACTGGAGAAATGGCAAAACTGGAGCCACCTTGCCTTGGTCAGCATATGCTCAAGGGATAAACGGTGACTGCCTGATCAGCGAGCACAAGCTGCCCTGATGCATGGCTGCCAAATTCAAATGGACTTCAGTTGTACAGCCTGGACATACCTATTTCCACATTTTTGCATCAGATAGGAGTATTTTCACATCACCTGTGCACGGAACATGATGAACTCATTATTTCTTCCTAATACTTATTTCTTGACAATATGAGAAATTAAATTGATGAGTCATGAGACTAATTGGAAAGAAAGGGTGAAATATAATGAGAACTGGCCAACAATTTACTGTCCACAGGCAGGAAAGCAAGGATTTTTTCAGGATTATTCTTCCTTAGGTCTCTGATTTTCAAGTGGTCACAAAGCTAATTGCTGAAAGTCAAATAGCTCAATCCATCTATGGTAATTATTGAGCATTTTCAGAATGCAAATCACTCTACTGCGTGCTTGGGAGACTATATTAGAAGCCAGATACACACACCCTGAACTCATGGAATTCAATCAGAGAGACAAAAATCATTTGCTAGTAGCATAAAAATGTCAGAATGCGATAGCTGAATATGAATACATAGGCGGATAAATGTCGAGAGTAAGAATTAAAGATGGCTGATGATCATCTATACTATAAACTCATTGTGAGCAGGAAATGTGTATGCTATACTGCCATGCTGTACTTCTCCAAGCTCTTTGTACAGTGTTCTGCACATAAGTGCTCAATAAATATACTTGATTGATTGATATGGCTAGGAATTAATCTCAAGACAGTAAGCTCAGTATGGGCAGGGTATAGGCCTACCAACTCTATCGTACTGTAGTCTCCCAAATACCTAGTACAGTGCTCAACACACAGTAAATGCTCAAGAAATAGAATTGACTAATGGACTGATTAATTCGGAAGGCTTCCCAAAGGAGATGAGTTTTGTGGGCAAGTCACTTCACTTCTCTGTGCCTCAGTTCCCTCATCTGCAAAATGGGGCATAACTGTGAGCCTCATGTGGGACAACCTGATTACCCTATATCTACCCCAGTGCTTAGAACAGTGCTCTGCACATAGTAAGCGCTTAACAAATACCAACATTATTATTAGTATTATTATGAGGGCTTGGAGGATCAGGAGAGTTTTGGTCTGGCAGATGAGAGCATGGAGGAGTTCTACTTTGGGGCATGGAGTGAGTACCGAGTCCGAGCAGGGAGATTCAGGAGGGAGGAACAGTTACAAGGTGAACTGGGAGGAGCAAAAAGTGTGAACAGAGGACTACCTGGTGAGGAAAGTCAATATGTAAAATGGGGATAGCTAGAGGAGAGCCCTGAAGCCGGTTGTGAGATTCTTCTTCAACTGGAGAGAGGTTATTATTATTACCGTTATCCTTACTCATATTTATTGAGCACGTACTGTATGCAAATCACTGTACTAAGTGCTTGGCAGAATACAATATAAAATCAAACACATTCCCCGCCCATAATGAGCAAAATGTAGGAGTGTTTAAAGAGTGGAGAGTTGTGTGTCGGGGGGGGGGGGGGGGGCATTTCAAGACGATGATGCAAACAGCAGGTGGTTGTGGGGTGGTGAGGCTGCAGCAGAGGGACCCGTGAGGAAGCTGAGTCGGTAGACACCCATGCCACTCTGAACCAAGCGAAAACTCCTGCTCAATCAACTCTCTCCTCCCTCCTCATCCTCACTCCTCTCTTCTCCTCTTCCCACTACACCCCAACTCGCACACTACTCTCCCCTCAAGCCAACTCTCTCACTGCATCTTTTCATCTCTTTCATCATCGTTCCCTTGTTCATGCCCCCCTGCCCTCCCACCGCCTCCCTGAAACTCCCTTCCCCTTCACACATCGGGCAAACCGATGCTCACTCCAGCTTCAAAGCCCTGTTGAAATCACATCTCCTCCAGGAGGCCTTCCCTGATTATTCTCTCATCTCACCTCATAGTTCCACATCAGCTAAATCAGCTTTTCTGCATCGTAAGCACCTGGATACTCACACCCTGCACTGTACTTAGGTATCTACCTTCATATTCTATTTAATGTTGGTATTTAAGCGCTTACTATGTGACGAGCACTGTTCTAAGCGCTGGGGTAGATACAGGGTAATCAGGTTGTCCCACGTGAGGCTCACAGTCTTAATCCCCATTTTACAGATGAGGTAACTGAGGCACAGAGAAGTTAAGTGACTTGCCCACAGTCACACAGCTGACAAGTGGCAGAGCCGGGATTTGAACCCATGACCTCCGACTCCAACGCCTGGGCTCTTTCCACTGAGCCACGCTGCTTCTCTATTTAGCTTCCTCCTATCTGCAATTTATTTTAGTCCTCTAGACTGTAAGCCGCTTGTGGTGAGGGAATGTGATTAACTGTTATACTGTACTCTCGCAAGTGCTTAGAATAGTGCTTTGCGCATAGAAAGCCCTCAACAAATACCACTGATTGATACCGATCGATCGCCTCTCTCCCCAACTAAATTGTAAGCATCATGAGGGATTTTGTCCGATTTAATTATCTTGCATCTCTCCTAATGCTTAACACAGGGCTTCGTACACAGTTAATGCTTAATAAATACGATCATTATTAGTAGTAGGACTTAAAAATATCTGTGGTATCTTCAGACTTCTGCAATTGATGCTCTGCAGTTTATCAGAAATCCTAAGAAGCAATGAACTCTCACTTCATAAAGACGATCTTACCCTTTATTTAAATAAGGATATTTTCCTTAGGCGTTCTCAGATGCTGTGGACAAACAACCAGCCTCAACAAACAGCTTGAAACCGAAACAATCCATAACACATTCTGCTGCCCATCCTTTAGAATTTTTTTTTTTTAGGTATCCAGATGAGGCACACACACACATATGAAACAAAGATAGACCCTGGGTAATTGTAATTACATGTAGCCTAGGCATTTAACTCTCCTCGCTATTTACACACTGGCCTGAAAGAAACAGTAACCTTGGGACAACAACCTGGAAGTAGCAATCAAGAAAAAATAGGCCTCTCTTCTTATTACTGTAAGCTCACAGAGAAATAATTGGAATCACAACAATGTGGTAAAGGTGAGTGACATGCTTTCTTTCAATACTTTTTCTTAAATTGATTTTTTTCTCTCTGCTAAATAGGCATGTAGTTGCAGCTCTTTTACAACATCTGCACAAAAAAAGGATTTTACTATTGAGTGCCTTCTGTACTATACACTGTGCAAAATACACTAAACAAATGTCATTCCTGCCCTTTAGTGGTTCATTATAGTTAACATATCATCGAATATACTGTGTTGGCATGATAACCAATGGATACGATAAAACACCATCCTCTCTGTCCCAGAGGACAATAATCTTGTTGTTTGAGTCCTCCCTTTCTTTCAGCTCTCATATTTCAGAAGACAAGTTCGTTGTGGGCAGGGAATGTGTCTGTTTAGTGTTGAATTGCATTCTTCCAAGTGCTTAGTATAGTGCTCTGCATACAGTAAACACTCAATTTTCCCCGCTAGACTGTAAGTTCTTTGTGGGCTGGGAAAGTGTCTGTTTATTGTTGTATTGCAAACTCCCAAGTGCTTAGTTCAGTGCTCGGCACACAGTAAGCACCCAATAAATACAATTGAATGAATTAATTGAATGACTGATAGATCTCACCTATTCTTCCTCTACAATATTTTCCAGATCCACCTCTTCCTCCCAAATGGGTCTATTCTCATTTCTGCCTCCTAATCAATGCAAGAGTGATCCAAGGAATTAAAATCTTTTGAAGGTGTTTTCTTATATTCTTAGCAATTACTTCACGGCTTCTCCCAGAGCACTCCTACTTCTAATTCATCACGTCATGCCATTCTCCAAATCGCAATTACTTCTTTCACCTTTTCCCCTTCCCAGCCTCAAAGTTTTCTTAGAAACACACCTTCTCCATGAAATATTTAAATCCCTTCAATCATAACTCTACCAATTCAATATCTGCCCTTTATCAATAAGACTTCCTTTTTTTATTTAGCAATAGTCTACCCTGTTCCAGTTAGTTAGGCCTGGGTACATAATTCATACAATTAGTATTTATGTAGAAACCACACACAAACACACTTGTAGCTGTCCTGAGTCTCCCTTAAGGGCAAGAACCACTTCTCTTTTGTCACTCCCCAACCTAGGCTACAGTAGCTGGTGAATAAGTGATTCTAAATGACTGCGAGATAAAATAGTCATATAAATTAAAGATGTATTTATCTTACAGTTTAGGGGCAAACTAAACCCCCCTAATTATAAAATACTACCCTAAAGTATCTTATTGATTAATCAAAAACTGCTTCATGACTATTTAAGCCATAAAATCAATACCAAAATGGTTATATGAAGTAAAGATGCAATGGTGGATGTTTGAATGCATTAAGGGAATGTGTCTACCAACTCTATTGTACCGTACTCTCCCAAGTGCTCAGTACAGTGCTGATTAAGGCTGATTGAGTGGTTGGTTAAAAGAGCACTGTAACTTTTCAATACCTCCTTAAAGAGGTTGAAATTTTGATTTGATGTTTCATTATCAATTAATCTCTTGTTAGAAGTCTCAGCGAAGACAATTTAAAGATTGCATCAGCCAAGCCAAGGCTGATTTCTACAGTTCTGGAGACAGGAGAAAAAAACAAGGAAGTAGTTATGGCAGGGACAGTTCTGGATCAGGGAAGATGGCAAATAGAAGCCTCACATACTGAGGAACTCCCAGAACAAATTCTACAAAGAGGAGTCGTCAAGGAGAAATGAACTCTTGAGATTCCTTTCATCTTATGATTCTATGACTTTCATCAACCAAAAACCACTTTCTAAACCCACCTAAAGGTACACAACAGCTCATAGTTCTCTCTAATATTATTTTAGGAAGAGATTTATGTCCAGAAGCTTCCATTCTCAGCACAATTTTCACATTGCTTAAGTGCGCCTTGCATTAAAGCTCCTGCAGTCAAACTTTTTTCCTCCTGAAAACCAGAAGTCAGCAAAGTATAAAAATGAGGTAAATGCTGGAGGGAACTTCTCAAGAAAAAGATCTGGAATGGATTGACTCCAAAAAAATCAAATACGTCAAGCAAAGCATTTTGAAACTGCTTGCTATTGAATAATTTCTCCAAAGAGGAGGGTGAGAATCCTCCCCAGACTTTAACACTAAGGAGGTCAAAGTGGGGATTTGGTGTGGAAATATTGCTTGAGCCAAGAGGAACCACCATGGTTACTTTTTTCGTAGCGTACATCATTATGGACATGATTTTAGCTAGCAGAAGTATTGTTGGTACTGACAGAGCCTATGAATTATGTTTGTTTAGGGGTGCTATTGCACCCAGAAACATTTAACCTGACTGATCTGCTTACTCCCACCTTAAAAGGAGAAATTGATAGCAGCACTGAAGATGAAGGGGGGTATAAATTGGGGTGAGGGGACAAAGGAATTGGGTTGAAGCTGCTCCTACATATGCCTAAGAAAAGAAGGGCAAGGAAGGAAGCCGAATTCTCCCTAGTTTCACGTGCAGGGACACAGGCTGCAGCTCCTGATACCTACAACTAAGTTGCCTCTATTCCGTACCCCTTGACTGTAATCTCCTCAAGGACAGCGATCATATCTTCTAAATTTATTGGACTGTCCCAAGTGCTAGTAAAGTGCTCTGCACAGAGTATGTGCTCATCAATCAGTGATACTTATTGAACGTTTACTGTGTACGGAGCACCCTACTAAGCGTTTGGGAGAGTACGACACAACTGAGTTCACAGAAGTATACCCTATCCACACTGAGTTTAAAGTCTAGTTTATTGTGATCAATAAATACTACTGACTGATGGGCTGGTACTGTTGAGGGTCTCTAAAGCCCCGAAGTTTGGGGTTACGTCCACCATCGCAAGGCTGACCTACATTCACAGTAGGCTCATACGTGTCATTTTTTTCCATAGAAATCCTTAAAATAAGAAAAAAACAAGAATCAGGAATAAAATAATTGAGTTTGGGCACTAATTAGCTTCACAATTCAGGGTCACAAAGAAACAGCGTAAGAAAAAAGCCCATGCTTTTGGTAAGTGTAGCTGAAATGGTTGACTTTTTTTTGAAAGCTTGGGTCACTACAGACTACCCACCACAAACAAGTCTGACATTCTGAAAACTCATGGACTCGGGAGAAAAAAAATGGGTAAAGTGTTGGGGATGAGAAAAAGGAGAAAAATACCTTCTGCTCATGGTTTGTAGTTCAAATTCAAGCAATCTCAAAAGCATTTCTAGAATAGTCCAGAGAGTAATTTTCAATACGCTATAGGCTATATAATTATATAGGCTATATAATTAAATATGATTGTGATTAACTGCAGAACACTGAGAATAAACATAATTTCACTACTATACAAGAGTGAACAAATACAATCTTCCTGAAATAGCACATAGTAGCTTTGATGGGATCCAGTAAACTCCGGCTTTAATTCAATTCACATCTTCATGTACGGAAACTGTACATAATCAGTTCACCTTGTTGTCATGGATTTTGTAATGAAAAGATTTTGTCACTATGGAGAATGCACTGAAAAGCATCAGTGTATCACTTCCCGGTGAGAAATGAAAGTCTAAAATCTATTCAAAATGGTTGTGACTTTTGGCAGAAAAAGTCAGTAACATCAAACTGAAAATGAATCTACAAATTAGACTAATATTCAACTAGACTAAATTTGTTATCTTGTGTATTGATGCCACACGTATCAAGAAACTGGATTACAAAAAGATGAAACGCTGGCAGATAATCATATGAATCGAGGGTATTTATTACACGTTTAGTTTATGCAGCACACTAGTCTAGCAACTGGGAGAGTACAAGCGAGTTAGTTGACACGCTCCCTTGTCCTTAGGCAGATAAGCAGAAGTGCACTAGAAAAAATGATCCAGCTTATTTTGATGAGTTTGAAACTTGCTCTTTCATGAATTCATGGCTCCAAGCAATATTAAACAAATGTGTAAGAGGTAGGTGTGTTTTAATATGACAGCATTTTGCCATTCATACTTTGGTATGTCCTCACCTTCAAAAAATCAGTGAAACATTGCAAAGGTAATGGAAGAGTAATTTGAGAGCTAAGATACTATTATCCTTTTCCCTCCAAACGGATGTGCTAAATAATGGCCCTTGATGGAGAAGATAATAATTCATCACACCACCATCCTCATTCAAACCCCAAAAAGATAAAGTAAAGACTATTTACAGGAAATGTGGGATGTTACGATCTGCATGACATTTCCCAAGCAACTGGTATTTAGGTGGAAATGTATTTTCAAGTAAAACTGTTACAGTTATCTCATTGCCTAACATCATCTTTTATTCAACATCCAGCTGCTATTACTTCATTCCTAAACGGTCCCTAAAATAGCAGAATTAAAGTAATGAATTTAGTGACCATTTCTGGTAAATGGAGGGCAGCTTCATTAACAGGGAAGAAGAAATCAAACAATACCAGAGACAACTAGTGGTGATCCCGTAAGCTTTAATCACTACCTTAAGGCAGTTCCTGGCTTAATAGCCTAATGCATTAGTCTGTTCTGAAAACTACCTAGTGGACATTTTCTATTCAAAACTAAAATCCATGCATACTATCTTTGATATGCATAGAGAATTCTAATTCTAATTCTCCCCCTCTGGAACATAAACTCCTTGTGAGCGGGGAACACGTCTACCGTCTCTGAGCAGTGTGGCCAAATGGAAAGAGCCCGGGCCTGGGAGTCAGAGGATTGTGCTCTAATCCCAGCTCCATCACTTGTCTGCTGTGTGACTTTGGGCAAGTAACTTAACTTCTCTGTGCCTCAGTTACCTCATCTGTAAAATAGGGATTAAGACTGGGAACCCTATATTGGATGGGGACTGGTTATCTTGTACCTAATCCAGCACTTAGTTCAGCTCCTGGCACACAATGGGAATTTAACAAATGCCATTATACCAAATACCATTTTAAAAAAACCCCTTCTGTTAAACTGTACTCTCCAAAGCACTTAGTACAGTGCTCTGTATACAGTAAGTGCTCAATAAACATCACTGATTGATTGAATGATATCAAGCACAGAGGACATGAACAAACATGAACAAACCAGAGTCTCAACCTTGGCTACATCATATCGCCTATTCCTACTGCACACTAAAATACCCGCTTTGGGGCCTTGAGTACTTTAGTGGCAGGAAAAGCAACGAGCATACTTGAGCATCGGGGTAGTGTGGAGACAAGCAGAAGCGGCTGGAGAAGGTGAGTGTGAGCAGAGATGAGCTCAGCAGCTGCCTCCGCTGGCTCCCTGGAGTTCCCACTTCTATTTCCTACTTCCCCTGAGCCCAGCGCCACGCTCTTTAAGGGCTCTGTGCTGGGAAACTGGTGTGGAAACTCCCGGGGGGCAACGGAGAAACTGCTTCTGCCACTGTTGTTGTTTCTTACCTTCTTCCAACACTTCTCTCCTTTTTGTATGGTATTTGCTATGTGTTATGTGCCAGGCACTGTGCTAAATGCTGGGGTAGATACAAGGTTTTCAGGTTGGACACAGTCCGTGTCCCACACGGGGTTCACAGTCTTAATCCCCTTTTTACAGATAAGGTAAGTGACATACAAGAAAGTAAAGTGACTTGCCCAAGGTCACACAGCAGACATCTCGTCAGATTTGCAACAAGACTACATCTATACAGGCATGTGTTTTCATGTATATTTGTGTCTCCAGACGGGAGTTCGTGGGGGAGTCTGTCCCTTCATTTTGCGTGTATCACACTTGTGAGATTGCCTCGGTTTACCTCTCTGATGGTGTTATTCTAAATTTCTCCTCCTGTGTTTGCTGTTTTGTTCACCTCTGTCCCTTTGTCTACCTCTCTTGATCATCTTTTCTCCCTGTTCTCCTCATCCATCTCCCAGACATAATTCTAGAACACAGGCCTCTCTCCATACCAGTTAGGACACGAAAATAATCAAGTCTCTTTATAAATAGTGTTAGTGATTTTAAGCACCTGAACCTCACTGCCAAAACTGAAGCAGTGTGACCTACCGAAAAAAGCTCAGGCCTAGGACTCCAAAGATCAGGATTCTAATTCCGGCTCTGTCACTCGCCTGCTGTGTTACCTTGGGCAAGTCACTTAACTTCTCTGGTCCTCAGTTTCCACAGCTGTAAAATAGGGATTCAATACTTAGACTGAGAGCACCCTGTGGAAGAGTGACTTTGTCTAAACTAATTAACTTGTATCTATCCCAGCATTTAGAACATTATTTGACACACTGTAAGTGCTTAATATCATGAAAAAAACAAACTGAGGAGCATCTCCAGTCTTTGTCCCCAGTCCCCTCACCTTTTTTCTCTCTTATTTGCCTCTGTGTACCCCTTAAGTAGAATGGCCTAGTGGATAAAGCACGGACTTGGGAGTCAGAGGACCTGGGTTCTAATTCTGTCTCCACCATCTGTCTGCTGTGGTCTTCATTCACCTTCCGCGTGTCTCAGTTCCTACACCCGTAAAATGGGGATTAAGACTATAAACCCCATGTAAGATGTGGATTGTGTCCAACCTGATTATCTTGTATCTATCGCAGATCTTAGTACAGTCCCTGGCACATAGTAAGCTCTTAACAAGTATAAAACTATCACTTTAATACTCACTCCAGCCCTAACAATGCTTGGGCATTCTTTTATTCTCCTAACTCCCCTGTCCCTAATCCATTTTTATGTCAGTTTCCTCCTGAAGACTGAAAGGTCCTTTTGAGCAGGGTTCATGTCTACCAATTCGGTCGCATTGTACTTTCCTATGCACTCAGTACAGTGTTCTGCACGTAGTAAGTGCTCAGTAAACACCTCTGATTGATTGATTGATTGAATTGAGGAAACTAGAGTAAATCAATCAATAGTATCTATAGAGCACTTTGTACTAAGTAGTTTAGAGGGTACAATAGACACATTTCCTGCCCTCAAGGAGTTTGTAATCTAGCACAGGAGACAGACACTAAAATAAATTACAGGTAGGAGGAAGCAACAGAGTTTAAAAACATGTTTAGAAGGTAAGGGCTCAATTGCAATAGGAAAGGAAATAGGGTGGTGAAATGACAGGGAAGGTTCTACCACAATCCTTAATCCACAAGGATTAAGCATGAGGGAGAACAGGTATTTACTCACGAAGTGAATTCATTCCCAAATGAACTGAAATGAATCTCACTTAAACTTTATTCAGCCAGAAAGGCTCCTGAAAAACCTATCAATAAGTTGAAGCCTGATAAGATTTATGGTTAAAGATGTCAAAGTTCTTTTATTCACCTCTGAATTAGGGTTTTATAGATTAAGGGCTCCTGAACTGAAGATGGCAGTTTCTGATATAAAAGACTTGGAAAATATGTTCCCCGGTGTAAATGTTTTATGGCTGTAGATCTTCACACCTCCCAAAGATTTCTACTGCTGTCTCTTAAACCACCAACTTTGAAATTAGTGGCTATTAAGAATGGTTCCCCAGATGCTCGAAGGAAGAGGAGCTAGCTAATGGGGAAATCAATGTCTTTTCACTTGACAAATACTTTTCAAAGCGACCAATGAAAAAGAATTGGGTTTCAAAGGGCAACTCTTTCTAAAGGAACCACAGGTCTCAGCTAAGAGTCTTAATGGAATGGTGGGTTCAATCAATTTTAACCCCAACAAGAAATCCAACTGCATCTGACTTGTTTTTTTGACTTTCATAGTGATTCTTGAATCACAATATCCTTATTCTTTCTAACTTCCTTGGGCAGCATGCTGGATGGGAGGTGGAGGTAGAGAGGACAGAGGTAACAAATTCCAGCCAATCTCCCTGACTCCAGAAGGGGCACCTAGAGCCTGGTGCCCCTCGACAATAGACTTGAATTTTGAATCACTCAACCCGAGCACCAGAGCATTCAACCTCAGAAAGACTAGTGGCTTCACTAGTAGTTGCTGTGGCCATGGGTTCGTTGTTGACGAAATGTACATCGCCTTAATTCTATTTATTCGCTATTGTTTTAATGAGATGTTCATCCCCTTGATTCTATTTATTGCCATTGTTCTTGTCTGTCCGTCTCCCCCGATTAGACTGTAAGCCCGTCAAAGGGCAGGGACTGTCTCTATCTGTTACCGATCTGTACATTCCAAGCGCTCAGCACAGTGCTCTGCACATAGTAAGCATTCAATAATTACTATTGAATGAATGACTGACTTCGAATCACGAGGAACCTGAAATTTTGCTCCTCTAGCCACAGCACCCTACTGACTTTGTTTTTATTTTGTGTATTTGCCTTTATATTTTACACTGTTTTATTGTTCCTGATATGTCTGTCTCCAGTGCTCTCCCTGCACCGATATTCACAGACTATGAGCCCCTCAGGGGACAGGGTCTGTGTCTAATTCCCACCTGCGTATTCTTTCCCTGTACCGCATTCTCTCCCCGTACTATACAGTACTCTTCCACACAGTAAGTGCTCAATAAATACTATTAACGCTATTTCGGGCCAAATTCACTATACCCCAATCGAGACTAGAGAATGACAGGCAGGACTGGTTTCACATGGGTAGAGAGTGTAGGATGTGGAAAATGATTTTCCCAAGAGCCTAAACATCAGCCTAATCAGAATACATTCCAGATCTTACTTCTTTATATATTTACTACTATTATGATATCAAAATATGCTCTGGTATTTCCTCTTAATTAGCTTGAGGGCCATCTCCTTATGTCATTAGAGATAATGTGATATGAAAAATTATACAGCTTCCCTAAGGCAAAGATGGCAATCAATCAATGGGTTTTATTAAGTGCTTACTGTGTGATAAGTCAAAAGTCTATGATTAAAGTTGAAACAAGTACCTCTAGTGCAGGGCAAAATTTTAAGATGCCTGAGGCTTGCAAAGTATATGTAATAATTTATCTCCAAATTGATCTCACAGTGACACCACAAAATACAATGGAATATTATTATTATTATGCCTATTTTACAGTTGGAGGAAATGAATTCAGAGGTTCATAACTTACTTAAGTTCACACAACCCAGCAGCTGTGCAGAGGTGGGCTGTAGTTTGTATAGAAAAAAGGGACGGGTCACCAGCATCTCAGTGGCAGAACAGTGACGACAATTCAAGTCTTCAGCTTCCTAAACCAGCCTACTTTCCACTAGAGGTGATCAGCCAAAGAGTTGTTTGCTAAAACTCACTTGGACAGTTGGGAGCGTGGTTCACATCTTAAACTCTAGTTCACTGCCAATCTCTGGCCCCCATCCTGCCTCTGGCCTGGAATGTCCTCCCTCTTCATATCCAACAGATGATCACTCTCCCCCAAACCTTATTAAAAGCACATCTCCAAGAAGCATCCCCCGACTAAATCCTCATTTCCTCTTCTCCCACTCTCTTCTGTGTTGCTCTTGTACCTGGATTTGCACTCTTTATTAACTCTTCCTTCAGCCCTCCAGCATTTATGTTCATAACCATAGTCGACTTATAGTAATGTCTGTCTCCCCCTCTAGACTGTAAGCTCACTGTGAGCAAGGAAAAGTGACTATCAACTCTGTTATATTGAACTCTCTCGAGCACTACAGTGCTCTGCCCGTAGTAAGCACTCAATAAGTATGAATAATTGCTTGATTCACATACTAAACAATGGATAATCAAGATAATCAATGGATGATCAATTACTCGTTTGTAAAAAAAAAAAAAAAAACGGTTATTATTCCTACCTCTTCTTGAAAGCCTCGCCATTAATTCAGGAGTGTTTTTATGGCAATGATCCCCAGAAACTTGAATTTAACTTCTCCAATCACTGCTGCACAACTCAGGAAATGCAAATGTTGGAAACAAAACTATTTTAGATAGCATGATTCTTAAAATAATCCCTAAAATTAAGTTCTGCTGAATGTTCCTATCTGAGATGAAAAGGGGAAAATGGAGACAGCCCAAAAGAAGCTGTTTGAAATAATTTCTATTTTGTTTAGTTTTTGTCAGGTTTGACCTTGTTCCCCAGAGCTTCAGCTAATTGTTATTATTATTACTATTACGGCACTCGTTAGACATTTACTATATGCTAAGCACCAAACTAAGTGCTGGAGTAGATTCAAGATAATCAGATTGGACACAGTCTATGTCCCATACGGGGCTCACAATCTAAGTAGGAAAGAATATGATTTAATCCCCATTTTACAGATGAGGGAACCAAGGCACAAATAAGTTAAGTGACTTGCCCAAGGTCAGCTAATGCCCCAGCAACCTCAATGAGCCGATATTCTCAGCAAAACTCCTCTAGGATATCCTGCTTCTGGAGATGACATCATACCTTTCGGTTCAATATGTCTGCTCATGTATGGATTTTTTTGCAGCAGTGAATAACAAATAACATCATGCATTACAATTATGCTCCTTCCCAGCACAGCGGCTACACTGACGCATGGAATGTCAGGAAGGACGACACGTTTTAGAACCGCTGCTGTTGGGAAGCAACTGCCATTTCAACTGCGTTTCACGTCTAATCACAGAAAACCACCTCAAACAAAATATCAGAGCACAAATCCCAGCAACAAACACAGTGTTTGCTGAACTTATGGGCATAGCCAGAAGCAGACACGGCTATATTTAGTGATGTCTATTGGGATTAAAACCATATCTGGGATGTATAGTATAATCAACATCACATTGGAAGCACGGACTCAGGCTGTTGACCCATATTAAAACAGACTTCTTAGCTGCTGGCTTTGGTTCGTGATCCAACTGCAAAACATACGCAATATGTGCTAGAAGAAAACTGGAAACAGCCTGTAATGTCCCGAGTTACACAGCCAAACTCCACTCACTTAAGCAAAGGCACGTGCGTGGATATTACAGAGGTTACTCATGTGATAGATGGAAATTAAATCTCAGAGGGCAGATAATGAGCGTTTTGCTCCTACTGTACTCGCACAGTTGCTTGAAACAATGCTCTGTATGCACAAGATGTTCAGTAAATATCACTGATTCATTCATTCACTGCACACAGATATCACATAGTCAAAATAGGTGACCTTGATGATTTCCAAAAGTTTATAAAGGTCTTTCAAAGCTTGGACAAGGGGAGAGGAGAGTGACGTGGATCCACGTCAGTGCTCTGAGAAGTTGCTCCCATCATCGTTTTCAATATCGTAGTCTGTGAGCCCCTTGAGAGATAGAGTTCGAATCTAATTTCCACCTATATACTCTCCCAGGGCTTAAAACAGTGTTCTGGGCACACCAAACACTTAAAAACTATTACTACTAAGTAAGCATCGATGATGCTAATAATGGTATTTGTTAAGTACTTACTTTGTGCCTAGCACTGTATTTTGTGTTGAGGTAGGGAGAAGATAAAAGAGATGAGTTAGGAGGGCAGGAGAGCCTCACTTCACACATGACTGTGCACCCACAGAAAAACACACACACGCATATTCTCTCCCCTCCAATTCTCCCATTCTCCCAATGAATAGAGCACAGGCCTGGGTTCTAATCCCAGCTCTACCAATTGTCTGTTGTGTGACCTTCGGTAAGTCATTTCACTTCCCTGGGCCTCAGTTACCTCAGTCGTAAAATGCGAATTGAGACTGTGAGCCCCATGTGGGACAGGGACTATGTCCAACCCTATTCACTTGTATCCACACCAGTGCTCCATTCAGTGCTTGGCACATAGTAAGTGCTTAACCACCATTATGATTTGTTGTTGATGATTTACTGATGCTAGGTGGTGAAGCTTTCTGGCGGGAGTGTGGCGGTCTTTGGCGAAGACCTCACTTTGTTTCAAGGCGGGAACAAGTGTGGAAAAGGTGAGTTTTGCACCACTGTGCAAGAGTGAATCGAACGTGGCCGTGGTGGATGAGAGCAAACCTGCTCCTCTGACTGTGGATAGTCCAGCTAACAGTGAAACCAGGGAAAAGTTCCTCCTTTCTCTTAATGGAAAAAATCTGTTTATTTTCTAGACTGATAAAGAACTACCCTTTTCAGTTTGAATAGATGATACCTTCTTGACAATCTGCAAGCCAAATAAAAAGTTAGAAAGGAATACTTAACAGCTTGGCTAACTCCCAAAGGTAAGGGCAGGTCCTTTGGAGGCCAGTCAGTTGACCTGGGAAGCAGCTGAGCCTAGTGGAAAGACTATGGACCTGGGAGTCAGAGGACCCAGATTCTAATCCTGACTCTGCCACTTGCCTGCTGTGTGATCCTGGGCAAATCACCTCACCTCTCCATGCCTCAGTTTCCTCAACTGAAAAATGGAGATTCAAAACCTGTTC
Organism: Ornithorhynchus anatinus; assembly: GCF_004115215.2. NCBI lineage: Eukaryota > Metazoa > Chordata > Mammalia > Monotremata > Ornithorhynchidae > Ornithorhynchus > Ornithorhynchus anatinus. The sequence continues at coordinate 34,165,571 of NC_041739.1, forward strand.
TCCTTCCTACTTAGATTATGAGCCCCCATGCGGGCCAAGAACCGTGTCTGTCCTGATTAACTCGAATCTAATCCACCGCTTGCAAGCTTAGTAAGTGCTTAACAAATACCATAGACACAATAAAATAATAAATAATGGCACAGATGTCTGTCCTTCATCTATCTTGTTGAACTGGCATGTGGCTTTGACAGCTGGCTGGCAGTAAAAGGGCTTCCAGGGAGAAGTGCCCACATATCTTCAAATTTCCTAGCCGCAATTGACCGATCAATCAATAGAATTTATTGAGTGCATAATCTGTGCAGAGCACTGGACCTAGCACTTGGAGACTATAATTGAGGGGACAAGCATATTACCGGCACTAAAGAAGCTTACAGCCTTGGGAGATGGTTGAGGTTGCAGGTTGTAATGCCGGTATATTTGAAGCTTAGTATTTGCCTCACTGGAAGATGGGTGGCCAATCTGGGCCTTCTCCATCTTCAAGTCGGTTCCAAGGGACTGATTCCTAAAGGATGGAATGTATAATACTCTCCTCCCTTCTCTCTTTCTACCGCCCACCCCGCACGCTCCGCTCCTCTGCCGCCCACCTCCTCACCGTCCCGCGGTCTCGCCTATCCCGCCGTCGACCCCTGGTCCACCTCCTCCCCCGGTCCCGGAACGCCCTCCCTCCTCACCTCCGTCAATCTAATTCTCTTCCCCTCTTCAAATCCCTATTTAAAGCTCACGATCTCCAAGAGGCCTTCCCAGACTGAGCTCCCCCCCTTTTTCCCTCTGTCCCCTCTACCCTCCCCCTTCACCTCTCCGCAGCTAAACCCTCTTCTCCCTCCTTTCCCTCTCCTCCCCCTCTCCCGTCCCACCTCCTCAGCACTGAACTCGTCCACTCAACTGTTTATATCTTCATCACCCTATTTATTTTGTTTATCTTGTTTAATGAGATGTACATCACCCTGATTCTATGTATTTGCCATTGTTTTTATGAGATGCTCTTCCCCTTGACTCTATTTATTGCCATTGTTCTTGTCTGCCTGTCTCCCCCATTTAGACTGTAAGCCCGTCAAAGGACAGGGGCTGTCTCTATCTTTTGCCGATTTGTACATTCCAAGCGCTTAGTACAGTGCTCTGCACATAGTAAGCACTCAATAAATACTATTGAATGAATGAATAATCCAGTTTGGTGCTGAATACACCACGGGTCTAACATCAAGCCATCTACCACATTCCACCCCCCCTCAATACTAAAAGTGACATTTAGGTAAGTCTCATATGAGACAGATAAGCAATAGCATAGTCTAGTGGTTAGATCACGGGTCTGGGAGTCAGAAGGACCAAGCTTCTAATCCCAGCTCTGCCCCTTGTCTACTGCGTGACCTTAGGCAAGTCACTTCACTCCTCAGTGCCTCAGTTTCCTCACCTGTAAAATGGGGATTAAGACTGTGAGCCCCATGTGAGACAGAGACTGTGTCCAACCCGATCAGCATGTGTCGGGTATAAACTGTATGAACATACGTATTTATTAAGCACTTCCTGTAGGCAGAGCACTATATTAAATGCTTGGAAGGGTACAGTAGAAGTAAGAGATAAGGGCCCTGACCTCAAGGAACATACAATCTAATGGAGGAGTTTACCAATCTAATTTTTCAGTCCCACCAGGTCGAGGGGATTCTTAAGGAAGAACCTGGAGCTGGAGGTTTTCTGAGGACCTCCCGCCCCACCCCGATGACGTGATATGGCCTGACCCGGCCAACCCCACAGGTGATTGCGCAATTGGGGCTGCGGCCACCCCATGATCAGTTCGGGTCTCTGACCCTCTCCTGCCTACTTTGTGAGCAGCATTGGTCACTGGGGCCAAAAATCACAGTAAGGTCTCCACAACCCATTTTCATTCCCAGGAGGTAAATCCATAAATCGATAGAACAACCACTCCCAGATGGTTATGCCAAAGAATTCATAAAGTAGTCTTGGGGCCGTGGGAGACATCTCTTTAAACCCTGGAAAGAGTTACTGGGGAAAGGAAAAAGGCCTTCTTTGGAGTTTCTTTGAAAATCAGATCGAGTCCTCCGGGCCTGAGGCGGCTCTGGACCTACTTGAAGCTGGGAGTGAGCTATGAAAAAGGCAACCCAGTAGAAATACAAAATAGAAAACCACTTGACAGTTGCTCCATATCCCTTATGCCATACACCAATTATCCCCTATATACCTGCTCGCTTCATATATATGTGGTGATAAATGGAGGGCTTTGAGCATGTAGATTCCGGAAGGACAGAAAATGCTAATTAAGGCATTAAGTTATCATTTTTACTCAGAACCAAAATGATGAGAAACATTTTCCCAGAAGTGAACTTATATTCTAGTGAATTATATATATAGGAAATTTTTAATGGCATTTGTTAAGCACTTACTATGTGCCAGGTGCTGTACTAAGCGCTGGGGTAGATAAAAAGTTGTCAAGATGGACACAGTCTCTATCCCGAATAGGGATTACAGTCCTAATCCCCAATTTACAGATGAGGAAACTGAGACAGAGAGGAAGTGAAATGACTTGCCCAAGGTCACACAGAAGATAAATGGCGGGGCCAGAATTAGAACCCAGGTCCTTCTGACTCCCAGGACCGTGCTCCATCCACTACGTCACGCTGCTTCTCAGTGCATTTAATACAGCAGCATCGGACTTTGGCATCTAACTGCAGTAGTAGAAATAGTATTTATTGAATTCTTACATTTTGATAGAAGGAGACATCTACAGACGACAAAGAGGGGAAAATTAATTCCTTTCCTGCTACAATGCATCTGGCAGAGCTATTCATCATTCACATCCAAAATTAAGCAGGAAATTAACCTTATTGGAACTTACTTGCTTACTTCCCTCTTTCATTCTACTGAATAATTTACTTCTTGGAATGAAAACACATCCATCATGAAGAAAGCATTTTGTCCCAGAAAAGCCTCATTTTTAGCTTTCCTATAGTTTTCACAGCTTGGCATTAGATGAAGTTCCTACAAGAAGCCACCAAAGTACTGTGGAGTGAAAGCCCTAGTTTGAAATAAAAGCAAAGGCTGTCAGGAATAAAAGACGGTGATTGGCTTCTCTGTCCGTCAAACTCCGTTGATATGAGATGGTAACTAAATAATCTGGCAGAGAAACAGGCTTCATTTACAGTGCCATGTGTACATGGGAAAGACTCAATTGACATTAAAAAATCAAATCAAATTCCTTCTAGGCACCAGAGAACTATCATATGAACCCAGAAGCCTACCCACCTGGGTTCTCTTAGGAATAGGCTGTTATCTCAGACCGCCAGTACCTTGTGGGCAGGGACCACCAACCCTATTGCACTTTCCCAAGCACTTAGTACAGTGCACGACATTCAGTGAGCACTCAATAAATACCACTGATTGACTGCGGTGACTCGTGTAGAAAAGGGACTGTAGCCTATTCTGAAGCTGACTGATTCTCCCACCTCACTTCCATGAACCTGTTAGGATGAGAGAATCCTTGGAGCGATAAAAGGTTTATGGTCACCCCTCTAACCTAGGTGGACACTGAGCTAATGTCCTTATATGACAGACTGGAAAAGTTACCTTGTATGATGAGCCTCATCCTATCCAAAAACTGCGAGAAGGTTTCCAAACATTGGAAAACAAATTACTGGGTTATATGAAAGGCAGTGGTAGTCTAAAGGTTGTTCTGAAAATGTCAGATTCAGAAATGGCCATGAGTAGAGCAAACAGGTTTGAGAGATACACAGTATGGGCTTTTCCTAACACGTACGGAATAATTTTACCAAGATTCGGTTTATGGTGTCAAGGTCTTAGTAATAAATGGCAATAATAATCGTGGTACAAAGTGCTAAACTCCGTGTGATACAACATATGCAGATCAGACACAGTTTCTGTCCCACATGAAGCGCTGAGTCTAAGCAGGGAGAAAGAACAAGTATTTAATCCCCTTTTTACATATGAGAAAACTGAGTTCTGGAGAAAGTTAAATGACTTGCCCCAAGGCCCTGTGGATCTTGTGAATTCTGTGTCTAAATTCATTAATTCATTCAACCAATTGTATTTACTGAGCCCTTACTGTATGCAGAACATTGTACTAAGCACTTGGAAAAGTACAAAAAAACCAACCCAGATATATTCCTTTCTCACAACAAGCTTACGGTCTAGAAGGGGGAGACAGACATCGATGCCAAAATTAAATTACAGATATTTACATAAGTGTAGAAGCAGTTTGGCATGGTGGATAGAGCACAGGACTGAGAGTCAGGAGGTCATGGGTTCTAATCCCAGCTCCACGGCTTGTCTGCCGTGTGACCTTGGGCAAGTCACTTAACTTCTCTGGGCCACAGTTACCTCATCTGTAAAATGGGGTTCAAGACTATGAGTCCCCGTGGGACAGGGAGTGTGGCCCACCTGATTATCTTGCATCCACCCCAGCGCTTAGTACAGTGCCTGGCACAGAGAGAGTGCTTAACAAATACCATAATAGTTACTGTCAGTGCTGTGGGTCTGGGAAGGGGGAAGAACAAAGGGAGCAAGTCAGGGAAGGTCTCTTGGAGGAGATGGGCCTTCATTAAGGCTTTGACGGGGGAGGGGAGCGGGGGTGGAGAGAGTGTCAGATTTGAGGAGGGAGGGCGCTTCAGGCCAGAGGCAGGACATGGGCCAAGGGTCGACAGTGAGATAAGAGAGATTGAGGCACAGCGAGAGGATTAATAATATTGGTATTTGTTAAGCGCTTACTATGTGCAAAGCACTGTTCTAAGTGCTGGGGTAGATACAGGGTCACCAGGTTGTCCCACATGAGGCTCACAGTCTTCATCCCCATTTTACAGATGAGTTAACTGAGGCACAGAGAAGTGAAGTGACTTGCCCACAGTCACACAGCTGCCAAGTGGCAGAACCGGGATTCGAACCCATGACCTCTGACTCCCAAACCCGTGTTCTTTCCACTGAGCCACGCTGCTTTCTAAACACTAACTTTTTTTTTTTTAACACTAAAGGAGTGAAATGTGCATGCTGGGTTGTAGAAGGAGAGTAGAGAGGTGAGGTAGGAGGTGGCGGAGTGTTTTTAAAGCCAATGGTGAGGAGTTCGATGTGGAGGTGGAATGGCAACCACTGGAATTTTTTGAGGAACGGGGTGACATGTCCTGAATGTTTTTACAGAAAAATGATCCAGGCAGCAGAGTGAAGTTTGGACTGGAGTGGGGAGAGACAGGAGGCTGGGAGGTCAGCAAGAAAGCTGATGCAACAATCCAGGTGGGATAAGATGAGTGACTGTATTAACATGGTAGCAGTTTGAACGGAGAGGAAAAGGCGGATTTTTAGTGATGTTGTGAAGGTGGGACTGACAGAATTTAGTGATGGATTGAATATGTGAGTTGAATGACAGACAGGAGTCAAGGATAACGCCAAGGTTACAGGCCTGTAAGTCAGGAAGGACAGTGGTCCCAACTACAGGGATGGGAAAGTCAGGGGCTGGACAGGGTTTGGGTGGGAACATAAGCAGTTCAGTTAGCACCGTGCTGCGTTTTTGTGATTCATTTATCAGTAAAAAGATGTTTCCATCTTTCATTTATACTCTATTTCCTTTTTGGATTGCTCTTTATTCACCTAAACCACCCCATCAGAAAGGACATAAAAGTTATCAGTGAGAGATGCTTCCATATGCCACCACGCATCAGTGTCAGGAACGGAAGGAACAGGTCTATCAACTCTGTTATATTGTCCTCTCTCAAGCATTGAGTACAGTGCTCTGCACACAGTAAGTGCTCAATAAAACAGGAAACACACATTAGATAAAGGGAAGCAGGGTTAAGGGATATGGCCAGACCACACAGAAAGAGATTATTTTGGAAAGCTCAAGTCGAAAACATCTCATCAATTACCCGACTTTTTTTTAGAAGTAAAAATGAAAATAGGAGTACGGTTTGATCACTATTTCACATCCACAGAATTTTCTTCCAGTACAACAAAGACTGTTTTCCTGTTTGTAATTATAGGGCTGATTCAGTCACCCTATTTTAACCCTGGTAGCAGATTTGCGCTTGAAAGGAATATTTATTGATTTTCTTCAGTTAATCCCTCCTTTCTAAAGATTGAATCTAATTCCAGCACATCTAAATGATCCCCTATTGCAAATAAATATCTGTGACTGCCACTAAGCTAGCTATTTTTTGTCCACTGCCCCTTCTTCATGAGCATCTGAATCGTGCCTCTCATCAAAACTGTGGCGGAACGTGGGAGGTGGTACATTTTCTAGAGTAAGCAAATAAAGTTCTCAGGAGTTGGGAGTAAATTACATTTAGACAGTAAAAATCTTGCAGATATTGGCCCCCGAGGAAAGAGAGTTAAGTATGCCAGTCGAAGCTGTTTTTTTTTTTTAAGTAACATAACTCCGTGGAAATGTATTCTTCGCTACTCTCGATAGCTGGAGTGCTTTTTTGACCCATTAGCTTGAAATTGCTTCTGAAATGACCTGCTTACCTCTTCCCCAGGTGCTCCAGTTACGTAGGATCAACCGGAAGCCCAAAATATTTCACAAGATCAGCCTTGGCAACCTCTTACTCTGAAGTTTTTTTTTTCCATGTGCTAGCTGAATAACTCTTGTAAATCATCAATAAAAATGTCTGAATCAAAGACACCAAAATCAATGAGCTGGCATTGAAAGCAATGCACTCTTACATGAAATTAGGCTGGCTCAGAGAATGCTGGGCATTTATACACTAAATTTGGTTCACATTGGATGAAGCACCTCTGAGGTTTTTATGCTTGGAAATCATCAGCAGGGCATCCAAGATGTTTTGTGCTCAACGACAACTACAAAAAGTGCACTGTCCTTTTAACTTTTCATTTTCTTCCTACCTTTTGCAGTATTAGAAAGGAAGCTTTGATTATGCATCCATAATCTGTCCCTGCCAAAGAAACAGGAGTAAACATGCACTGGGGCCAAATTCTGCAGGGACTCCCCGTTAGTTTAAGAAACTGTCCTGTGATCCTGCCATCTCTCTACCGGGACTACCTTTCCTTTTCTACAAGTACTGAGAGATGTTGGTGCATATCATTTATCACTGGAAAAATGAAGTCAATAGATCGCTTTAATTTGTGCCAAAACTCTGCTGAGCTCATTCAATTTTCTGCAAATGCCTTCATGCTACAGACCGTTTTCTATCCTTTCCACCTACACCCGTATGGGCTGAGATGCTACCTTTTCTCTGCCCTCTACGGCACTTGGTAGAGGCATCTGGATGACAGCCTGTTTCAATTCGGCTAATTCGATCATTTATAGTAAACGTCTTCAGATCTGTCCTCCAGGCTTGTGAGGTTGTTTTGAAATAAATTGCTGACAGACTGACTAATTAGGGTACAAAGTGTGGTTTCCCTTTTTTTTTTTAATATAACCTGGTCTACCTCTATCCATCTCACTCATGTCCCCCAAGGCATTGTTTCTTGATTATTTCCCTCACTTTATATAAAATTATTGAATAGAGTTTCCAGTTTTTTTTTTTTATTGTTACACTCAACTATATTAATTGGACAGTGGTTTGGAGTAAAGCACTTTCTGGTAGGTCTTAGAGGCACCAGCCTGGAGTAATAATTTTGGGGGGAGAATGGCATCACTGGGTAGAGCCCCATCTCGTGACTGCAGGGTGGGCAGAATCCCCTATAACAACTTTTAGAACACTGAGAAAATACTGATTGATAGTGTCCTGGGGTCCCCGTCCATAAGCCTCTAGTCAAACTGAATGACATTTCAGTGTACACTTAGAATACAAGCAGCCAATATTATAGTAATTCATTTTACACTAAAATTTTATAATTAAAAAAAACACTGAAGACCAACAATTAGCTTTGTGCCTATATGCAGTTGTGAATGAGAAATGTGTCTACTAAATCTGTTATATTGTACTCTTCCAAGTGCATAGTACAGGGCTCTGCACTCAATAAATATTACTGATTCATTCATATGGCAAAAAATAAGTCTGTACCTAGTGGTGAAAATGGAGGTCATAATTGTGATATTTGCAAAGGGCAATGTTCCAAACACTGTACTAAGTGCTGTAGATAAGAGTCAATCAGATCCCATGTGGGACTCACATTCTAAGTAGGAGGGAGAACAGGTATTGAATCTCCATTTTGCAGATGAAGAAAGTGAGGCACAGAAAAGTTAAGAGATTTGCCCAAAGTGACGGCAGACAAGTGGCGGAGCCAGGATTAGAACCCAGATCCTCTGATTCTCAGGCCCACGCTCTTTCCACTAAGCCATGCTGCTTCCCTTAAAAAGAAAGTACCTCCTGTTTCCCGTTCTGCCCTCTGTGTGCACATATAAGGTCAGAAACTTTGCAAAGAGGACTCAAGAAACTTTAAAAATGATCAACTGCATACTCTATGGTACTTTAAATCAATTATTCAACTCTATCAATGATATTTACTGAGTGCTTACTCTGAGTGCTTACTGAGTGCTTACTCTGCAGGGCACTTTATTAAGCACTTGGGAAAGTACAATACAATAGAGGTGGTAGACCTAATCCCTGTCCACAAGAGCTTGCAAACTACAAGAGGGAGGGGAGAAATAGCCCTGTGATTTTAACGTCTCTCCGGGAGGTTAGACTCCGGGTGGTACCATCAGAGGCCTAGGTCGCCACGGCAATTTCCAGTAGGGTGGGGATTATTTTGGGGAATCCAAGTTTGTACACCCCCGAGATTGACCTAATTGGCAACCTTAGTGACATGCTGCCATTCTCCTAATGACTCCTACATTTGGCGACCTTGAAAGGGTTGGCAAGCATCCAGGGTTCAGCGAGCCGGGCCCCCACCTTAAGGTCTGCCTGCTGAGGTTTGAAGAAATGTCAGTGCCTGCTTCCTTCCCTCCCTCTCTCCCCAGATTAGTAACATGGCCTAGAGGGTAGAGCATGGGGCTGGGAGTCAGAAGGACCTGGATTCTGGTCCCGGCTCTACCACATGTCTGCTGTGTGACCTTGGACAAGTCCCTTCGTTTCCCTGTGCCTCAGTTCCCTCATCTGTTACAACTGTGTGCCCCATGTGCCCCATGGACAGTGTCTAACCTGATTATCCTGTATCTAAGTGCTTAGTACAGTGCTTTGCAAATATTAAGCACTCAAATGAATAAATCAATCTATCCCAGCACTTAGAACAGTATCTGGCACAGTAAGCACTTAACAAATACCATTAGAAAAAGCTCTCTGAACTGTCATACTCCACATGCACAGATAGCTCAGGCACTGTCCATGCTTATAAACAGATCATCAGTATTTAGCTTGCTAAAGGTTTCAATAGCAACAGCACCTGTGACATTTCTAATTATTGTATTGATATGGAGTACTGATTTAAAAAAACAAAAAAGTAATCGCCCTTTGCCTTCAAAATCTGTTGCTGAGAACTACACAGTCTACTGGCATAAACTGGGATCTTAGACTAGGTCAAGAAAAAAAAACAGCCCGTCGGAGCAAAGGCCTGGGCGTCAAGGATTTTAATTCCAGCTCTGTCACTTAGCTGCTGGGTGACCTTGGGCAAATCATTTAGGGGTTGGGACTCGGGTTCCTCACTGGTAAAATGGGGATTCAATACCATTTTACAGATGGCATTGGTAAAGTGGCTTAGTACAGTTCTCTGCCCACAATAAGCACTTAGTAAATGTGATTGATTGATTCCCATTCTCTATCGTGGACTGTAAATCCCATGAAGGACAGGGACTGGGTCCCATCTGCTTTTCTTGTCTCAATTCTAGCACTGGGGACAGGGTTTGACACATAGTAAACACTTAACGAATACCACAGTTATTAGTAGTAGTATCTGGTACTTGTCTCTAACTTCAACTCAGGGGGTCTCATCACCCCCCTGAAATCACTATTATACTTCCCTTAGCAGTTTCTCTATATCCAAGCTGTTTACAGGTCCTTTCCTGGAAGTTTTCTGAAGGGTTCTTGTTGGTTTTTTAATGGCATTTTTTAAGCATTTACTATATGCCAGGTTCCATACTAAGCACTAAGGTAGATCCAAGATAATCAAATTGGACATAGTCCTGTCCCACATGGGGCTCCCGGTCTTAATCCCCATTTTACAGATGAAGTAACTGAGGCCCAAAAGTTCACTCTCTGTATCAAGGCCTTCCTGGGAATATCAGTTTCACACTTGCTTCCCTAATGGAAGCCTCAACACGCTTTCCTAGATTTGGTTGCGCTCAAATTGATGTCAGTTGGTGAGTGTCTGGAATCCTCCTCCAAAGAGCCTTTCCCTCAGAAGGAGTCTTAATGGTGAAATTTTCCTGTTCTAGACATTGGAGGGCCTTCTCCGCTTTGATCTATGTGAGGAGCAAAGCCTGCTAGGCCACAATGGTTTCAGCAATGTCATGTCTAATTGCCCATTTAACCACACTGCCCAAATTCACAATGACAACTTTGGTTGAGAAGTGAGAAGAATGTCAATTTAAAATGACTCAAAAGTTTGGTCAGCCTAAGGAAGAGTGGCATTCCCAATAATGGGGAGAGGAGAGTAGCAAGGATAAGGAAATGAGCTTAGTTCAGGATGAGGGGATTGTTCAAGAAATGTTGGGCAAACATCAGATATTTAAGGCAGGATGGCTGGAAAGAGAGTGGCATAGCTTTAAAATTGGTGCCCTGGAAACAATGATAAAAATATATTTTATGGGAACTGAGTAGACAGAGAAAAGAGGTCGGGGGTTCCACAACTAAGCAGGAGAAAAAGAGCAGGATCAGAAATAGGTAAAGATAATCACATTTCACTGCTTAGTTAGGGAGAACTGTCATTATCCTTATTATGCAGATTAGAAATCCAGCATAGATATTACTATATTCAGATAACGCGGAGCATAAATTACTATGCTCATTTCGATTTTCATTTCCTTTTTCTTGTAGAAGAAATCATCTTCAACACTACATGAAAATCATGTCACCCTTTATTAGATTAGAGGTTTTTTTAAAAGCTCCATATTGCTCCATTTGTTGTCTGACAAGATACAGAAAATGGTGGTATGGTTATTGAGACTATTCAAGTTTAAGATTTCTAGGGGGCTTGTGAGAAGGTATTAATCAGTTGAACAGTGGAATTTTTTGAGCGCTTATTAAGTGTAGAGCACTGTACTAAGCATTTGGGAGAGCACCCTACAGAGTTGGAAGACACGTTCCCTACCCACAACAAATTAATAAAGAATACCATCAAAAACATTACATGTCCTCCAAGAGGGCTTCCCGGACTCAACACTCATTTCCCTACTCTCGCTCCCTTCTGTGTCACCTATGCCCTTGGATCTGTACTCTTTAATAATTATCATGGTCCATGTTAAGCACTGTTCTGAGCACTGGGTAGATTCACGTTAATCAGGTTGGACACAGTCCCTGTCCCACATGGGATTCACAGTTTAAAATCAAATCAGCAATATGATAAAAAGTGTGTACTTTTATACACATGTACGTTATAAATACATAAGTACATATGGACTTCTAATTCCGGCTCTGCCCATTGCTTACTGTATGACTGTGGGCAAATCACTTGACTTCTCTGTGCCTCAGTTTCCTCAACTGTAAATCCTATTTAGTGAGCCCCGAGTGGGACAGGGACTGATTAACTTGTATCTACCCCAGAACTTAGAGCAGTGCTTGACACATAAGTGCTTAACAAGTACAATAACAATAATACCTAGGTACACATCCAGAATTTATTCTAATGTCTTTCTCCTCCTTAGAGCAGTGCTTGATACATAAGTGCTTAACAAGTACAATAACAATAGTACCTAGGTACACATCCAGAATTCATTCTAAGATCTTTCTCTTCCTTTAGACTGTAAGCTTCTTGTGGGGAAGGAGCGTGTCTACCGGCTCTGTTGCACTATACTCTCCCAAACACTTAATACAGTGCTCTGCATACAATAAGCACTCAATAAATCCCAGTGATTGATTGGTGGAAATGTTGGAGCTGAGCAAGGGAGAGTACGAGGGGGGAGATGTTGGGTGGCAGGAGAAATGAGAGGCGAATGCCCTGTGAAGCAACCGAGGCATGCCTCATTATTTCTGAGGAAGCTGACAAAGGCCCCGTTACCACCACCTGCCGTTGTGTATACACTGAGAGGGGACGCCGCACCTGCTAAGGAGAAGCATGATTAGTAGAGAAAGGGAGACCCATAAGAATAATCAGCCCACGATATTCTTCGAGAAGCTTAGTTTGGGGCCGGGAGAAATTTTCACAGGTGGAAGGGATCTTTTCGGGCCTCAACAGCAACAATAACAGCAGTACCAAAATCTATAGAGCTCAAAACATTTTACTCCAGTGAAAAATGGCAATTATCCTTATTGTGTTGTAACTGAAAGTCTATGAAAAAATCTAAAAGCTATGAAGATCTTTATATTTCATATGCATCGTACGCAGTGCTAGCCGTATTTTGAATGTGACTTTTTATATCAGCAAAAACAAATCAAATACTTTCGGGAAAGTGAATGTGTCCTTTTGATGACATTTGAAAGGCCAGATCTGAGGTGCCCAGATGAAATAGAAATCGAAGTTTGCCTTATTTCACGCATTCCTGGGTGTTGGATATTCCGTCGATAGAATACCAGGGAAGCAAATAACGTGCATTTCTCATTCAAACATAAATGAAATTTGCCATTATCTAAGCGACACTATCTAAGAACCAGTGAACTCAATTCTTCCAGTATCCTACAATAGACTCTTCCCCTTGATTCCAACAACTCCAAAAACCAAGGGTTGTTTTTTTTTTCCCTCCTGCTCCCAGAGTTTCCAGGTTTTAGTTTTGGCATAAAGCTAGATTTAAATATGTTGCAGATGTGGAGGAGTGTCTCTTTCCCTCTCTCCCTCCTTCCTTCCCCTTCCTTTCCTTCCCCTCACTGAAAGCAACAAAGATAGGAAGAGGAGGTATATGTTGCATAGGCTAGGACCAAAGGGGAATACTTGCCTCATTCACCTCTGGTTCAAACTCCTCTCACCTCCATGTAAGGGTAGCGGATCACACATGAAATGATGTGTGACGTTTTCAGAACAGAGACAGAGATGGATCCTGCAGCAGGGAACCAGTGGAAGAATATCACCTCCTTCCCTGTTCTTTTAAGCTAGCAGGAAATGTTAAAAAGGACAAGGAGTTGAGCTGACAGGAGTTTCCGAAGAGGATAAGGAGTTCGGGGGGAGGCCAGAAAGAGAAAATGAAGGCCAAGGGGGAGGAGGATGGAGAGGGTCAAAGACCAAAAGCCTTCAAAACTCTTCAACTCCTCTTTCTTCCCCCTCTTCCTCTCTCCTCCTGGCATTTCCTCTTCTCATCATAAACCTTGCCTTCCTCACTTCCTCCCCTACTGTTTGTATTTTCTCTCCTTTTGTTCTTTTCTTCTTTTCTATTCCCTTAGCAAAAGGAGATGAGAATGGATTCAACCATCAGTGCTCCAGGTCAAATTGCAGATTAGGCCATGTTGATAGTTGCCTCCAAAACACATGGAACCTGATTTGTACAAACTCTGCATGGTCTATATAGGTGCATTTATATGCTGTCCCTTTGTCTCGCCTCTTTGGATTGAAATCTCGCTGAGGGCAAAAATCCCGGCTCCTCTTCGGTGCATCACTGCAACTTCTTAAATGGTGGTGTACACATAGTAAGTATTTAACAAATACCACAATTATTATTATGTGCCCAAGCACCTAACAAAGATAATTAGGTTGGACACAGTCCTTAACCCACATAGGGCTCACGGTCTAAGCAGGAGGGATAACAGATATTGAATCCCCAATTTATAGACAAGGTAACTGAGGCACAGAGAAGGTAAGTGACCAATCCTCTGACTCCAGGTCCTTTCCATTAGGTTTCACTGCTTCTACTGATTGCACGGTGGTTAATCGATAGGTAATTTTAGAGAAGAATAATGATGTAAATTTTCTTTGGTTTTGCAAAGGGAAAACCATGTCTTTAAATTTTTAAAAAAGAGATCGGAGCTAGATGGATAGAAGGAAAAGGAATTTTATTTTCAAAGAAATGAGGGCACATATGCCATCTTTCCCAGAATTATTTTTCTTATACCATTCAGCATGAATAATTTACTAACATATTGTCTTGTCCGCTTTCTTGCCTACGTGAATGAATCCCGTCCCTAGGGTTGAATATCATTCTCTGGGTTACAGACAAATGTTATCATTTTTCTACTTTAAAACAAGTGAGCCTTTTTCTAATAGCCTTGTGCCATTGTACCATTTTCTGGATAATACAGTCATTTTTCATTGGTTGGATTTATATATGTAGTGCTATATATTTCTGTAGACCTTTGACACTCCAAGCATTCCAAAGTGATTATCTTATATCTATCCCAACACTTAGTACGGCACCTGGCATATAGTAAGTGCTTAAAAAAAACCTTAATCATTATAATTATTCAATGACATTCAGAGGCATCTGAGTTGGTCACAGTCTTTGGCTTACATAGGCCTCACAGTCTAAGGGGAAGGGAGAACAAATAATTAATGATGGTATTTGTTAAACGCTTACTGTGTGCCAAGAAGTGTTCTAAGCACCGGGATAGATACAAGGTTATCAGGTTGTCCCACTTGGGGCTCACAGTCTTGATCCCCAGTTTACAGATGAGGTAACTGAGGCCCAGAGAAGTGAAGTGACTTACCAAAGTCACACAGCTGACGAGTGTCGGAGCAGGATTAGAACCCACAACATCTGACTCCCAACCCCAGGCTCTTTCCACTAAGCCTCACTGCTTCTCTAATTCATCCCTATTTGACAGATGATGAAACCCACTGAGGCACAGAAAAGTTAACTGTCGTACACAAGGTCACAGGTCAAGTGGCACAGCTGGGATTAGAACCCAGATACTCTGACTTTCCAAATGCTTTCCTCTATGTCAAGCTGCCCTTACCATACCAACTGTGTTGAATTATCCCAAGTGCTTAATACAGTGCTCTGCACACAGTAAGTGCACAATAAATACCATCGATTGATTGATGAGATGGCACAGACATCCCTATGTAGATTTAGAGCATCTCTATTATAACCAGACTCCATTAAAAGTGAAACTGGAGTTCTAATTCTGGGAATTCCAAAGGGAAATCATCGAAGAATCAATCGTATTGTGCACTTACTGCATGCAGAGCACTGTACTAAGCACTTGAGAGAGTACAATATAACAGACCCATTACCGGCTCATAATTAGCTTACTGTCTAAAGGGGAAGACAGACATTAATATAAATAAATTAATTACAGATATGGACATAAGTGCTGTGAGGCCGGGAGGGAGGGTGAATAAAGGGAACAAGCCGGGGCAATGCAGAAGGGAGTAGGAAAAGAGGAAATGAGGGTTTAGTCAGGGAAGGCCTCTTGGAGATGTGCCTTCAATAAGGCTTTGAAGGAGAGTAATTGTCTGTTGGCTGTGAAGGGGGTTTATAAAAGATGCTTTTGCCCCTCCTAGCCAGTATTATAGAATCCTTGGAGCCCTGAGAAGGAGGTTTAGGGCTCATTATCCCTCTAAACTATATGTCCGTTTGGGGCAGCGAACATGTCTACCAACTCTGTGATACTGTACTCTTCCTAGAGCTTAGTACAATGTTCTGAACACATTAAATTTAATTGATTAATTAACAAAGAACCAACCTAAAATAACTCCTGGGACCTATTCAGAGAAAGGGGGCAAATTGCTCTATTAAAAAAAAAAAAAGTAAAAACAAAACAAAAACAAAGTTTCAGTGACCATAAATTAACTGGTCACTCTATCACTTAAACAGCCAGGCTTTATAATCATTACCGGAAAGGGTCATTACTTAAAAACTTCCATTGGATGAAGCCCAGTGGTTCAGAAGTCACTTCTAAGAGTAGCTTTTTATTTGATCTAGATCATCAGGTGAATCAAAGTTGAAACTGGCCCAGACTAACCTGCCGTTGACGTTACTAAAAGGGGATGGTCGACTCACCGCCTAAAATGTAGAGTATGGAGCAGTTGATAGATCGATGACCTTTTAGAGAAATCGCATTGAAATAGCCCTTTTACCAGCAAGTGCGCACATGTTTTCTCCTGACATAGCATCATGTTACATCAAGAGAGATCAACCAATGGTGTTTATCATCATTATTAATATCTGTAGTTATGTTACGTGCTATGTGACAAGCACTGTACTAACGGCCAGGGTAGATACAAGATAATCCGGTCCCATGTGGGGCTCACAGTTTAAGTACGAGGGAGGATTTGGCAGTGGAAGAAACTGAGGCCCAGAGAAGTTAAATGACTTACCCAAGGTCACAGAGCAAACAAGCGAAAATCATATTTATGGTATTAAGTTACTTAATAAGCTCTTACTGTGTGTCAAGCACTGCTCTAAGCACCAAGATAGATACAAGAATAATGCTCTCTAATTCTTCATTGTGTAACTGAAACCTTCCTTTATGACAGAACTGACTCAATTTCTGTTTCCCAATTGCCCACATCCTATTCAGATAAATTTTACTATTCCTTGTGGGAAGTGGAAATTTATAGAGAAGCAGCGTGGCTCAGTGGAAAGAGCCCGGGCTTGGGAGTCAGAGGTCATGGGTTCGAATCTCGGCTCCGCCGCTTGTCAGCTGTGTGACTGTGGGCAAGTCACTTCACTTCTCTGGGCCTCAGTTCCCTCATCTGGAAAATGGGGATGAAGACTGTGAGCCTCACGTGGGACAACCTGATTACCCTGTATCTACCCCAGTGCTTAGAACAGTGCTCGGCACATAGTAAGCGCTTAATAAATGCCAACATTATTATTATTATTATTATTATAAATTAGTTCAGGTGTGATTCCCCCCCCCCATCATGGATCCATATGTATGAGGATTAAGGATCTTGAGACAAATACCATGCAGCTTGGGATCTGTTCCTGTCCCATTGTGTGCAACTACTGTAGGCTATTGTATATGGAGGAATAGGCTCAAAGAACATTCCTAAAATACAGTCAAATAATAATACAACAGTACTTTCGGGACTGGGTTGGCAGGCCATGGAAAATGACGGGCTTTTGAGGGGCGTTTTGTTTTGTGAAGTGTTCCGTTACTTTCTATTTTGGACCAGTTCTG
Source organism: Ornithorhynchus anatinus (assembly GCF_004115215.2). Classification (NCBI taxonomy): domain Eukaryota; kingdom Metazoa; phylum Chordata; class Mammalia; order Monotremata; family Ornithorhynchidae; genus Ornithorhynchus; species Ornithorhynchus anatinus. Next base: position 34,182,631 of record NC_041739.1, read on the forward strand.
AACTCGATCACTTGTCGTCCACAAAGTGGTGGGCTCTATTGTCTCAGACAGTGGTGAATTCGGAAGAAAGGACCCTAGGACTTCTCATCAGCAATTTTATAACCTTGAAGTTAATTCCCATGGATTTTCTTTTGGAACGGCCTCCTTGGAGAGAATCTGTAGAGGAAATCCCTAACAGATGCGGCACTGGGTAAATTATAAAGTTCATGTTTTATTAATGATAATAATACTTGTGGTATTCATTTGGCTCTTACTATGTGCCGGGCACTGTACTAAGCACTGGGGAGGATGCAAATTGAGTCAGACACAGTCCCTGTCCCAAATGGGGCTCACGGTCTTAATCCTCATTTTACAGATGGGGTAACGGAGGCAGAGAGAAGCCAAGTGATTTGCCCCAGGTCACACAGTAGACAAGTTGTGGAACCAGGAATAAAACCCAGGTCCTTCTGACTCCCAGGCTTGTATTCTATCCATTAGGCCACACTGCTTCATTTTGTATTACTATTAATAAAAGTAATGATGATAATGATAATAGTTAACAGCACGGTCTAGTGAAAAGAACAATCGCCTGGAAGTCAGGAGACCTGGATTGTAATCCCGGCTCTGCCACCAGCCTGCTGTGTGACCTTGGACAAGTCACTTAATTTCTCTGTATCTCACTTTTCTCATCCGTATAATGGAGACAGGGACTGTTCAGCCTGATTATCTTATCTACCTTAGTATTTAATACATATGCATGGCACATAGTAAGCACTTAAATATCATATATCATAATTTGTTAGGGTTTACTATATGCAACAACACTGTAATAAGCACTGAGGAAGATAGAAAATAATCAAGACAGACACAGTCCCTGTCCCGCATGAGGCTCACATTGTAAGTGGGAGGGAGAACAGGAATTAAGTCCCCACCTTACAGATGAGGAAACTGAGGCACAGAAAAGTCAAGTGACTTGCCCAAGGTCACACAGCAAGGAAGTGGAGTCAAGACCAGAACCCAGCTCCCCTGACTCCTAGACCCATGCTTATTTCCACTGCCATGCTGCTTTTTTAATGCACAAGTTTTTTGATGAACAGCAAGTCTATCTTTTTTTTTTTTTTTTTTTTAGATGTTGTGATGATAAATCCTTCCGGCCAGCAAAATGACAAATCTACCCTTGTCTAGGAAGTGTTCATCTTGGAGGGGGCGGTCAGCTGCTTTGGGCAACAAATTTCTTGGGACCCAGGAATTCCCATCCTTGGAGGAGAATTACCAGGACGGGTCAGCACCCTCTCCCCAAGACAAAGTTCATGCTGTCATCGGAGGAATTCAGGAATCATTAAGAATCACCGCAACTTCCCACCTCAGCACCATCCCCGTTCAGCACCATCCCCTCTCAGCACCATCCCCCACTCAACACCGTCCCGCCTCACCTTTGTCTCTCCTCAGCATCATCCCACCTCAGCTGTCCCCAGGCCCCGCATCCTTTCAGGACTGCACAACCAGTTAGGCATAGAGTAGATGCTTACAGATATTTAGAAGATGATAATATCCCAAGACCCTCCCCTACAAAGCCCCCATTACCCCTTTTTCCTCTCCCTTCTATCACCTGTACACTCGGATCTGCATTCTTTGAGCATATACACACTCAGCCCCTGGCCCTATTTAGTGATTTCTTCTCCTTGTGGTAGGAAGGTTGCTTTAGAGTACCAGCCCGAGTGAGCCAGCTACCAATTAAAACAGGTCTCTGTGGTCATAACCTCATTTGTTGTGAGGAGTACTGCCAGTGCCCACTGAGATAAAAACAGCCCTCTCTAGTTACTTATCCTTCTCTCTCATAAACTGTAATTAAAACTGAATGTAAGCGGGAAAGAAATAAAACTGAGCATCAGGATTTATAATATTATAAATGATTCATGAGGCTCACCAGTCAAGTATTTATGTAATAGCAAATTCTATATCACATTATTCTTTTTTCCTTGAGGAGCAATACCTTTTCCCTAGTGCCTGGCACAGAGTAAACACTTAACAAATAATAAAAATAATCACTATTATTATTATTAAATCCAGAGGTGGGGGGGGGGTGCTGGGAATCAGACATTTTTCCTTAAATGAAAAGCCTGGAGACAAGTGTGCCCACGTAAGAAGGAGCTTTCAACAGCCTAGTCACTTATAAGGCCGCACTAACAAGGTATCTCAGAGGAATCATTAAAGCTGAAGTTATGACATCAGAATCAACTTTATGTTGGTTACTTTTAATCTTAGTTAGCCCAATCAGTTCTGTTAGCCCAATCGGTCAATCAATCGTAATTATTGGGCACTTACATGTACACAGCACTGGTAAGCGCTTGGGAAAGTACAATATAACAGAGTTGGTAGACACATTCCCTGCCCACAGCGAGCTTATAAGTCTAGAGGTGGATACAGACGTTAATAGAAATACATAAATTACAGATCTGTACATAAGTGCTTTGGGACAGAGGGAGGGGTGAATAAAGGGTGCTAAATCCAAGTGCAACCGCAAACCGAAAAAAAATCAACTAATGCATTTTTGTTATCCAAGTTAGGTCCTTTGCACTGTCTAGACAGATGCAACAAAACCATAACCAGACATGGGGTGTGGGGCCTTAAGGTCAGAGGCATGTCACTTTAAATACCACTGCTACTATAACTATTATTGTCATTTAAGAAATGGTCATATTTTGGAAAAAAAATTGGTGAAAAAAGAAATTATGGACAAAACTGCAAAACATGAAAAGATAGGTAAGGATGTCAAAAAGGACTTAAACCTCAAGTACAGCATCTTGTTTTGACAGGCATTAAACCAATACCTTTTTGGCTATTAAAGTCCTGACAAGCATAGACTTAAAAGCAAATGCATCACTAATACAATATACCTTTGCAGCACTGAAAATAAATACCTCTTGAGTGGAAATAAAAGGTGCATTTACTACTGAATTGATTTCCTAAACATGAAGGCATAGACACGTATAGACACACAGGATCCAAGAAGAGTTCACAGCATTAAGTGCGAGGTATCATAGATGGGTGGTCAGTTAACCACATTTACTGTAACTGGCATTAAAACACTGACTTCCTGCAAAAGAGCAGAACGCCTCCCTACTAAATGAGCATTACAAAGACCAAGCGGTTAAAGGCAACAGAGAGATTTCAGGTTGAAAAAAAAATCCAAAATCAGTATCAGGAAAGATTACTGAAAAATTGGAAGGAAATGTCTTAAATAATTGGAGATCATTTAGCAAGTGAGTAAAACCATAAAAGGATTTGGGGCAGAAAAGGATGAAATGGCTCAGAACTAATTAGGTATTGGAATGTCTCAGGACCTGGTGTTACTTCTCCACTCTGCTACACTTGACTCTTTCATACCCTAGTGCAGTGTTCTGCACACAGTAAGCGCTGGATAATATGACTGACTTGGAACCGTTTACATTCTTCCTAAATGCAAAATCTGGACTCTATTCCAGGATTGTGGATTTGGCCCTTTGAAGTATTTCTCACTGAGCTGATAAAACGGTGCCCCTTGGGGCTACCCCTGTTTTGAATTGCGGGAGTCAGAACAAAGAGGAATGGAAATGTGTCATTTTTTCTTAGCCTGTATTGCACCCACTTTGGTGTTGCAGGTTGAGAGTGGGATCGGATGGGGTATATTTTTGGACTTAGAGTCACTTTTAGAAGACTATTATGTATCCAGATCAGTGCCCTCTTGGGCAGATTCCTAGGTGGGTATATGTGTGGGTGGGTGAGAGAGATATAGGTCTCTTCCAGGGTCTGATCTGCTCCTGTGAGAAGGTCCAGAAGTGCAGACTTAAGAAAGCTCACTCTCCTTCATGTACCTCACATATCCAAACCTCACTAACTCCTGTACCTCCTCCCTCCTCCATCCTCTTATCTGTAATTTATTTTAATGTCCACCTCCGCTAGATTGTAAACTTCTTGAGGGGAGCAGCAGCATGGCATAGTGGATAGAACACAGGCCTGGGAGTCAGAAGGGTTCTAATCCTGGCTCTACCACTTGTCTGTTGTGTGACCTTGGGCAAGTCACTTCATTGCTCTGGTCCTCAGTTGCCTCTTCTGTAAAATGAGGATTGAGACTGTGAGCTCCATGTGGGACAGGGACTGTGTCCAACCTAATTTGCTTGTATCCACCCCAGCGCTTAGTTTAGTGCCTGGCATATAATACGCACTTAACAAATGCCATTATTATTATTATGTCTCCTAATGCTACTATGCTCCTTCAAGCACTTAATTTGGGGTTCTGCGCCCAGAAGGCACTCAAGAAACACAACTGCTTGGTTAATTGCACCTGTTTTGTTAGGTGAAGGGTCAAATCCTTCCCTGCTCCTCAGCACTGCCTTTTCTTTCAGGGTTTGCCATGCCAGGAGAGCGATGTATCCTCTCTCAGTCCCTTCCCTTCCCTTCTGTCGGAGCAGCTGCTGTCTTGTCTGACAAAGGCATTTGCCCAAATTCTGCTGAGGCAACGGAGGAGCTGAGAAGGAGGGAGAAAGGAAGTGCCCATTCTCCGCTAGGATGACAGCATTTTGGTGGAGAAAGGGGAAAGGGAAGAGAGGCTGAATCTTTCAACGCCAAACAGTCCTCCCCGAGCAACCCCAGATCACCCCTACTCTCCACCTGAGTGTCTGTACAAAGGGTGAGGAAAATCGTTGGGGGAGGGAGAAGGAAGGCACCTCTGAATTCATCCTATTCTTTTTAAAGGGAAATAAGATCATGTGAAAGATGAAAAGAAATTCATCCATATAGGTAAAAGGAGTGAAAGGAAAGGGTCTAATGAATGGACAGGAACTCAATCATATTTAATCAACGGTATTTACTGAGCACTCTACTAAGCACGTGAGTGAGTACGATATAAGTGAGGCGGTAGACACATTCCCTGTCCTCAACAAGGAGAAAATCAGAAAGGGAAGAGGAATAAGAAAGTGGAGAAAAGTTTAACAAGATTTGAAAGGAGGGCAAAATGGGATCTGGAACAAGAAGCAGGAAACTATTGGACTCGGGATAGGGATGACACGTTGAAAGGAAATAAGTAGGAGAGTAGAGGGGCAAGAAATGAGAGCGAATGCTGTTTGGAGTAGTGGATGGGGTCAATAAGTGGAAGGCTTTTGGGTGGGTGGGTGGTTGTGTTGAGGAGAGGAGGAGATCTGTAGGAGACTGTGCACAGAATACTGGACTGGGTATGTGTTTTTTCCTAAAGTTAAGCACAATACATTAATCCTCTCAGAATACCGACTAACCCTAATTTTTAAAAAAATTCTACATGTGAAGTGCTTACTATGTGCCAGGCACTGTACTAAGTGCTGGAATAGATACAAGATCAGTAGGTTGGACACAGTCCCTGTCCAATATGGGGCTCACAGTCTTATTGCCCATTGTCTAGATGAGGTAGCTAAGGAACAGAGAAGTTAAATGACTTGGCCACGGTCACACAGCAGACAGGGTAGAGTCGGGACTTTAAGATCATAACAGGCAGGGAACGTGTCTATGATCTCTGCTATATTATACTCTCCCAAAACCTTAGTATAGTGCCGTAGAGAGAGAAAGTGCTCGATAAATATGATTGATTCATTCATTCAATAGTATTTATTGAGCGTTTACTATGTGCAGAGCACTGTACTAAGCGATTGAGGGATAGGAACCTAAGTGAAAGTGCTTGGACTTTTACCCAGAAAAAAAGAAGCATCAAGAATATTAGACTGTTTTATCAGTTGTCCAGTCTCCTGGAACAATTATTTTACAAGTGTTACAACAAAAGAACAGCCTGACACCACCATAATTCCATGAGCAGGGTAGTGTCACTGGAGATGCCAATGTAATCTCTTCAATTTGTTTTGGGAGAAATTATGATTTCTCTCAAAACATGTCAAAAATTGAATCTCAGTCCTCTAGACAGCTTTTTTGGGGAAGGGAACAAATCTAGTAGTAGTAATAGTATTTACGAAGCACTTCCAGTGTGCTGAGCACCATAATAAGTGCTGGGAAAGAATACATAGGTGCGAATGACACAGTCCCTGTCATTCAGGGGGCTCACAGTCTACAAGATATCTAACAGCTCTGTCATATCCTACTCTCCCAAGGGCTTAGCATAGTCCTCTGAACACAGTAAGCACTCAAATACCATTGATTGATTGAGTGAAGTGCAAACATTCCATCCTTAACTTGTAGTGGGAAATAAAGGACGATCTTTTCTCAACTCATCCTAAATCCTTTTTCTTCTTCCTAATATGGATGATGTTTATCGAACTACTACTTCTTTCCTGGAAGTAAGTCCTTTTGACTAGTAGAGCATTAAAAAAAAAATATTCCGAGTCATGATATGCTGGTTGTGGTCAGGGAACACGACTATCAAATCTGTTACACTGTACTCACCCAAGTGCTCAATACAGTGCTCCACACACAGTAAGAGCTCAGCAAATATGATTGACATTTCATCCCCAAACCTATTTCTACAAGAAGCCAAATTAAAACCACACCCTCAATAAAGTCAAATGGGAATGGGATGAATCATTTTTACCGGTGAATCTTCAGAAATCTCATCAGGTCGCTAACATTTGGGAAAATGACTGTTGGACTTCTGTTAGTTCTGAGTATCACGGGGTCTATCTCTCCTTCGTTTATATAAACATACAGGTAATGGAACTCTCACCCTGAAACAACTTTTGCCACACAAAAATACACCATAAATAAGAACATTTGGGGACGCTCTCCATGACACAAATTATTTTAGGGCATTCAAATTTCACTTCAATGGTTTCTCATTAATGACATATGGGAATGTCATGCAGATTCACCTTACCTGACCATTTGCCCATCCACAAGCAGAGAATTTACTACCTTGGATATTGTTTCTCCTGGCAGCCTGGCTCTAAAATGAATTAGGGCTAGGGCAGTGGGGTTTAAGAATATGCCCACTGATCAGTGATTTATTTTCACAGGTACTCAGCTGATGGCAATCTTTATCTAACACTCCCTATCTCTCCCCCCTCCTTACAACTGCCCAGATTTAGGACTGGGTTTTCAAAGAAAAATACACCACTATCAGATATATGATTGCCTGTCTCCAAAAGGATCTATTCCCATGCTAATGGGGAACAAATGTCTAGAAAACAAGATCTTTCCATTCACCCCTCTTCCACACCTTTCTGACTTTTCTGCTGCATATGCACAAAAACCCAGGAATTTAAACTATATTGAAATAGCGAGGTACAGTGAGGCAAAGCCCCTTTTTCCTTTCTCCCATGCTGGGCAAGAGAATTTAGCCACCTGAACCCAGCCAAAGAACATCCTTTTGGCCACCTCTGAATTGCCTTTATCTTTTGCAGGATTGCAACATTATCTTACTGTGATTCCAGAAGGATTTCCCAGTGATTTGTATCCCTATGTATTTAGAAACAGGTACAAATACACTAGCACAAACTATGCAAATCTAAGGCAGCTTTGTGCTCCTCTTGGATTTATTTGCAGGCAGCATATTATCAGACATCTAGAAATAATATCATAAATTATTTTTAAACAAATGTAATTTCAGTATTATTGAAAGGGGGGAAAATGCCCAGCCACATTCATCACATTTTATCATCACACCAATTCTGAAACTTGGACCATTTTAAACTGGAATCCTACCTTTTATCCAGGAAGAAATCCTGAAGAAATAGAGCTTAAAGCTTTTAATTATAAAGCGTCTACTTCAGAGGAAGGGCTTACTAAGATCTGTGATGCTGCGGCAGCTTGCTAGAAGCAGCAGGCAGGGGACAGAGAAGTGTTGAAATTGGGTGGGGCTGAAGAGTTTTCATCTTTTTTTTCCCACACTGCTTTTCCCGCACTGTTTTTCCCTGGGATCAGCAGCTGGGAATCTAAGTGGATGTGTGCAAGTGAATTAGGGTGTAAAAATTATTCACCGTGCCTTGTGGGTTCCCCGAAAACATGTTAGTTATCCATCTAATCCATCAAAAGATCTATCACATATCATATAGGAGCTAAGTAAAAATCACAAAAATATCAATCGGCGGGGGGAAGGCGGGGGGCGGGGGGGCAGGGAGTAGGATCCTATTTCTTCTGTCATAACAGTCTTTCTTCCTCCCACAGAATACACTTAGAATCCAGCTGAAAGGCACTGGCTGTCTAATCATCTCAAGGCCAGTAGAGATCAGAGGCATCTAGCCAAAAAATCCCCTCTCACACCACTGCCCATTTGCTCTGCACAAGATCCCCTTCCAAACCTCATTCAAAAAATAAAATGATTTATACCGCGATCAGGCTAGACATGGAGCTATCTGTCAAAAGCAACAGCAGCATCCCTCATTTATGTGAACCTCCACAATAGAAATATTTAACCACATGCAAGCATTATAAGCCGTGTTTCCTTAATGTTCTCAACAAACGATAAGCCGTTCCTGCATGCCTTTTTTTTTTTCCCTCGTTTGAGACACAGCTACACTTACTAAATGAGCTTAACCTCAGGCATCCCTAGTTGTTAGACCATTCCTGTAGACTCTTTACACACATACATGCACACCACAGACAAACCCATCTGGGTTTCTAAAACATTACCTTCTTGGGTTTTTTCCTTCTCTGGCTACTGCCATTGAACTTCTCTCCACTGTCGCTTTTCTGAGCCACCTCTTCGTTTATCATCTTGAGCAGTTTTGAAAGAGGGGAGCTTTGCCATTAAACCTTCTCAGCTGTACAGACCACTAGTGAATATGTCACTTTACTGGAGAGAAGGAGGAGGAGGAGGAGGAGGAGGAGGAGAAGGAGGAGAAGGAGGGGTGGGGAAGGGGTGCGCACTGGGAGGGTAAGTAGATGATGTTGCCATGGCAGCAGCTGCCACAACTGTTTATCTGACTGCATTGTTAAATCTGATTCAACCAATTACTACCGGAGCCGGGTCCACAATGAGGAAAGCACTGAAACAAGAACGCTGGCGAATAGCAAGATTTGAGGACTAGTTTAGTCGGTATCTGACATCCCCTTCGCTTAGACAAAGTATAAAACCACAACAAAACCCTCGCATAATGTCTTCCCTTCATATATTAAACAAAGGGCAGATACGATGGATAGAAGAGAATCGTAATGATTAAGAGCCTTTTTCAAGCCCAATCCGGTCATATTTTATCCAAGGAATAGGGTGGTTTGGGATTGCAGCCAATCGGCTATACTAGATTTTCTTAGGGAGAAAGTCAACTCTTTTATCCGCTAAAGAATTTCAAATTATTCGCTCTTCTTCCTATGGAAAAAAGAGGCAAATTAATTTGAGGCAAGAGTTCTTCTCTTTTAACTCTGGGTTCGGGAAGAGAAGCATTATTTATTTAGTCCAAACATGGAACTGTGTTTATCATTTCCTCTTGAAAAACAGGTAAGGAGATGCACAGATATGTACTCCAACAACCTCTCTTCATTCCCTCTTCCTAAGAGTAAAATGGAAATATGGTACATCGAATATCTAAATGAACTGGTAAAATATCACTATTAGGCTCAGTCCAGTGATTCTCTCTCATATTTCCGCATTAATCGTCACTACCGATTGCCAAAAGAGCATATTCTTTGGCCAGGCATGGCAGAAACTCTGCAGAGACATGTGGAGGGGAAGGAGGAGGAAGCCTGGGCTCTTTGGCTGCACTTGGACCCCTAACATGGTAGCCTTAGCTGAAACTTTGCAAGCACCAATGAGTCAATCGATCGTATTTATTGAGCGCTTACTGTTTGCAGAGCACTGCACCAAGCGTTTGGGAGAATACAACACCGCACAGGCTAGTGAATAGAGCACTGGCTTGGGAATCGGAAGAATCTGGGCTCTAATCCTGGATCTGCTGTGTGGCCTTGGGCACGTCACTTATCTGGGCCTCGGCTGCCTCATCTGTAAAATGGGGATTACGACTGTGAGCCCCACGTGGTACAGGGACTCTGTCCAACCTCCTTAGCTTGTATCTACCCCAGTTCTTAAAACAGTTCTTGACATATAACAGGCGCTTAAACACCATTATTAGTATTAATAATTTAACAGATACAGACCCTGCCCACAATGAGTTTACAGTCTAGAGAGAACCACCAACCATTGCTGCTTTGGTGGTGATTCTACAGAAAGTGGAGCCAAAGCTGTAGTGCCAGCAGCCTATAGCAACCACGACATGGTACAAAGCAGCCCCTCTCCCACCCCTTCCATCTTCAGGGTTGTTCCACGGCAGCCCCACTGATCTGAGGGCTAGGCTGTGAAAGATGGAAGTGGGTGACGGTGGTTTAGGAGGGATTCTTCCTCCTGACATAATCCTCCCAGCCAAACAATAATTATGGTATTTGTTAAGCACTTACTGTGTGCCAGGAACTGTACAAAGCACTGGACACTCTACCAAATGCCTCATAATAATAATAACAACGGTACTTGTTAAGGGATTACTATGTGCCAAGCACTGCACCGTTAAGCGGTGGGGTAATCAAGTTAATCAGGTTGGACACAGTCCCTGTCCTACCATGGGCTACCACTCTAAATGCCCATTTTTTACCAATGCGGTAACTGCAGCTCAGAGAATTTAAGCGACTTGCCCAAGATCACAGAGCAGACGTGGTGGAGCCAGGATTAGAACCCAGGTCCTTCTGACTCCCAGGCCTGTGCTCTATCCACTAAGCCATAAGGCTTGGGCAGAGGAACGGAGGCCAGGGACAACAAGACCTTTCTTGTATATAAATCAACCTTCACAGTCATTTTATATATATTATATAAACAAATTATATTCCCATTGAAGACTTTAACTCCATCCCGTTCCCATTTAGCTTTTTCCGGCTCAGTCTATCCAAGGTATAATAATACCTTCAGTCGCATTTTGGGGAAAGCACTTCAAAATCCCACACCAGATATATTTTGTTAAAGTTTATGATCACAGTGAAGAATAAAAATCTGCCACTGTAAAGACATGTAAATACTGAATATATTCTGCCAGAACGTGGCTATTCGACATCAAAAAAATTTAGCCAGTGTTTCAGTATTTACCACACATTTGCATTTGAGGCCTAATCTGTTAAGGGTGATGCACCATGCCAAATTCTAGGTAACATCAGGGGCAGCTGAATAATTTTCAAAGATATTAGGGTGAAAGAGAATAGGGCCCACGATCAGAGGACGCTGAGTGGTCTGTTGTTTTTGGACCAATTCTGTCATATTGTATTCCCCCAAGTGCTCAGTACAGTGTTCTGAAACACTGTAAGCACTTGATAAATATCATCGATTGATTGATCGGTCCCCTTGGTGAAGCACAGCCAGGCGGGACCAGGTCAAATAGGGCATGGAAGAATTGCAAAAATGAACGTTTAATTCCCAGTCATAGTAAAGCATCCCTGCCTTTCTCACCTTCCACTCCCACTATGGGCCAGGAAAAGTTCTCCACATTTGTTCCATGGGACACGTGGTCTAAAGGCAGAGACTCGGATTGAGGCTGATTTCGCTATGAAGAGCCCCACTCTATTGTATTAAACTCTCCATCAGTGTTCTAGCAATATTACAAAATTGGGTACTTAAATGCCAAATTGGAAAATGATATAATTGGGACAAATTTTCTTTCAACAGATGACTCACTGTGCTTTCAGGGATAACTTCAAGAGGATGTAATTGAGTGCATTTGAAAGGGTCTGGTCTGTAAGCTTGCTGTGGGAAGGGAACTTGTCTCCCAACTCCGATATATTGTACTATCCCAAGCGCTTAGCTTACACCAAGGATTTCCCCTTTTCTCTGCAGCAGAGCTAAAATAGGCTACAGCAGCAACAGGCCTCAAAAATCTAAAAATGTGGCCACAACCTATACACTAAAATATCCATTACAAGGTAATGTGCACCCATTATATTTATTTTCTTTAGGCCATGGTGGTACCAGTACGCTATTTATTCTCACATCAAGCAACATGAGTTGAAAAGTGTCCCGAGTTCTTCCAACAAGATCTTGTTTTCCTGGGTGATGACAGAGCTAAGTCTTAGGGGTACTCTGCACATAGTGTTAGGCATTCAATATATATCACTGAGATAATTATTATTATTATTTTTGGTATTTGTTAAGCGCTTACTATGTGCCAAGCACTGTTCTAAGCGCTAGGTAGGGACAAGGTAATGAGCTTGTCCCCGTGGGGCTCACAGTCAATCCCCATTTTTCAGATGAGGAACTGAGGCACAGAGCATAATAATAATAATGTTGGTATTTGTTAAGCGCTTACTATGTGCCGAGCACTGTTCTAAGCGCTGGGGTAGACATAGGGGAATCAGGTTGTCCCACGTGGGGCTCACAGTCTTAATCCCCATTTTACAGATGAGGGAACTGAGGCACAGAGAAGTTAAGGGACTTGCCCACAGTCACACAGCCGACAAGTGGCAGAGCTGGGATTCGAACTCATGAGCCCTGACTCCAAAGCCCGTGCTCTTTCCACTGAGCCACGCTGCTTCTCCAAGGAAGTCCTCTTCTCCAGAGAAGTTAAGTGACTTGCCCAAAGTCACACAGTTGATAAGTGGCAGAGCCTGGATTAGAACCCACGGCCTCTGACTCTCAAGCCCGGGCTCTTTCCAATGAGCTACGCTGCTTCTCTGGCTCCTAGATTAATAGCTCCTCTTTGGCTAATCATGGTATTTGCTAAGCACTTACTAGTTTCAAGCACTATTCTACGAGCTGAGGTAGATACGCATTAACATAAACCTGAATGTTGAATTCTTTATGTCCTTTCTCCAGCTGTACAAGACAAAATATTATGCCATTTGCTCAGCTCAAATATGGGGCACGGGGTGGTCATACCAGTGGGTTCTTCCTTCGACCCTGCAGGTTTAAAATTGCCTATGGAGACAATGACATCTTGGCTTCAGAAACCTGGTCAGGTACGTGTAGAAATTGGATAAGACACACTAGAACCCAAGGACAGGGTCTAAAACTCACGTCTGGTGGATGGGGAGAAATCCTGTGGGGATGGAATGTGTCTACCAACTCCGTTTTATTGGACTCTCCCAATTGCTAGGTTACAGCGTGGCCTAGTAGAAAGTCCACGGCCCTAGGGGTTAAAGGACTTGGGTTCTAATCCTAGCTCTGCCACTTTTCTGCTGTGTGGCCTCGGACAAGTCGCTTCACTTCTCTGTGCCTCAGTTCCTACACCTGCAAAATGAGAATCTGCAATACCTGTTTTCGCTCCTAATTACAATGTGAGCCCTACGTGGGACCTGATTAACTTGAACCTACCCCAGTGCTCAGTACAGTGTTTATTACAGAGTAAGTACTTAACAAATATCACAATTACTATTATTATTGCTGTTACAGTGTTCTGCATACAGTAAGTGCTCAATAAATACCACTGATTGATCGATTGATCAAGAAGCTGCTGCGGAGCTGCTGGGAGCAAGGGAAAGGGGAGCTGACATTTCAAAAACTGGTAATAAAACCAGAATAAGTCTACATGATTACTCATAGGGGTTCAAGGGTAATAATAATAGTAATAATGGTATTTGGTAAGTGCTTAATGTATGCTCGGCAATGTACTAAGCGCTGGGGTGGATACAAACAGATCAGTTTGGACACATTCCCCGTCCCACATGGGGCTCACAGTCTTAATCCCTATTTTACAGATAGGGTTTAATCCCCATTTTACAGGTAAGGTAACTGAGGCCCAGAAGAGTGAAGTGACTTGTCCAAGGTCACACAGCAGACAGGTGGCAGAGTCAGGATTTGAACCCAAGTCCTTCTGACTCCCAGGCCCCTGCTCTATCTACTGCACCATGCCGCTTGTCTAAACTGTCCAAGCCCACCCCAAACCAACAAGCTCATTCCTCACAGTGTCCATGGGCTGACAGGAGCCTGCAAGGGGATCTCCTGACCAAGTTTATAACCTGGTCTATTCTGAGCTCTAGCTCATGATGCTAAATGAACTTAACTGGATAGGCAACCATTGAACCATAGCAGACAGAGTCTTGCTCAGTATTTTGTCAGTTTAGGCTCAGTTAGGTTAGAATTGCCTTTTTCTTAGTCACTCATCAACGTTGCAATATGTCTGTTTGACTAATCATTGTTTCTAATGGATTAAATTGGAAATATATTCAGAATGTTCAGAAAATAGAGAGGCACTGAGGCTATATACAGGGAGTTCCCTCGCAGAGTGACAGTTGTGTTCTTGAGGAACTTTGTGTTTGGGGAAAATTTGATTACAGTAGCCAATGATTCAATAGGAACTACCAGGTAGAGGGTTTGAAGATATCATGAGTGATGCTTTTTAATACAAATTTTTACATCAGTTATGCCCACCACTAGCAGAATGCTTTTTACCCTTATCACAACACTTTGTCCATTTTACTGGATTAAAGACAGTAGAGTTGCAAAATCATAAAGCGCAACACAGTTTTTTCGTGTTGAAGTGCAAAGTACTTCAGTACATGTACCTGGAAAAAAAAAACGTACTGGCAAACACTGTGTTCTCTGATAATGCTGAACTACCTACTTGACAAAGCTTGAATAATGAGGAAAACTCTCAACATAGTGCATGCATCGTGACCGAGGAAGCATACATGCTTGAACATAATTTCTGACAATATCATGTAACCTTGGACAAATCACTTAACTTCTCTGCGCCTCAATTTCCTCATCTGTCACAGTATTAATCCCCATGTGGGAGATGGACAGTGACTAGCCTTGGATCATGATTCCAAGCCACTGGACTGCAGTGATTATGTGGCATTAGTGAGAGATGAGCTGTCAAGGTTACCAAGAGCGGGGGATCGCAAACATTTCCCAAATTAACACAAAAGCAGTTTAATATAATGTCAAAAAAAGGAGAAAACTAGATTCCAGAAGAAATGACTGTGTGCAAGATAATGGCCTGCAATATGAATTTCACATAACACGGAATTCTGGACAATACAGCAACTGCATCGGGGGGAGAACTAAGTGTATTCACAGTTAAAATTTGAAGCAGTTTGGCCTGGTGGAAAGAGATGGGGAAGAGCAGGGATCTGGGAGTCAGAGGAGCTGAATTCTAATCCCAGCTCCTCCACATACCTGTCGTGTGACCTTAGCAAGTCACTTAACTTCTCTGTGCCTCAGTTTCCTCATCTGCAAAATGGAGATTCAATACCTTTCCTCCCTACTACTTAAACTGTAAGCCCTGGGTTAGATTTGATTATCTCAGTCTACCCCAGTGCTTAATACAGTCCTTGGCGTATAGTTGCCTCTTAAATTAATTTTTATTGTTAAAATAAATAGATATGACTATCTCTAGGACAACCACAGGAGAGAGAGTGCTGGATATACAGGGCTCTGTCCAGCTGATTGACTCTCAACACCAGAAGACTGGGAAATGTAGGCCTTTGTCTTCTTGGAAAAGTATAGATCTGTTGGCCGCTTCTCTCAATCCTTTGACCCATGGTCCACCTCTGGTAGAAGCCTGAATTTTGTCACAAACAAGCTTTGCCAACAGCTAATTCCCAAGCGCTGCCTTTCATCAAATTGGTCAACCCCTGATATGAATTCAGACTTGATCAATTCACTTTTCCCTGGGACCGAAGGCACCTGGAGGAGGTATTAGCTCTATTTCACAGAAAAATTAAATTGGGGAAGAGAGACAAGACTAACGTGAAGTAAGGCAGAGAGTAATACTACTTCTGCTTTCCTACACAATTACGGATATCTGTGAGAATGAGCTGTCTATTGAGCGGGTCTATTGAGAAGCAGCATAGCCTAGTGGAAAGAGCATGGGTCTGGGAGTCAGAGGATGTGGGTTTTAATACCAACTCTGCCATACGTCTGCTGTGCGACCTCGGACAAGTCACTTCACTTCTCTTTGCCTCAGCTACCTCATCGGTAAAATGGGGATTAAAAGGGAGCCCCACCTAGGCCAGGGACTGTGTCCAACCTGATCAGTTAGTACCTACTCCAGCACTTAGTACGGTGTGTGGCACATAGTAAACACTTAAATACCATAAAAAATAAATAACTGTCCTGCATTCATGAGTTTAAATGGAAGGAGAAATGAATATAATAATAACAACTGTGGCATTTGTTAAACACTTACTATGTGCCAGACACTGTACTAAGTGCTTGGGAAAGATACGGGTAATTGGGTTGGACACAGTCTCTGTCCCACATTGGGTTTACAGTCTTAATCCCCAATTTTACAGATGAGGTAACTGGGACATGGAGAAGTGAAGTGACTTTCCCAAGGTCACACATCAGACAAATGGTGGAGCCAGGATTAGAACCCACGACCTCCTGACTCCCAGGCCCATATTCTATCTGCTAGGCCAGGTTGCTTCTCCATACTGAGAAAATTAGCATAATTTTAGGGAATTCTATTAATAGAAAAATATCAGATTTGAATTCAAGGCACTTTTCTACCAACTGAAGTACAGCACTTAAGACATATTCCCCGTTAAGTAAATGACAGCGGAAGGGTAATGTCAAAGGGATCATCTTGCAATAACACAAGAAATCCTAGGTTTTAAAAGAATATACTCATGTCAGATGATTTTTAAACTACCAGAAAACTGGCAGGGACTCAAACACCCAAGTCACTTGGGGTGATTTTTTTTAAACGTTTATCCCTCCACGCTTGAGAAGATGTGTCTTCTGCCGAGAAATGACACATATGGAATTGGATCGAAAAGCAGTATTAAAGTGGATACGAAAGCACCTGAGATCCTGAAGTCAAGAAATATAGTATGGAATCTACTAGAAGGAATGCTGAGCCAGTTTGTTACTGCATCATCCCATTGAATCATTAGTAATAACTTATGACTAATCAGTTCCATTCATCTCAGGTAGAAGAAAATTGAGTTGAAGTGTTCTGAATGTCTTAATTATTTGGCATTGTTCTCCAACTGCCAAATGGAGTCCTGCACGCCTGATTAACAGCATGTCTGGGGCCTTTTGGTCAGAAAGATCTGGAACATCTGGGTCCATATCTTGGGGAATAAGGTCCATTATACAAATCACTAGGCATTAGAGCATAATTTAGCAAATGCTTTCCATTTTGTACAAAGACTCTGGAATATTAGCAAGAAGAATGAGCTGATCATCAAATCCATGGACTCGGTCATATTTATTAATACTCACTGGTAAGTATACAGAAATTGGAATTCATTTGCATTAGCGATCAGAATGAAATCCTGTCTTCCAATACCGGTCTGTCTTTAAATGACTCCTGTCACTAGAAAATGCCTTACTTCCAGTATTAAATCTGGCCCTTTCTGGCAAAGATGAGAAACCAACAGTTAGGTTACTAGTCTCTGTCTGCTCCATCTAGAAATGGAATCCCTACTTTCACAGGACCAAAGAAAGGCAGCTGGACTAAAAAAAGCTTTTTGCAAGTGCTTGCTTGAAAATGGCCCTGAATCAAGTAGTCAGAAGCTACAGCTTCCCACAAAAATGTCTTGAATTATTAACTTTGTAGAGCTGCAGGGATTTAGCAGAATGGAGAGAGGAACGCGTCATTTCTAGGGAGTGGGGAAATAGTTGCAATAAGGTGCTTCTTACATGGAAGATAGTCTCAGTTAATAGTGCAATGAATTACTTTGGTTTTGGTTTTGTTTTTTAACCACATGTCTCACTCCTGACGATCTCAAAGTTCTTTTTTAAGCACCTTAAAGAAGGCTCATGAAGCAACGGCAGTCAAGCCATGATTACTACCTCAATTTTAAGGCCTAGGGGCAAGGAAGCTGAGGTTAACGAGCAGATTAAGTGGTCCGTGAGTCCGCAGAAGGTAGAAACAGTAGACACGGATCCCGTCTCCTCTAAATTTCCTTTTCGTTTCACAAGAAACTGCCGCGTTGAGATAGTAGCCCCTAATAGTGTTGAAAAGCAACAGGAGCTTCTAAACCAGTGTCAGAAATGGAAGTAACCCCTTAACGGTTGCTCAAATTCTAAAGCTGAGAAGATCTCCCTGTCAAAAATAAAGGAAACATCTGGTTGGGAGTTTGGGAAGGAGCTGTCCGACTCAGCAGCAGCAAGACGTGAGAGCCTATCCTACATCAGGTCCTCTACCGTTTTGCAGGACACAGCTGGCTTGGGCCAAGGAAAACACCAAAGCCCCTCTTTCGATGTGATCTGGCATGACCAATTAACTGCCTCCAATTCTAAAATGCAGAAAAGAGAAAAAGCCAGAGAGGCTCAGACAGATTTTTTAACTCCAAAGGCTGCTCGTTCCCCTTTGCATCTCTAGACCGTGAGCTTGTTGGGGGCAAGGATTGTCACTCTTCTTGTAATTCTTGTATTGTACTTTCCCAAGTGCTTAGTACAGTGCTCTGCACACAGTATGTGCTTAATAAATACAACTGAATGAATGAAAGGAGAAACTCCTGACTATCAATTTTAAGCCTTCTCGACACTACTTCCTCAGTCCCGCTGGATTGTGAATTTGTTATTGGCAGGAAACATAATAATAATAATAATAATAATAATGATAACGTTGGTATTTGTTAAGCGCTTACTACGTGCCGAGCACTGTTCTAAGCGCTGGGGTAGACACAGGGGAATCAGGTTGTCCCACGTGGGGCTCACAGTCTTAATCCCCATTTTACAGATGAGGTAACTGAGGCACCGAGAAGTTAGGTGACTTGCCCACAGTCACACAGCTGACAAGTGGCCGAGCCGGGATTTGAACTCACGACCTCTGACTCCAAAGCCCGAGCTCTTTCCACTGAGCCACGCTGCTTCTCATGTCTACTGTCTACTAACTGTTGTATTGTACTCTCTCAAGTGTTGACTACAGTGCTCTGCACACAGTAAGCACTCAGTAAACACCACTGATGATAGAGTGATACTTATCCTCGCTCGTCTCCCACTACAACCCAGGCCACACACTTCAGAACTCTACCACCGACATATTCACTACGCCTTGCTCGCGTCTGTCTCGCCGTTGCTCCCTTTGATCACACCCTCCCTTCCACCTGGAACTCCCTCTACCTTCATATCCAACAGACTATCACTGTACCCATCTTCAAAAAAATCACATCTCCTCCTGGAAGCCTTCCCTGATTCATCTCTCATCTCCCCACCCTATTCTCCCTCCCCCTGCATCACCTAGGCACTTATGTCTGTACCCACTAAGAACTTATTCACCCCACTTAGTTATCTTTACAGTTAGGCACAAAGATTTTATCTTCTAACTACTGTACTCTCCCAAATCTTTTGTACAGTGGCCTACACAGATAAGCATTCAATCAACGTTACCGATCGAACGATTCAACTAAAAGACGAAAGAAGCTGATTGATCGATTCAGTGCGTTACCGCTAATCAGTGGCATTTATTGAGCACTTACCGTGCGCAGAGCACGGCACTAAGCACTTGAAGGGGCTGACATTACACCCAATTCAAAAGTGGTCCTTGTAAAACCACATGGAACACCGGATGCAACCCAAACCTCAGTACGAAGGGGAAAGAGATTGATGTGAAGTCCTTTGAAATGACCCTTGCATAGTTGCTGTGTAGTAAAGACCATCCACGATGCCTCAGCAACATGCCTACGGCATCTGTACTGTCACGGGCAGCATTACATCAATCCCTCTAATCTGGCTAAGTGCGTGCCTCTGAAACCTGGAAGGTTCAGCCCGCTCCTTGCTGTTTCTCTGGAACGCGAGGGACTTTCGAAGCCAAAGAAAAGATGTTTCTGCCGCTTGGCAACAGAAAAAAAATCTCAGAGTGTCACTTAAACAGAGGCTCCATTAACATAGCTGGCTTGCTTCCTTTCCTGGGCTTTAACCACTGGACAGCCTCTCCATCAGAGGAAACTGCCAAGTTAAAGCCAGCCTCTCAACTTCCAGCCTCCTTCCCTCTCCACTCCGTACTACATGCTGCTGCAGGGATCATCTTGAAGATCATCCCTCTGGACTTTAATCTCCTGGTGGGCGGAGAACGCGTCTACCAATTCTGCTCTACTGCACTCTCTCAATCGCTTAGTATAGTGCTCTGCACACAGAAAGTGCTCAATAAATACCACTGATTGACCTTGCAGCACGTTCCCTGCCTACAAGGAGCTTACACGCTAATGGGGCCAAGCAGCATGACCTAGCGGAAAGATCACAGGCGAGGGAGTCGGAAGACCTGCGTTCTAACTCTGGCTCCTCCAGTTACCTGTTGCGTGACCTTGGGTAAGTCACTTACCTTCTCTCGGCCTCAGTTCCCTCATTTGCAAAATGGGGATTCATTGCCTATTCTTCCTCCTACTCAGACTGTGGGCACCATACGGGACCTGATCATCTTATGTCAACTTCAGAGCTTTTACAGTGCTTGGTACATATTAAGCCCTTGATCATTATCGTCATTACCACAAACATAAAAGTATTTACAACTCAACTGGTCAAACAGTTACTGGACATATATACATGTCCATATATATGTATACATGAGTGCTGAGGCAGTTGCAAATAAATTCATAAGTGAAGATTTGGCTGAAAGAATAATCTGGCTCAGAGAATGAATCAAGGAAAACTTGCTGTAAGAGGTGGAATTTTAGAGGGATGTGAATGTGGGGGAATGTGGCAGAGCTGCGGTCTGTCTGGTGTGGAGAAAGAGGGAGCTCCAAACCAGATGAACAGTCTGAGCAAGGGGATGGAGGAAGGAGACTTGAGAGTGAGGTGCAGCTAGAAGCTTGGTTTGGGAATAGCAACGAAAACCCTTTTCAAACACCCTATCATTTTCCAGAATGAAATTCAAAGGGTTTAAACTGTAATGAGGTAGGGAGAACCAAGTTCGCAAATAGCACGGCCACTGTGCATTCAAAAATATTTTCCACACAGTGAGGGGTGCTACGCGCTATTTCACGGTACAGTGAATGTCATCCAGGACACCACTCATTGCCAAATCTGCAGAGAAAACTTCCACCTGGAGTGACTCTATTAACAGATAGTTCTGCGAAAAGAACATTTCATGTGCAGATTGAGGGCAGATGTTACCACAGAAGTCATCTGGGCAGGGAAGTGGCTTTCCACATGAATAACAAACTGAATGACTGCAGTCTTTTTGATCATCAAATGACAACCATCTTTCTTCAACTTTCCTCCTCCTGCAGTGCTCACTGTACTATTTCCTACACGTAACCTAAAGAAATAGAAAAAACGGATAGCTTTTTGATGTGATGTTTTGTTGGTTTTTTTTGGAAGGGTAGGGGCAAGCACCCTTGTCTTTGCATGCACCCTTCAGCAGTTAGGAAATTGAAGAACACTACATTACATTGGCAGGAGAATGGGGCAGATTGTTCAGGATTAGGAGAAAATTGTATCTACCGTAGAGGGGAGGCAAAGTCTCTTTATATTGTCTTTAAAATGTATTAATAACGGATTCCTAAAATTCAGCATTTTCTTGGTCTCTTAGAAATTGTACAGACCTGTCTCATCTGCAGCTTCTTTTGTGAGCTTCTTGAGGAAGCAGCATGACCTACTGGGAGGGACCTGGGAGTCAGAAGACCTGGGTTCTAATTCTAGCTCTGCCACTTGTCTGCTGTGTGACCTTGGACAAGTCACTTAATTTCTCTGTGTTTCAATTACCTCATCCGGAAAATGATTAAATCCCTCTCCCTCCAATTTAGACTGTGAGCCCCATGTGGGACGGGGACTGTGTCCAACCTGATTACCTTAAATCTACCCCTGAACTTAGAACAGTGCCTGACATATAATAAGTGCTTAACAAATATCATAATTATTCAATGCGGACCCAAACCTCAGGATACCTGGTCACGATTTCAGAACCCCCATATGCAGACAGCAGCCTTCAAGGAAAATACATGCATGTGTATTGCATATGCAGATACCATTCCATATTGCACAAGTTCATAGGGCCTTTTTACACTATTTCCAGAACTAACATATACATAGATATTTGCATCTTTTTTTGCATCTATGTTTGCTCTGGAACAAATGTAGAGAGCCAGATGAAGTTGTGTTGTGTTTTTATTATTACCATCCATTCCGTACAGTGAACAAATGCTTAGCTGTTGTAGCCACTATATGTTCTACCCAAACTGAACAATTCATCTTGGGTAATCAGCTGGGATTTTCCCAATTCTTCTTTAATGAGGGGTTTCTCCTAGTTACCTTGTGTGTGTGTAGGGGGAGGCGGAGGGGTGGGGGGGTGGGGAGGCGGGGGTGGGAAAGGAGGGGAGGGTGGGCTTTGTGGTTGCATCTGCCCGATTCTGATAACTAAAGAACAATAGCACCAACCACAGGCTAAAGTTAGGGTTTAATCATAACTATGATAACCTTTTACTATCAAAGGAGAATGAAAGATATCTTTATTTTTAATTATGGCTCCGAGATTGAATAAACCACATTTTAAATGGTTTCTATCCCTTAGGAAAAAGCCTGAAGTCAAATCATACCAATTCACTAATAGCCAAGAAATCAGCCCATCTGCCCATGATCCTTTAAGAGTCCCCGGAGCCTTCTGTATTCTCTTCAAAATGAATCTAACCCACATAGAACTAATAGGACGAAGGAAAGAAGCAAGTAGCAGAGGAGAATGTTTTGGCCCAAATGAATAAAAAAAATTAATAATTAATACTGACACATGGCCATATCCTCACTTCCAGTCTCTAGTAGGCTTCTGATTTTTGAGATGCATCACATTGTATCATTTCTGATTTGATTTAGCAATACTCTCTAGACTTGAGTTTATTTCTCTCTGATTGTACTGCTAATTGATTTTTTACAGCTAAAACAATGTGATCATCACTTCAAAAAATAATTGAATCTCAAGATCTTTCCACCGATGTTCCCACTAATATTTTTTAATATTTATAATGGAAAAAATCATTACATTTTCAAGAAGAAACTGTTTTTTTTCCCCCAATCCTGCAAACAATTATTTTATTCTCAGCCAACATATATATGTAGGCCATTCTCAGAAAACATTAGGGAAGACCAACCACAGAATTCTAAATCAAGACATTACTGATGCAAAGGATGGGTGAAGCACCCAGATCTCAAAAAACATGGATTTGAGATTGACATGTTTTAATCACGTTTAAATGAACACCCGCTCCAGATTGACTAAATTATTTAGGCACCTAACTTGCCATCATAAAGCATTGTCTTTCTTTTTCTAGAAGAGCAATATTTGGGCTTTTACAGATTGCAATGCATGTCGTCCAGTTAGATTTTATTAAAATAGCCTGCTTCTATTATGGACTGTCTGGCTTTTAAAGGGATTCACTGTAGAATGACAAATGTCTTGCTTTTAGAGTAGTCTTTCACCAGGAGCCAGGAAAATAGAAACATGCCTACTACTTAGGCGGAGGGCTTGCATTTGGCCCACTCCTGTTCCTCTTGTCATACTGGATTCATATTTGAATCATATTTGATGCCTTAATGGGAAAAAGTTGCGCTTTAAATAGAAAGAGATCTTAGCCAATGATAATCCAAAATTTTCTCTCTAGAGCAAGATGATTCAGCCAGAAAGAAAGGAAATGGTTCCCCCAAACCACAGCTGATCCTTTCCAACATAAAATGACTACTCCCATTAATTTCATTAATGTTTGCTCTTAGTCTTTAAATTGAATGAGAAGCAGCATTGCCTAGTGGATAGAGCATGGGCCTGGGGGTCAGAAGGACCTGGGTTCTATGACCTTACTCAGCTATATGCATCAATCAAATCAGTGACATTTAATAATAATGTTGGCATTTGTTAAGCGCTTACTATGTGCCGAGCACTGTTCTAAGCGCTGGGGTAGATACAGGGTAATCGGGTTGTCCCACGGGAGGCTCACAGACTTAATCCCCGTTTTACAGATGGGGTAATTGAGGCACCGAGAAGTAAAGTGACTTTCCCAAAGTCACAAAGCTGACAGGTGGCGGAGCGGGATTAGAACCCGTGACCTGTGACTCCTAAGGTGGTGCTCTTTCCACTGAGCCAGAGCACCGTACTAAGTGCTCGAGAGAGTATAATACAACAAAGTTTTCAGACATGTCTGCTGCCCCATAACAAGCTTACAAACTAGGGTGAGAGACAGACATTAATATAAATAATTTATACAGCTTGGCTTAGTGGAAAAGAGCACGGGCTTGGAAGTCACAGGTCATGGGTTCTAATCGCCGTTCCACCACTTGTCAGCTGTGCCACTTTGGGCAAGTCACTTAACTGCTCTGTGCCTCAGTTATGGGAATTAAGACTGTGAGCCCCACATGGAACAACCAGGTTACCCTGCATTTACCCCAGTGCTTAGAACAGCGCTTGGCACATAGTAAGCATTTAACAGATACCATCATCATCATCATTTTAATTTATAATATATAATTTAAAGATATGTACGTAACTACTGTAGGGTGCTATGAATAAAACTTTTGTGAGCTGCATTTCATTCATTTAGAACCAAAAAAAAATAGCCACCCAGCCATAGATTCAATTTCTCAGCTCCAGAAAAAGTAAGAAAAATGCAGAGCTTCCAGTTTCTGAGCTTCATTCACCTGTGATATGTATATTCTTCAGACAAAAGAAAAAAAAAACCTGTCAAGAATACGTAAAGAACAATATGTCAGTGGATCAAAGAGTCAACTCTTTCATTCACTCTCCTGCAAAGTTTCTACCTTTCTACCTACAAATTCAGCTGTGTGATTCACTTTTGAGACACTCCCTAGTGGTTTCTTTCAGGGATTTCACTTCGCCCTTCATTTGTTTTCTAGGAAACTGTGTGAATTGGATTTTTGGTTTGCATAATGTATATTGAACTTACACATGGACTAAAAACAATTCAGAATCATGGGGTGAGGGCTGGTAATTTTTGAATCCATCAATCTGACATGAAAATTAATGACCGAGAAGTCTATGACTTCAGATCTTGAATGGTAGGCATAGATGATGGTGCTGAGGCTCCAATGAGGCAAAAAAAAAAATAAATCTGAATTCATTTGTGATTGCTGAAGGGTTTCTCCTTTAGAGTTCCGAAAATGGATATTCCCAAAACCAGTAGCTGAAGCAGAACTAAAACTAGTGAGTGGCAGAATTCAAAATTTAGTATCCTAAGACTATGAGACTGTTGGGCTCTTCCCCAGATTATCTTGTATCTACCACAGCACTCAGTACAATATTTGGCATATAAGTCCTTAACAGGTACCACAATTATTAAATTTGCTCAAGTGGAAATGTGTCCTCCTAATAGCTTCAACAAGAAGGGACTTTTACCTGGCTATACCATAGTTGTAGATGAGAGAAGAAAAAGAGTAGTCAGAAATGAAGTTTCAATTTTTTAGAAAGAAAAATCCGTGAGCATGGAGGTAGCGGATGAGATGGTGTGGGTAGGAAGGTAGGTAGAATGACTAGGAACTGTTTTGTATTACTCCTGGGGGGGTTGTCAACTACTTCCCCGATTCCAGACCCCAGGATAAAGGAGAAGCAAGATCAGGGGAGTGAAGGGAAGAGGAAGGACTGTGAATGAGGGAACTTTTTGCCTGAATCACAATCCTGATCAGCAATCTACCCGCTAACCACTGTGAAACCCCGCCACCAAAATGTCAATCAAAAGACCCAGGCCTTAGTCCCCGCTCAGCCGCTTCCCTGCTGCGAGCCCCTCGTTCTGCCTCAGTTTCCTCTATAACAGATCTGATTGCAGTGAATCTACCCCAGCTTATAGCACAGTCTTTGGTATTTTTTTCTTTTATTTTTATGGTATTTGTTAAGCGGTTACTACGCACCAGGCACTGTTCTAAAAGTTGAGGTAGATACAAGCTAATCAAGTTGGACACAGTCCATGTCTCATGTTGGTCTCACAGCCTTATCTCCCATTTTACAGATTGAGTAAAAAGATAAAGAGGAAGTGAAATGACTTGCCCAAGGTCACACAGTAGAAAAGTGGTGGAGCAGGATTAGAACCCAGGTTCTTCTGACTCCCAGGCTCATGCTCTATCCATCAGGCAACACTGCTTCTCAAACTATTTATGGTAAGGTATCTAATTATTTATGGTATTTGTTAAGCACTTAATATTTGTATGCACTTAACAAATACCCTATTATTACATCATTCCTGCTTCCTCTTACAGACCTAACAGTCATGAAGTCTATCGTACTGTACCCTCCCAAGCGATTAATGCAGTGCTCTGCACACAATAAATGCTCAATAAATACCACTGACTGATTTAACGTGATGTAATCTCTGCAGTATCACACTTAACAGTCATGAAGTCTACTGTATTGTACCCCCCCAAAGCGATTAATACAATGTTCTGCACACAATAGATGCTCAGTAAATACCACTGACTGATTTAATATGACGTAATCTCTGCAGTATCGCAAAAATTCAAACGAAACATTTCCAAGGGAAAACATCTTATTTACAAACCTGTACCTCTGATGCTTTCTGTTAACTTCTCCCATTTGGGTACTGCATTTTCATGTGAGCTCTGGGTATAAGGCAGAGCAGAGCTACTTTCTTCTAGACAGCCAGTTAAGAGTACGCATAATAAAAGCAAGGTGTAACAAAGACACTGTCAGGAAAGGGGAAAGAATGGGAAGCCCACAAAGAATGTAAGGTGTAATTAATTTTTACTTTGTGAGTAAAAGCTTCTTTTCATGTAGGCTTTGAATAATCTGCATCATTATACCAACAATCCTTGCAAAGTAGCAGAAACAGCTATTTTGCTACCCTGGAAGAAAATGGTAAAATCTGAATTGCTAAATATATTTCTTCTTCATCTGTGGTCTTCAGAGGATTAGTCTGTGGATTAGTATATGGCCGGGGGCGGGGGCGGGGGCAGGTAAATCTCTTCTTATTAATAATAATATTAATAGTAGTGTGCCAACCACTTGACATCCCTCCGATCCAACAGAATTCAGATCTCCAAAGATAATGGGATTCAAGATCTTCTGTTCTAACCCCAACTGGGTCATTGCATCCATTTGTGAGAAGCAGTGTGATCATGTGGATAGAGCACAGGCCTGGGATTCCGAAGGACCTAGGTTCCAATCTGGCTCTGCCACTTGTCTGCCATGTGATCTTGGGCAAGTCACTTCTCTTCTCTGTGCCTCAGTTACCTCATCTGTAAAATGGGAATTAAGACTGTGAGCTCCACGTCGAACCCGGACCGTGTGCAACCTGATAATCCTGTTTCTACCCCAGCTCTTGGTACACCACTTGACACATAGTAAGCGCTTAAATGCCATTGAAAAAAAAAATATTTCATCCTACAAATAGAGGACTCTAAGAGCCTTCTATTCAAACCACCCAAGGAAGTGTTTTCTTTTCTCAGTAAACCTAACCCTAAACAAAAGTGGCATATACATGTTCTTTCACTGAAAGAGAACAATCAACTCACAGATGCAATGAAAAATTACCAATAATCTGTGGTTCTGTACAGTTGGTTCTGAAAAAAAAATGGACCAATTATCAAGGACTTCCAGTTTAGAAAAAGAAAAAAGTCAATACATGGAACAAAGAGGATCCAATTGTTATAGCTCATTCCTATTAATTAGAGGATAACTAATTTCTTCTAATTTTAGGTTTAACTCAAGACCAGGAAGAGAGAAGAGTATTTGGGATTATCTTCAGTTATTTGTACTTTCATAATCATTAAAAGTTAAAGCTAGTCTGCACTTTAAATTGCTAATTCAGCACACTTTCACCTCTGAATAATATAGTAGACAGGCAAAATGCGGCCTTTCTTTTTTTCCATGAAAGGTACATTCGAAGACTGACTTCCGCTAAAAATGAGATTAGTTGGACATGGACATAATTCTCCCCCATGGATATCTGTCCCTATTACCACATGTCAGAAATATTCAGAATGACTGTTAATCAGTGCTCAAGTACATGACAGTTTGGGTAAGGGGAACGGGTCAGGGGTGTGCTTCTCTCTGTATCTTCAGAGACATGTCAATTATTTTGTGTTTTTCTCACTTCAGTGCTTTCAGTTTCTTGCTTTCATAAGGTATAAATTTGTCCACTCAAAGAAAAATTATAAGAACAAAGAAACTTAACATGTTCGGTCTTCCAAATGTTTGCAAAATACACACATGAATGCTCTCTAAAATATTTTAATCATCTTTTCTTTTTCCATGACCTATTTTTTACTTACATTATCAAACCATAACCAAAACCGAAAGAGAGCAGCGAATGACATTTTGATTTGAAACAGTTCAATAGTACTGGCCTTTAAAAGCTCAGTGGAGATTTTATTTAGAGCCAGTGATGTTCATGATTTGGATTACAACTGTTGTCGAGAAAAAATATCTGGGGAAACGCCTGTAGTGCTGCTAACATTTGCAACAGATATTTTGAAATTGGGATACAAGAGTTTCTGTTGTAATGTAGGGCTGTGTTCTTGAAGACCCTCGTATTTAGGGAAAACTGTGTTCCGGTAAACATTGACTCAGTGGGAAGTAATGAGTTAGGGGATTGGGTTCAAAGAGAATCCCATGACTGTCGTGTGCAGTCGGTCAATCATATTTCCTGAGCGCTGTGTGCAAAACATTGTACTAAATGATTGGGAGAGCACAGTATAACAGAGTTGGTAGACACATTCCCTGCCCACAAAGCAATCACAGTCTAGAGAGGGAACGTGTCTCAGAACTCTGTTGCACGGTGCTTTCCCAAGAGCTTAGTACAGTGCTCTGCACATGGTAAGCATTCAATAAATATCATTATTGATAGGCATTTTTTTGAAATAAATGCCTCCATTATTTCCGACCACTTGCAGAATCCTTTAGATTGAGGCCACTGATTTTTATATGGTATTTCTTAAGCACTTACTGTGTGTCAAGCACTCTTCCAGTGTCGTGGTTAGAAAAACAAGTCTATCAATCCCTTCCTCTTACAGTCACTGTCCCGCATGGGCTCACAGTCAATATATGCAGGTTAGTTGCAAAATCAAAGAAATCCACAGGAAAACCCCCTCCCTTATGTGTCATTTTTGCATTTGGATCTGTGACCTTTGAGTATTTGATATTTGGCCACCCTCAACCCCACAGCACATATGTACATATCTATAACATATTATGAATTACTAGCTTATATTAATGTCTGTCTCCCCCGCTAGACTGTAAACTCGTTGTGGGCAGGAAACCTGTCTACCAACTCTGTTGTATTGTAGAAGCAGCGTGGCTCAGTGGAAAGAGCACGGGCTTGGGAGTCAGGGGTCACGGGTTCTAATCCCGGCTCCGCCGCTAGTCAGCTGTCTGACCTTGGGCAAGTCACTTAACTTCTCTGTGCCTCAGTTACCTCATCAGTCAAATGGGGATTAAAAAACTGTGAGCCCCACGTGGGACAACCTGATCACCTTGCATCCCCCAACGCTTAGAACAGTGCTTTGCACATAATAAGCGCTTAAATACCACAATTTATTTATTTACTCTCCCAGCTCATTATGGGGAGGGAATGTGTCTGCTTATTATTGTATTGTAATAATAATAATAATGTTGGTATTTGTTAAGCGCTTCCTATGTGCCGAGCACTGTTCTGAGCGCTGGGGAAGACACAGGGGAATCAGGTTGCCCCACGTGGCGCTCACAGTCTTAATCCTCATTTTACAGATGAGGTAACTGAGGCACCGAGAAGTTAAGTGACTCGCCCAAAGTCACACAGCTGATTGTACTCTTCCAAGGGCTTAGTAGAGTGCTCTGCACACAGTAAGCGCTCGATATATACGACTGAATGAATGGTCTGTTCAAACTTCCGCACCTAGCCCCAACCTCAATGGACATTTACTGAGTGCTTACTATTTGCAGAGCACTGTACTAAGCGCTTGGCAGAGTACAATCTTACAGGGTTGGTAGATATCTTCACTGCCCATAACGAGCTTATTCCCTCTCTGAGACCCTTGCTCATACAGACTCCATTCTAATGACCGGGTGCTTTCCACTCATGCGCCCTCTGACACACCACCATCTCTCCCCCCAGCCTCTTCGGTTTGGTCCCCTGACCTAAATGTCTCACATGAAGGAGCAGCATGGCTTAGCGGCCTGGGAATTCAGATGGTCAACAGTTCAAATCCCAGCTCTGCCACTTGTCTGCCGTGGGACCCTGCGCAAGTCACTTCACTTCTCTGGGACTCAGTTACCTCATCTGTAAAATGGGGATTGAGACTGTGGTGAGCCCCATGTGGGACAGGGACTGTTTCCACCCCAGTGCTTAGTACAGTGCCTGGCACACTGTAAGCACTTGGAACAAATACCACAATTATTATTGTGCCAGTTGAAGTCAACCCCAATCGGCAGAGAATGAGAAGCACCTTGACCTAGTACCTTGAGCAAAGCACTGATGCCTAATTCTGTTGTATTGTACTCTCCCAAGTGCTTAGTACAGTGCTCTGCACATAGTAAGTGCTCAATAAATACCACTGGTTGAGAATGAGAAGCACCTTGATGTAGTATCTTGACCAAAGCACAGATGCCTAATTCTGTTGTACTTTCCCAAGCGCTTAGTACCACAGTGCTCTGCACATAGTATGCACTCAGTAAATAACACTGGTTGATTGATGTGCACACCCTTTCTTCCTCCGCTCTACCAAGTTGTGTATCATGCTATAGCCAGAACAGTCTCCCGATTCCTAATATTTCTGCTGAATTCAAGTAAAATCATTGAATAAAAATATTCATCATCACAGAAATGTCTTCAGAAGTCAAACTGCATTAAAGTCGTTCATATTTTGAAGGATTTAGACCTTCAGAACTATGAGACTGCTTGAGGCAACCGAATCAAAACCATTAACGTAATCCTGATTTCTTTTGTGTTTAAAATGCAGCCTTTATCCTACGTATTTGCGCAGGGTTGTACTTCCCTTTCAAAAGGATGAATCCAATGAAATGCCTAGCTTTATGGCATTAACATGAATATCCCCGTTCCCTAGATCGTTCTGCATTAAAAATGCTATAATTTCATTTTTAATCTTCAAAGCTTCAGATTTTGCCCAGTGCAATTAAGCCAAACAGTTCACCAAGTTCTGCTCTTGGTCCAGCATTTTGAAAGATTCAGAACTTACAGAGATGGCGGGCTGAAGTGAGTCTCACTGCTTTCATGAAGAGGTTGTCCTTGGGTACAGTATGCTCCTGTGAAACATCAGCCCAAAGAGAATGTAGCCGCTCTCAAAGCCTTGAGAATCTTATTAGTTTTCCATTCTTCTAGTTGCTCTGTTACGAAGCAACTAGCAGACCTAGTTGACCTTCACATTTTTTAAATGCTATTTAATTAAGTGCTTACTACGTGTCAAACTCTGTTCTAAGTGCGGGGTTGAAGACAAATCAATTAGGTTGGACATAGTTTCCACAAGAAGCTCACAGACTGAGGGGAAGAGAGAACTGGTATTAAATCTTCATTTTACAGTTTAGGCAACTTGGGCCCAGAAAAGTTAACTAAGTTCCCCAAGATTACCCAGCAGAAAAGTGGAAGAGTCGGAATTGGAACCCAGATCCTCTGACTCCTAAGCCCAGGCTCCTTCCACTAGACCACACTGCTTCCCAAAGAGAATGTCACTGATGGTGAATTTGATTACCATGTCTACCAAGTCTGTTGTATCATACTCTCCCAAGCACTTAAGACAGTGCTCTGCAGAGAGCAGTCAATCAAGTTTACTGAGTGCTCACTACTACTAACAATAATAATTATGGCATTTGTGAAGTGCTTACTACATGCCAGGCACTGTTCTAAGCAATGGGGTAGATGCACGCAAAGTGGGACACAGTCCCTGTCCCATATAGGGCTTACGGTCTCGGTCCCCATTTTACAGATGAGGTAATAGAGGCACAGAGAAGTGAAGTGACTAGCCCAAGGTCACACAGCAGACAAGTGGCAGAACCAGAATTAGAACCCATTACCTCCCGAATCCCAGGCCTGTGCTCTATCCACTATGCCACGCTGCTTCTCTGCTGTGTGCAGAGCACTGTACTAAGTCCTTGGGAGAGTACAAAATACAGCAGTACAGCAGACATTCCCGGCCCACAGCGAGCTTACAGTCTAGAAGGAGAGACAGCCGTCGCTATATATAAATTAGAGATATTTATATAAGTGCTGTGGGACTGGGAGCGGGGATGAATAAAAGGAGCAAGTCAAGGTAACACAGAAGGGAGGCGAAAAGAGGAAAGGAGGGCTTAGTCAGGGAAGGTCTCTTGGAGGAGATGTGCCTTCAATAAGGTTTTGAAGAGGGGGAGAGTAATTTTCTGCCAGATTTGAGGAGGGAGGGTGTTCCAGACCAGAAGCAGGATGTGGGTTTAGCTCTTTATACTAAAGCATGACCAACAGTCCCTGCTACACCACACATCACCTGGCTATGCATCATGGTTGTCACCTGGGATGTTCTCTCCTGAAAAATGCACTTGGCTCTTAAAGAATAACTTAAGTAGTGGCCTAGTTGAAAGAGCATGGGCCTGGGAGCCAGAGGACCTGGGTTCTGGTACTGGCTCCACCATTTAACTGCTGTGTGACCTTAGGTAAGTCACAACTTCTCCATGGCTTACTTCATCTTTAAAATGGGGATTTGCTCCCGGTCCTTTCTCCTACTAAGACTGTGAGCGCCATGTGGGACCTGAGTATCCCTATCTAGACTAAGCTCATTGTGAGCGGGAAATGTCAATATTATTTATTGAGCACTTGTGTGCAGAGCACTGTACTAAGCACTTGGGAGAGTACAATGTAACGATAAACAGACACATTCCTTGGCCACAGTGAGCTTACGATCTAGAAGGAGAGACAGACAAGAATATAAGTAAATAAATTACAGCTATGTACGTAAGTGCTGCGGGGCTGGGAGGGGGACTGAATGAAGGGAGCACTATTCACTACAATAATGGGTACTGCTTTAGGAACAGGTAAATAAAGCCCAGTAAAGAATATAAAACTTTTTAATTAAATGTATTAAACGCTTACTATGTGCCGGGCACTGAACTAAGCATTGAGGTAGATACAAGATTATCAGGCTGGACACAGTCTCTGTCCCACATGGGGTTCACAGTCTTAAACCCCATTTTACAGATGAGATAACTGAGGCCCAGAAAAGTTAAGTGACTTGGCCAAAGTCACACAACAGATAAGTGGCAGAGTCTAGCCTAGAAGCCAGGTCCTTCTGACTCCCAGACTCATGCTCTTTCCTCTAAGCCATGCTGCTTCTCTTAAAAAATGTTTCATTTTTTCCTTCGTTTTCATGAAACTGAAAGCCGTCTCATCCTCAGCTAGCATTTATTGGCCTCCTCGGATAAAGCTGGCACAAAAGGTACAAACAACAGATTCGAAGGAAAGTTTTATGCTCAACTCTTATTCTCTCTTCTAGGAAGGAGATAAACCTAGGCAAGTGAAAAAGCTGATCGGTCTCCAATCGATATTATCATAATCAATGATTTAAAAGGCCTTGAGGGCATGAAGTTTACAGGGGTTTCTATCTTCCCATTGCAGAGACCAGATTCAACCTAATGATGATAATCTTTAGAAGAGAAAGTGTTGCCAATTTAAATCTTCACACGCAGTTTGCATAACAATGGCCCATTTCATTTCAATCCAGTAACAAAGAATCCTCAACAGTTGTGTTGCACACTGTTCGTTCTCTGGACCTCACAGACCAATAAAATTGCAGGTAACAACAAAAGAGCCTAATATTTTTAATAGCTGGGCCGGAATCAACAGTAGATAGTTCTCCTAAGCCATGGAAGTTCACTAAACAAAGCTATTATCATAAATACTGATTTGGCTGCCAGTCATTCCAGAAAATTTTGCAATAGTGTTTGCTTTTAGTTATGATATGGGTCCTCATTTCCTTTGAAAATTGAAATGGAGAAAACCTTCCACATATTTTGGATTTGGGGGGCTGACATGATTTAATCCCATCTCTACCTCACAGATCTCAATAAATACTATTGAATGAATGAATGAATCTCTTTTTTCCATTTCATCTGATGAAATTAAAACTTGACTAAGTGCTATGTGCAAACTGGAAAAGAAAAAGTCAACAAAAACTTGATTTACAAATCAACCCTAATTCAGCCATGGTCATTATAAGTCAGTTTAGTGCATTTGTGTGATCAAATGTCCATATTTCCGCTGGCAATATGATTGACATATTTTGCAGTATGATGCATGAAACCACTATCTTGTCAAAACGCCTCAATTTTTGTTTCTTCCATTTCATGTCCTTTCCTTTCAGGCTGTCAGGTATCTTCATTTCTTGTCAACAGACAACCCACACCTCAAAATCAGAACTAAGACGATCATTACATTTTGTAGAGATGCTGGAGTCAGATACTTTAAATAAACGTCTTACCAGTGTTTTGTGTGCCAACAGATAACTGTAATGTTGGGTTTTTGTTTGGCTGTTTGCCTTTTTGCTAAATTCAGAAAGGAGTAAAAAGTAATATTCCCCAAGAAATACTTGCCAAGCAGAGGAACCATAAAAATTTCAGTTTTAAAAAATACTTTTTGAAATTTAAACCCGAGGAGCAGCATGGCCTAGTAGAAAGAGAATGGGCCTGGGAGTTAGAGGATGTGAGTTTTAACCCCAAATCTGCCTCTGGTCTCCTGGGTGACCTTGGATAACTCACTTTAACTTCTCTGCCTCAGTGTTCTCCTCTGTAAAGTGAAGATTCGATACCCACTTTTCTTCATCCCCCACTTCCTTCTGCATCATCCTGACTTGTTCCCTTTGCTCTTCCCCACCTTCCAGCCCCACAGCACTTACGTACATATCTGTCATTTTATTTATTTGTATTGATGTCTGTCTTCCCCACTCTAGACTATAAACTCGTTGTGGGCAGGGAATGTGACTGCTTTTTGTTGTATCGCACTCTCCCAAGCGCTTAGAGTAAGTGCTCAGTACATATGATTGAATGAATGAATTCAATATAATTCAGGAGAAAATGATCATTTCAAAATTAATAATTACAGTATTTAAGCACTTACTATGTGTCAAGCACTGTTCTTAGGGTTTGGGTTGCTACAAGTAAATCAGTTCAGACACAGTCTGTGTCCCATAGTGGGCTCACAGCCTAAGGGGAGGGAGAAGAGACACTGTGGGACAGAGACTGTGTCTGAACTGATTTACTTGTAGCAACCCAAACCCTAAGAACAGTGCTTGACACATAGTAAGTGCTTAAATACTGTAATTATTAATTTTGAAATGATCATTTTTTTACTGAATTATGTACTTAAGACATTAAATCCCTAATTCTATTTCCCCCAACACAAGTGACAGGTTAATATGCAGGGTGTTTTTAAAAGCAGGATCTACAATGGCAGCAAAAACACTTCCAGCCCGGCATGTAGAAGCATTAAAGTTCACTTGACAAAACAGTCCTTGACTGAATATCCAGTACATGGGAGTTTTGTAAGCTTGGCGGCTTCCTGAGGCTTCAGTCCCCTGCAAATGGCTAGTCTCCTCCTTTTGGCCCCTTTTCTCAAATTTCAAATTGCAGCTCCCTTTCCCAGAATCAACATCAGATACTGGATCTCCTAATACTCAGTGATGCTCATAATCTTTGGTCACGTAACTCTAGAAGCCCCTCATGGACCACAGAAGAGTGAGAGGCCGAGGATGAGAATGCCGGTGGAATATGGCCTCTTCCACAGTCTCTCAAAAATTCAGGAAGTATCACAGCTGACTTACAAATGACTTCCTCCTCTATTCACCTATGACAAGGAACACTTTCTTATAGAAAGTAGAGACATGATTGATTTTTTTCTGTTTGAATTCCTGGGAATCTCTTGGGGAGAGGGTAGACTGATAAAAGTTTTCATGGCCTGGTAAATTTTGGGTACCTATTTTCAAGGTTGGTCTAGTCTTATCAATCAGTGGCATTTATTGAGCTCTTACTGTGTACAGAGCACTGCACTAAGTGCTTAGTGATTTTTTTAAATAACCCTTATTAAGCACTTACTATGTGCTAAGCACAGAAGTAGCTGAAAGATACGCAGGTTAGACCCAGTCCCTGTCCCCTTCGGAACTCACAGACTAAGTAGAAGGGAGCAGGGATGAATTCCCATTTTACAGATGAGGAAACTGAGGCACAGAGGAAGTGAAGTGACATGCCCAGGGTCACACTGCAAACAAATGGCAGAGCTGGAATAAGAACCCACTTCCTCTGACTCCCAGGCCCGTGCTCTTTCCATTAGACCATGCTACTTCTCATGATGATGAGACTGTAAGTTCATCCTCTAGACTAAGCTTGTTTGGCCAAGGAATATGCCATTTCATTGTTATACTTCATTCTCCCAAGAGCTTTAGCACAGTGCTCTGCACATAGTAAGTGCTCAATAAATATGATTGACTGAATGAATGTAGTATGATGATAAAATTTTTCTTCCCATTAGCTCACAGTATTTGCAGTCTCAAATACTGTCTCCCCATTTTTTTTTTTTACCTTAAAAGGGGGCTAATAATACTACTTAACCATTTACTGGCATATTGAGCTCCGTGATATTTCTACTTATTGGTTAGGGGGCCATTAATCACATTTCGCAAAAGGGAAACCAAAAAAAACGGAGTGTTTAAGTGGCATCTAAGTTCAAACAATGAGACTCAGGCTAAAACCCATGCTTCTTACCACCCAATATCCCACCTGTTCTACTCCACTAAGTTGCTTCCTTTCATTTACCAACTTCACTCACCAAACTGCAAGACAGAGTTTCTTAATTTCTCTCTCTCACTCATTCATTTAGACTAATTTCTGGCAATGCTCATGACCACCATAGAAATAGATACAACTCTGGAGAAAGAGTGACCAATGTAATGTCTTTCTCCCATTACAAGTTCATTGTAGGCTGGGAACGTGTCTATCAATTCTGATATACTCTCCTGTGTGCTAAGTAGAGTGCTCTGCACACATTAAGCACTTAACAATTGATGACGATGATGATGACAAAAAAGCTTTTGGTTCCTAGGCATACAAGGACACTTCAATGCCAAAGGCAGATATCGAAAATTGAAAGAATTGCTTTCTATACCAGGTAGCTATGTAGATTAAACTCCACCAGACATTTAAGACTGAAACCTACCATCTTCTCTCATTTCCTAAACATTTTAATTCTTTTACTTCAAACTTGATGCTGGAGGTAAAAAAAAAAAAAAAAAAATCCTCTGGAGCTGTCACCGAATACAGCAGGTTCAACCTTCCCAACACTGCTTAAAATCCGCCCATTCCTCTCCATCCAAACTGCTACCATGTTAATCCAAGCAATTATCCTATCCTGCCTTGATTACTGTGTCACCTTCTTGCTGACCTCCCTTGCCTCCTGTCTCTCCTCACTCTAGTCCACATTTCACTCTGCTGCCCAGATCACTCTTCCACAGAAACGTTCCGTCCATGTTTCCCCACTCCTCAAGAACTTCCAGTTGTTGCCCACCCACCTCTGTATTAAACCCTAACTCCTTACCTTTGGGTACAAAGCACTCGTTCACCTTGCCCCCTCTTATTTCACCTCACTACTCTCCTACTACAACCCAGCCTGCCCACTTTGCTCCTCTAATGCCAGCCTGCTCTCTGCACCTCAATCTCGCCGCGGACCTCTCACCCACGTCCAGCCTCCATCCTGGAATGCCCCTTCCTCTTCATATCCAACAGACAGTTACCCTCCCTACCTTCAAAGCTTTACTGAAGGCACCTCAATAGGCCTTCAAAGAGGCTTCCCTGACAAAGTTCTCATTTCCCCTTCTCCCACTCCCTTCTGCATCACCCTTGCATTTGGATTTGCTCCCTTTATTCGTCTCTCCCTCATCCCCTCAGCACTTATCCTTAATTTATTTAATGTCAGCCTTCCCCTCAAGACTGTAAATCCCTTCTGGGCAGGGAATGTGTCTACCAACTCTGTTATACTGTAACCTCCCAAGGGCTCAGTACAGTGCTCTGCACGCATTAAGTGCTCAATAAATTCGACAACTGATTGAGCTCTGGGCCATAAAACTGAACACAACCAAGAAAAAAATATCGGCAGTACTTTGAGGATGTCAATATTTCCATGGAAAACGGAAGTCCTACGGGTAACTTTCCCCAGACCAGAGTGCCTGAGATCCCGGTCACAAAAGCGGAGGTCAATGTTCCCCTCTACCAGGCAGGGACAGAGGGGAGAATCCAAGCTGATTAGAGCCCAATACAGGATCCCCCAGCACTTCTTGACCCTCTGATGTTGTGCCTGTTCAAGAGTAGCCTGAGCCTGGATCCATGCAGCCGCTGTTACCCCTCAAAACTGCTCCAGTTTGGATACCTGAGGCAGACCCCTCAGGGGAAGGGAGGATGGAACAATCTTTCCTGTCTCTGTATACTGCTCCAGAACCAGCAGCTTTCTGCCTCATCTGCTCAGTCACCACGACCCCAGGACATTCAGTGGGAATTTGGACTTGGACACTTTAAAGCGCTCAATCACTTTGCCCCTCCTACCTTACCTCACTGCTCTCCCACTGTAACCCAGCCCACACACTTTACTCCTCGGATGCCGACCTACTCACTGTCCCTCCGTCTCATCCATCTCATGGTTGATCTCTCATTCTTGTCCTGCCTCTGGCCTTGAATGCCCTGCCTCTTCATATCTGACAGATGACCACTCCTCCTGCCTTCAAAGTCTTATTCAATCGATCATTTATTGAGGGCTTACTGTATGCAGAGCACTGTATAAGTGCTTGGGAGCGTATGACAACAATATGACAGACTTTCCCTGGTCACAGTGAGCTTACAGTCTAGAGGGGGAGACAGACAATAATATAAATGAATTATGGACAGGGCACAACTCCTCCAAGAGGCCTTTCCTGATTAATTCCTTATTTCCTCTTCTGTGTCACTGTTACAATGAGATTTGTTCTTCTGTTTCAACCCTCCCTCAGCCCTACAGCACTTATATCCACATCTACAATTTATCTGTTTACATTAATGTCTGCTTTCCCCTCTCGTCTGTAACTTTGTTGTGGAGAGGGTAATGTATCTCCGTTATATTGGCCTCTCCCAAGCACTTACTACAGTGCTCTGCACACAGTAAGCACTCGATAAATATGATTCATTGGACAAAAGTAACCTGTAGAAATGCCACCGTGGAGTGAGAGACGACCTCACTTTCCCATCTCCTCTATCAGCGGGCCATAGGGCAGTTAACTCCAGGCCCTTTCCACTCTCTTCCAGCTTTATAAGCACAGTTTACCAACTCTTGGCAGGAATTAGGATGACCTTGGATCAGCCAATAGGGAAATCAGTCAGAGAAGTTATCACTTGATGATAATAAAAATAATAATTATTATGGTATTTGTTAAGAGCTTATAATGTACCAAGCATTGTTCTAAGCACTGGGGCAGATACGAGGTAATCATGTTGGACACAGTGCCTGTCCCACATGGGGACCACAGTCTTAATCCTAATTTTACATATGAGGTAATTGAGGCACAGTGAAGTGACTTGCCCAAAGTCACACAACAGACAAGTGCGGGAGCTGAGATTACAACGCATGACCTTCTGACTTCCAGGGCCATGCTCTTTCCATTCATTCATTCATTCAATAGCATTTATTGAGCGCTTACTATGTGCGGAGCACTAAGCGCTTGGAATGGACAAATCGGTAACAGATAAAGACAGTCCCTGCCCTCTGACGGGCTTACAGTCTAATCGGGGGAGACGGACAGATGAGAACGATAGCAATTAATAGAATCGAGGGGGTGAACATCTCATTAAAACAATAGCAAATAAATAGAATCAAGGCGATATGTACATTTCCTTAACAAAACAAATAGGGTAATGAAAATATATACCGTTGAGCGGACGAGTACAGTGCTGAGGGGATGGGAAGGGAGAGGGGGAGGAGCAGAGGGAAAGCGGGGGAGAAGAGGGTTTAGCTGTGGAGAGGTGAAGGGGGACGGTAGAGGGAATAGAGGGAGAAGGGGAGCTCAGTCTGGGAAGGCCTCTTGGAGGAGGTGAGCTGTAAGTAGGGTATATCTATACCACACCAGGCTGCTTGTTGGTAAACAGGATGCTCACACCGTCCCCCTCAGCTGACACAATAATAATAACTTTGGTATTTATTAAGCTCTTACTATGTGCCAGGCACTGTTCTAACGCTGGGGTGGATATAAGCCAATCAGGTTGGACGCAGTCCCTGTCCCGCATA
The DNA here is from genome assembly GCF_004115215.2 of Ornithorhynchus anatinus. Lineage (NCBI taxonomy): Eukaryota > Metazoa > Chordata > Mammalia > Monotremata > Ornithorhynchidae > Ornithorhynchus > Ornithorhynchus anatinus. The sequence continues at coordinate 34,222,618 of NC_041739.1, forward strand.
AGCCGTAGTGCCCGGGTTGTCCTAGGCAGAATATACAACGCTGCTCATCACTCAGGGGTAACTGGGCTCTCCTGAAATTTCGGATCCTTGCCTGACTGTAACACGGTTCCATTTCAGTGACTTCTCAGATAAACAATGTCTTTCACTTGTGAATTCCAACTGATTACAGTGAAACTTTCAGGTCTCGGCAACACTGTTGCTATAGCAATGCAATTCTGATGAGGTATTCTTAGCAAGCAGCCACAACTCCCACCCACAGAGTTCTTCTGCTCGTTGCAAGAAGAATGGGCTTGATACTTGGGATTTAAAAAAAAAAAAAAAATGTGCCGCACTCGGTAAGAGCCATCAGTATTTGAAAGGTTCCTGAACCCAAGTGGAGAGCGGAGTTGGTGAACGATGCGGAATGAACTCAAAACATATGTACCGAAAGGGTAAAGTGTGTCTTGACGGGGAAGAGAGGAGGGATTCATTTGATTGGGCATTATGTAAATAAAGTTAGAATCCTTGAACTCTAAATGATTTCGATACACGAGGCAGAACATGCTTCTCAAACACATAGGGAGTCTGAATGCATTTCACCTCCAGAATGGAAAGAATAATGAAGAAATGATATTGTTCTCCCATGCCAAAGAACAATAGCTTGACATTTTGACCACACAGACTTCATCTGAATTCCTGAGGTCCTTCAAAATGCCAGAAATGAGTAAAATGGTTTGGCACGTGGTTTGAAACACTGCATGGCCAGGTGGCTTATTATTATTATTATGGTTATTATTCTTATTATTATATTTCTCCAGGGCTCACTTTGTGTCAAGCACTGTTCTAAGAGCTGAGGGAGATGCAAGTTAATTAAGTCAGACACAGACCTTATCCCACATGGGGCTCATAGTCTAAAGTACCTTACGTGTTCAAACCCACTGAGATATGTGCTGAATGTGGGTCCGCCGGAGAAGAAATGATCTAACACCACCAATCATATTTAATGAGCACTTACAGTGTGCCGAGCACTGTACTAAGTACTTGAGAGAGTACAATACAAGAATAAACAGAAGCAGCGTGGCTCAGTGGAAAGAGCCTGGGCTCCGGAGTCAGAGGTCATGAGTTCGACTCCCGGCTCTGCCACTTGTCAGCTGTGTGACTGTGGGCAAGTCACTTCACTTCTCTGTGCCTCGGTTCCCTCATCTGTAAAATAGGGATTAAAAGTGTGTGAGCCCCCACGTGGGACAACCTGATTCCCCTGTATCTCCCCCAGCGCTTAGAACAGTGCTCGGCACCTAGTAAGCGCTTAACAAATACCAACATTATTATTATCATTCTTCTTATTAAACAGACCCATTCCCCTGCCCACAACGAGCTCACAGTCTAGAGTGGGGGAAGCTGATAAAACCTAAAACAGTCTTTATCAAAAAAGTCACCCTACCGATTCAGGAGTTTGCTAGATCTGGGAGTTATCCATCAGCAGAGGATCTGCATTTCCTGCTGCCCTGTGATTAGATGGATGATTCGTTTTCTCTCCTGGACCCTAAATTGATCTGTACATGCTCAGAGCACACATATCAACTCTAAATCCTCCCAAGTGATGGCTGCATTTCACTAGTGGATGCTAGGAGAAAGTGCAAAGGTCTGGGAGTCAGAGGACCTGGCCTCTAATCCCAGTTCTGCCACCTCGCTGCTGTGGGACCTTGGGCAAGTCACGTCACTTCTCTGTGCCTCAGTTACCTCATCTATAAAATGGGGATGAAGACTGTGAGCCCCATGTTGGACAGGGACTGTGCCCAACCCAATTTGCTTGTATCCTTCCCAGCACTTAGTAAAGTGCCTGGCACAAAGTAAGCACTTAAATACATAGTATTTATATTATAAATTAATACATAGTATTAATACACAGTAAGCATTTAACAAATATAAAAAACCCTCTCTATCCAAGGATGGTCTTGTTGCTAACCTTCATTTTCAACCTTTCCATCCAGACCACCTACTCGAAGTTTTGCAGAGGTATCAAGGGGTTCAGAAGTAGGAAACAATTAAAATCAAACACTATGGAATCTATACCGCTTTTTAAGGTCACAGAAATACTCTGCAGATAAGTTACGAGAAACCATTATCCATATTACATCTGTGGCAGCATTAGGGTCCTCTGAGAATTCTACAATTCCAATGACATCATCTCAATGCACCAAGGATGTGCCAGAATATCAAGCTTAATTTATTCACATTACATCAACACTTCTCAAATTAAAAAAAAAAAAATCACTCAAGCACAGGCGCCTGTATGTTCTTGGTAACATTATCTATGGGAGCTCTCTTAACCCTTCAGGCTTTTTGAGACAGAACCTATTCAGTAGTCCAAAGATAAATCAGGCAAACCATAGTGGGTGAGTAGATAGCACATACGAGATCTTCCATTATAACTGTTCCAGTTGAAATTTTGTTTTAAATGGTATTTGTTAAGCACTTACTAACAGTGCCAAGCACTGTTCTAAGCACTGGGGTAGATACAAGTTAATCAGATTAGACACCGCCCCTGTCCTAAATGGGGCTCACAGGCTAAGTAGGAGGGAGAATAGGCATTAAATCCCCATCATACAGCTGAGGAAACGGAGGCACAGAGAAGTTAAGTGACATACCCAAGGTCACACAGCAGGCAGGTGGCAGAGCTGGGATTAGAAGCCAGTTCTTCTGACTCCTAGGCTTGTGTTCTTTCCGCTAGGCCACACTGCTTCCCATGCAAATATTACACCTTCTAATGCTGACCGGTCCAAGCACTGTTCCACCGCGGCAGCACAGTGCGTAATGACCATAGCAACCGACAACCTGCCGTGATAAGTCCACTCAAATCAAACAAAAACAATGTGGAATTTTCCCCAACCCAGACTTTCTACTACAAGCTCTTTACTATCTTTATTTCCTGAAGAGGACTACACAGGGAGTACCAAATTCATGAAATCCTTAAATGAAAAAAGTATTCTACACCAGGCTCTGCCACTTGCTTGCTGAGCAACTTCGGGCAAATCACTTAACTTCTCTGAGTCTTATTAATAATAATAATAATGGAATTTGTTAAGCGCTTACTATGTGTCAAGCACTGTTCCAAGCACTGGGGTAGATACAAGGTAATCAGGTCAGACTCAATCCCTGTCCCACTTGAGGCTCACAGTCTGAGGACCGTATTGAATCCCCATTTTATAGATGAGGAAGCTGAGGCCCAGAGATATGAAGTGACTAGTCCAAGGCCATACACCAGACAAGTGGTGGAGCCAGGATTAGAACCCAGGTGCTCAGACTCCTAGACCCGTCCTCTTTCCATTAGGTCACTCTGCTTCTCTAAGTTTCAGGGTCAGTTTTCTCATCTGTAAAATGGAGATTTAATACCTGTTGCACTCCCACTTTGACAGAAAGGGACTGACCTACATTGGGCTCACACTCTTAATCCCCCTTTCACGGATGAGGTAACTGAGGAGCCCAGTGTGGGACAGAGAGTGTGTCCGAATGTCTGAAGTTTGGGAAAACCCAGAGATCAGAGAAAGAGAACACTTTCTCTAGTCCCTTGTAAAAAACTTCATCTCCCTCTAGACTGTGGTAAACTCGGTGTGGGACGGGAATGTGTCTGCTATATTGTTATACAGTACTCTCCCAAGTGCTCAATACAGTGCTCTGCACACAGTAAGCAATCAGTACATACTATTGATTGAGACCCAGATTCTAATCCAACTGTGCCACCCTGGTTAACTTCAGCCAATCATTTAAGCCCCGGTGCCTCAGTTTCCTCACCCGTACCCTGGAGCTATGATATCTGTTCCTCCTCCTCCTCCTCAGACTGAGCTGGGAGTGTGGCAGGTACTATATCTGATCTGATTACTTCGTATCTACCTCTGTGCTTAGTAAAGAAGTGCTTAATAACAATGACCATAACTACAGAAAAATCTCTAATCAAATCTGGAACGACGAATGCCACTCGTGACTGAAAACACAGAATCAGAAGCTTGCCTTGATCTTGAAAGACAGGGAGAATAATAATAATTATTATAATTATGGTATCTATTAAGCACTTACTATGTGTCAGGTACCGCACTAAGCACCGGGATGGATCCAAGCCAATCGGGGACTGTGTCCCTTTCCCACATGGGGTTCACAGTTTCGATCCTCATTTTACAGATGAGGGAACTGAGGCACAGAGTGACTTGCCCAAGGTCACACAGCAGACAAGTGGTAAAGCTGGGATTGGCCCAAGACCTCATGACTCTCAGGCTCGGGCTCTAGCCACTACACCATGCTGCTTTTCAAGAAAGCTGCCAATTTCCTGAATATGCATCAGGGCAGAGACAGGGAACACCCATCACCTATAGATCTATAGTAAAGGAATTATGTTCCAATAGAGTAAGAGCCTATATCTTCCTCTATGATTGTGTCTGACTTTATTTCTTCTATCTATTATGATGTTTGGCACAGAGTAAGCATTCACTACTATTATTATTATTAGCAGTAGCACTTAATACCACTATTACTTATAAGAAAAGAACACCTCCAACGAACATGAAAGTAAAACCTGAAAGAGGTAGACATTTAATAGAGACAGAATGAAAAAGAAAGGTTATTGTGTAACAGGTATTCTCATGGTTTGTCTAAATAAACTTAGGTTTGTCAGTGGAAAAACACTGCGAAGACAAGGGTGTTATACAAAAAGAATATACAAGGTCAAATGGAAAATGAAGAGCTCTAGAGAAGGTCCAGTAATCATTTACAAATCCTACATATGAGGAAAAAAATGTGAAAAACAGGCTTTTGGAAAAGAACTGGAGGGTAGAAAGATGTAAAAGAAGAACCCATACAATACTGGGAACATAGAGGACTCTCAGTCACGCCTCAGAAAAGAGAACTCACAGTCATTGTTGACTAGTCTTTTATGGCATCGGCCCGATGTGGGGCAGCAATCAAATAGTTGAAGGGTATCATTAGAAAATAGATAAAAGACATCATTTTGCCACAATATAAAACCAGGGTACATCCCCAAGAAGAATAATGCTTGCAATTTGGGTGGCTGCATCTTAGAAAGAAAGAAATGATGCTGGCGAAGGCACAAGGAAGCAGCACGGCCTAGTGGATATGCCACAGGCCTGGGAGTCAGAAAGACCTGGGTTCTAATCCCAGCTCCACCTCTGGTCTGCTGGGTGACCTTGGGCAAGTCACTTCAGTTTTCCACACCTCGAGTTCCTCATCTGTAAAATGGGATTAAGATTATGAGCCCTACCTACTGTGGTACAGGGACTGTCCAACCCGATTATCTTGTACCTTTCCCAGGGCTTAGAACAGTACTTGACACGTAGTAAGGACTTAAATACCATTATTATTATCACTGCTAACAATAATAATAATAGTATTTGTTAAGCATTATTAAAATGCTTTACAACAGAAAAGGACAATGAAATTATCAACAGAATAGAGAAGCAACCTCATGAGAACAGTTTGACAGAGTAATGACTCTCCATTAAGGAGAAGCAAGGTCGAAGGGGGCTTTTAGTAATAGATTACTAGAGAGGAAATTAGGGGTTTTGAATAAAATGCTAGGGATTTAGACAGTAATAATAATAATGGTACTTGTTGGATGTTTACTATGTGCCAAGCATTGTTTTAAGTTAAACAGGTTGGACACGGTCCCTGTCTCACGTGGGACTTCCAGGCTAAGGTAATCTCTATTTTACAGATGAGGTAACTGAGGCACAGAGAAATGAAAGGACTTGCCCAAGGTCTCACAGGGGACATGTGGCAGAGCTGGGATTAGGACCTGGGTCCTCTGACCCCCAGTCTTGTGCTCTTTCCTCCAGGCTTAACATCATTTCTCCAAGGATTCTGTTGCTATTGTTGAAAACAGACTACTGGGCTGGCTGGTCTAACTCAATTACGGTATTTCTTTTATTTTTCAAGCATGAAAATAATATGAAAAACAAGATACTTTAATAGAATTAGAAAGCATTCATAGATTAGTTTAATGCTAGAATATGAAATGTTAATATCTACCATAAGAGGGAAAATTATGACATAATAGACCTTTAAAAGAGGAAATGTTTCGGAAGCAAATAGAAGCCTGAGAGTTATCATCAGCAGAAGAGAGCAGACCATGAGACCAGTTCACATCACCATCATCATCCTCATCAACAGTGGCATTTACTGAGCACTTACTGTTTGAAGGGCACTGTATTAAGCACTTGAGAAAGTACAACAGAATTGGTCGACACATACTCCGCCTACAGTGAGCTTAGAGACATTAACATAAATACACAATCTATAACCGCATTTGGAGATATGTACACAAGCGCATTGGGATTGAGAGTGGGGTGAATAGCAAATGCTCCAAGGCCGCAGATCCAAGGGCGCGTCACATGTAATTAGTTCAATCCAAAAAATAAACAAATTTGTTGTTTCATAAATACACGGGTTTGTTTTTTTAATAAAACTACAACTGAGTAGGGCTCAAACAATGCGAGCAGGAGTGTAAACATTTAGCCTTGGAATTTTTTTCTTTTTTAAAAGAGCTTCACTGCTTTTGGTACCACTGAGCAGCTATTCAGAGCTAATCAACTCCCTTGTCAGGGACCAACTTCACTAAGGAATCTTTTCCTCTCACCCACACTCTCCAACCTCTTCAGCCCATCTAGACTGTAAGCTCATTGTGGGCAGGGAATGTGTCTGTTTTATGTTACATTGTCCCCTCCCAAGTGCTTAGTACCGTGCTCTGCACACAGTAAGCACTCAATAAATCCGACTGAATGAATGAATGACCCCAGTCAATCAAGGCTGCCCCAAAAGTCAACATTTCTAGACTTTTTTTTTTAATCATGCTAACACTGGGTCTCCTACACCTTCTTTTTACTCCCACGGCAGTTAAGAGAATACAATCCAAGGTCACCTCCAATTTCCAAGATGTTTCAGCCCAGCTAATTTTTTTTTAATGGTACTTGTTAAGCGCCTACTATGTTGCAAGTACTGTACATGGCATAGTGGATAGACCACAGGCCTGGGAGTCGGAAGGTTCTAATCTCAGCTTTGCCACTTGTCTGCTGTGTGAACTCGGGTAAGTCACTTTACTTTTCTGTGCCAACCCGATTTGCTTGTCCACCCCATCACTTAGCACAGCGCCTGGCACATAGTAAGCGCTTAACAAATACCGTAATTATCATTATTCTTACTAAGCACTGGGGTAGATAATAATAATGGTGGTATCTGTTAAGCGCTTACTAATGTGCAAAGCACTGTTCTAAGCGCTGGGGGGACACAAGGTGATCGGTCGGACTCAGTCCCTGGCCCGCACGAGATTCACAGTCTAAGCAATTCCAGACACCAGACCCTAAGAGGAAGCCACAGAACTATATAATTGGCTGGGAGGAGGCTTCTGGGAACTTGACCTTTCTGGAAGCTCAGATACAACGGCCAGGAGAAGTACAACTTCAGGGTCAGAGCAGGGTGAAGTCAATCCTTCTAGTCTTCTCCTCCTTTTCTTTCCAGTGCCCCTTGGGGGTCGATCCCATTACTCCACGCTTGTCATTGAATGACAGGGCTCTATGCATTGCTCCTCATTTTAGATTAGAGCCTTTTTATTCACTGGGACAGATAATCCGGTTTACCCCAGATACACTTATTTGGGCGTGAGGAGATGGAACCGGGGATAGACCAAACAGCCACGTAGGCTCCTTCCAAAAAACTAGGGCATCCTGAGAAACTGTGATGAAAATAAATAGGACCGAGAAAGAGTTTGCCCTTCTTCATCTGCATGTTCCAATTAAAAGACTCCGGTGCTGGAATAGAATGGAAAGCCAGGTTTATCCTAAAATCTCCACTCGGGCAGGTGTGGTGTATTGACACTGAAGCATGCTGTTTAAGGGAAATCAAATCCTTTTTCCCTGAGCCTTTTCTAAAGTAAGCCGCTGAAAACCAACAGCTGCCCGTATTGTGTTTTTTTTCTTCCCAGAAGCTCTTTGTTGGCCATAGTCACTGATCCCTTCTCTGTAAATGGACAGTCTGAAGTTGGGGTCCCCCTCCCCCCAGTTCACTCTCTCTCCATGCTGTATGGAACAGCAGAACCTTATTAGACTGGAGCAAGTAATAATGGCATATTCTTTTTAGGGGGTGGGTTGTTTAGGGTATTCAAACAAAACCAACTTGGAAAATGACACTTCAATGAATTTCACACTTGGCACCATGGCAGACTTCGGGGGTGTCGATATGTCGCTTGTCAATCCCTGAACTCCTATTTTACAGAATTTAGTCTAACTGAAGGACCGATCACCGCAGACTTCACCAGACGATACGTCTTTGCGATCGAGCCGGAATTAGCTTGGTATTTGAATAGAAAACCATCTGCTTTTATTCTACTCCTAGCTGATAGATTCTGAAACTTCAGGTCCTAAGTCCTTTAGGACTCACTGCAGATACATCTTCCTTTTGATTTGGGGAGAGGAAAAAAATAAAATCACTTAGCTAAAAAAAAACCTATAAAATAAAAAAGAATAAAATATACTTTCTTTGGCATTTCACAGCATAATGCTGGGTCTGCATTAGCAAAGGTAGATGACAGATGGTTGGCACAAGCTAATGTAACAAAAAAATTTAAAGCTTGTGTGCAAAATTAGCACACCCACTGATTGATTAAAAGTCAGTAAACCACACTCAGTTGCTTCAGGGGTATTGACTCTTATGCAATTGTGAATTTCTTGCACTAACAACTATAGTAGAATGCATTTAATCAGAATCATATTCAATAGAAAAAATGAACAAAGTTTATCACAATTTACTTGGGCAACGTATTTCCACTCAATGTCATTGTCCCTTTACTTGTCTTTCCGGTACTCTCTAGAGATCGGGCCCCCTTGAAAGCATTTCAGCTGCCAAGAAAGTATTTCTAAATGCTTCTCAACCAATGATCTCCTTTAAAAAGAAATAAAATTTCCCATAATCACCCCCTTCGCTTTTCCAATCTGAAATTTCCACCCCCACTAAGATTCCAGTGCCAGTGTTGCTTTAACTTTATATCACCCAACCCTTTATTTTCTCTCCCAAATCTCAACTGCCAGAACAGAAGAACTGAAGCACAGGGAAGTTTAATGACTTGTCCAAGGTCACACAGCAAGCAATTGGCAGAGCTGGAATTAGAACCCAGGTCCTCCTACTCCCAGGCCCATGCTCTGTCCACTAGACCATGCTTTTTCCATTCAGAGTGAGACAAAGTGAGCAAGAGTGACCCGAATGGACTAGGCAGTCCCCATTATATAGCCCCCAGTTTTGACTTGGTTTTAATGTAGCTTCTTCCTCATCAGCCCAGTAGTAGTGCTAATTGCCAAGAGCTAAGTAAGACCAGAAAACCAAAGCCAGAATATTAGTATGGTATCATCTGCTACATTTCAATCACATCACTGTCTCCCATCATACCACCTCCTATCTGCTATATGCCTTCTTTCCGACATCATCAAAGGTATTGATCGAATTCTTAAACAGAATTCCATATTGCCCAGTATGCCTAGAACAAAAATCTGTGGATATCGTCCCTAGATCGGCAGGAACAACTACAAGATGTGTTAACAATAATACTGTGGGATTTGTTAAGAGTTTACTATGTGCCAGATATTGCACTAAGCCTTGCGGTGGATATACGCAAATCAGGTGGGACACAGCCCCCGTCCCTCATGGGGTTCACAGTCTTAATCCCCATTTTACAGATGATGGAACTGAGTCACAGAGAAGTGAAGTGACTTGCCCAAGGCCACACAGCAGACAAGTGGTACAGCCGGGATTAGAACCCATGAGCTTCTGACCCCCAGGCTCATGCTCTATCCACTATGTTTTTCTGTAGTTCCTTCTCAAAATGACTATAAATTCACCCCAGACTCTCAGCGACAAAGACTCCAGTGAATAAAATCAGTGAGAAGAATCATACAGTCTCCTATGCAGAAAAGACCTTGAGAGATCATCTGGTCAAGCCCCTTATGGACAAGCCAATGACTAAGTTCTCCAGGACAGAGGGCAATATATTCTTTTTCCCCTTTTAGGAGGGTTGTAAAACACCTGGAAAGGTGTATAAACGATCAGCGGGATGGAGATATCTATATGCGGTAAGAGTGGAAATTCTAGGATGCTTTTATCTGGAAAAAGGACTGCTAAAATGTAACGGAAGGGCGAAGGGAGCATTGACACAGAATTCATACTAGTGGGTCATTCCTATAGGACGTTGGGTAGGAAGAAATTAGGGCTAGCTTTTAGAAATCTTTAAACAGATTCATAATGGAATTAGAAGAACAGCGAGGTATATAGAGCTAAATGTTACACTTGTCTGCTGTGTGACTTGGGCAAATCACTTAACTTCTCTGCACCTCGGTTCCCTCATCTGCAAAAATGAGGATTCAATTCCTGTTCTCCCTCCTATTTAGACCGTGAGCCCCATGTGAGATCAGATTATCTTGTATCTAACTCTGCACTTAGTACAGTGCATGACACACAGTAAGCATTTGACAAACACCATCATAATTATTTTGATTAGTGTTTTAGGCTTGAGGATGAATATCCAGAAGGGCAATACTCTACTTTTTCCTGCAACTTTGGTACCTCTACTGGGCTATAAGGACCATTGGTTTGGCCAAATGTAGTATTTCTTATGTTCTCATTTCCAAGAATGGTTACTGCATAAGCTCATTAGCCAATGCAATCTCCCTTGCTACTCTATTTCAGCATTTCATCATGTGGACAATTAGAGAAAGCCTTTGGCCCAACCAAAACTCTACCCTGCTTTAACCCCATTTCGTAACTGGTCAGTTCTTAGTAGACTAACCAGTTAGGTCATGAAGATTCCTCATTTCCTTTAACCTTACCTTTTAGGATCCCATTTTTAATTCTTTAATCATTTTGTGTCTGAACCCTTTCCAATTCGTCTTTTGACACTGGTGATGACAAAACTGGCTAACTAGTCTGATCAGTGCAGAGTAGAATGGAAAGATTATTTCCTGATTCAATATGCCTGGCTCTACTCGACTGTGAGCCTGTTGTGGGCAGGGGTTGTCTCTGTTGTTGAATTGTACTTCCCACGTGCTTAGTACAGTGCTCTGCACACAGTAAGCGCCCAGTAGATACGATTGAATAAGTTCATCACTACACTGTAACCTCATTGTTGATGGGGAACGTGTCTACCAACGCTACTGCGTTGTACTCTCCCAAATGCTTAGTACAGTGATCAGCACACAGTAAGCACTCAATAGATATCATTGATGACACTTGAGGGGCAAACTCCCTGTATAAGAATTCAGCCCAGGATCCACTGGATCATAATTTCTGGCCATTGTACTGCTGATTCACTGTGGTCAACTAACGGTAACATAAACATTCTTGTGCCTGGAGTAGCTTTTGGGTTTATGGCTATGGAGACCAGGAAAAGAAAGGATGCTTAGGGAGCTCAACTATTTGCTACTCTGCTAGGAGAGAACTCGGAGTATTATATATAAAAGATCAACCTTTCCCTGAAGAAAAATGGAAGATGGTCAATCCTATTTAAAAGTCAAAGATGCTAGCCAGCAATTTAAAATGGATTCAACCTATCAGTGGACTTGCCATGGTATTAAAAAGTTGAATTGGAAATATTGGAAACATCAAGAGACTGGAACATAGCCAACAGCTTGAAGCAAAGAGGTGGGTTTTAGAGGATTTTTCAAAAGAAAAGAATCAATTTTTGATCTGATTCTGCACTGGAGAAATCGATTACAAAATCCAAAGTAGCAGGTAGTGCCACATCCACTTTCTAGCTAGCATTTCGGCTCTTCCCACCTCCCATTCCTGGTCTCGCACCCCACTGTCACCTTCAGGAGCTACATGGAAAAGCAGCAGCATGGCTTAGTGGATAGAGTACGGAAGTGGGAGTCAGAAGGACTTGGGTTCTAATCCTGACTCTGCCACTTAACTGCTGCGTGCCCTTGGGCAGGTCACTTCACTCTTCTGTGGGGATTAAGATCGTGAGCTCCACATAGGACAGGAATTGTGCCCAGCCCGATTGGCTTGCATCCACCCCAATGCTTTAGTACAACACCTGGGATGTAGTAAATGCTTAACAAATACTTCCAAAAAAAAAAAAAAAAGTACTCAGATCCAGGCAGGTTGGCAGTGGAGTGAGAGAAGCCCAATGTCTTAGAGGTCTCCTGAGCAGGTGCTGCCAGTTGGGGGGAACCCTCAACCAATCGGAAGACACATGTGAACGCACAATCACTTAGCCAAAAAAACCCACCATGCCTTCATATGTTCCAGCAGATGGCTTTCAGCCAATCCCTCTCCATGAAACCCTTCTTGCAAATGCTCCTTTCATTTACCTGAAGCAGAACTGCTTTTAATTTCCATCATTAAGGAACCTGTGGGTTCTAGATTATTTTTCCAGTAAATTTTGGTTTGGGTTTTATCACATAGTTTTGGGACGAGAATAGCAGTAGTAACAGTATGTCTTGAATGTCCACAGGGTGTTATGTATAATAGAAAGCACTTGGAAAAGAACGGATTATTGAAGAGACTCTTAGGGGGATCAAAAAGAATGTCTCCTCTCCCTTCCTTACCTCTCTATTCTCTCAAAATCCATTTAAAGCATTAAAACAAAATATTTCAGGTCCTTGTTAATGAGGATGGAGTACCACAGGTATCTTATAGGAGTATATCTGTCAAAACAATTATCTGTGTTGACTAGCTCCACTCTGTTCTGTAATCCTATAACAAAAAATCTGGGTGGTACTACTATTACTAATAATCATGATATTTGTTAGGGGATTACTACGTGCCAGGCACTGTATTAAGTGCTGGAGTGGATATAAGCAAAACAGGTTGGACCCAGTCCCTGTTGCGCATGGGGCTCACAGTCCTAATCCCCATTTTACAGATGAGGTAATTGAGCCACAGAGAAATAAAGAGATTTGCCCAAGGCCACATAGCAGACAAGCGGGGAAGTCGGGATTAGAACCCATGACTTTCGCATTCCCAGGCTTGGGCTCTATCTATCATGCCATACTGCTTCCCATGACTACATTTCCCCACTATACCAAGTACCTTCTGCTCTTTATTCCTAGTATGCACCCAATCAAGTCATTTAACTTATTTTTGTCTCAGTTACCTCATCTATAAAACGGGGATGAAAAGACTGTGAGCCCCAAGTGGGACACGGACTGGGTCCACCCTGATTTGCTTGTATCTACCCTAGAGCTTAGTACAGTGGCTGGCACATGCTAAGCACTTAACTAATACCACAATTATTTTTTTTTCTCATATTTTAAACACTCCCTTTGTCTGTAATTTATCTTTTCTATGTGTCTGTTCTCTCCCTGCTGGACTGTGAGCCCCATGTGGGAAAGGGATCAGCTCAGAACCGTTTATCTTGTATTCAAACCGGTGCTTTGCACAATGATTGGCCTAGAGTATGTTCTTAATAAATGTCACAATTAGCTAAGTGATTACACACGCCTATTGGCCTCAACTTCAGAGATTTAAAGAGGAACTAATTAGGCCTTTACAATGAATTTATCTGGAAGGAAATCAGCTTGATGAATACGGCCAGTTTCTTACCGGTAAGGAAAAGTTGCACTAAAAAACTGGGATTTTGACACCTGTAAACCATTTCTTCTGACACTGTAGCATGTTGTACCCAAACAGGCTCATGCTATCAGACAAATTTCACTGATTCCCCAATCATGTTCTAGTCAAAATGCAGTGCAAGCACACACTATAGCCAAACTGAGGTAAACCACTTTAAAACTGCAAAAACGTAGCCCATCTTTGAGAAAGGTCAGTGCTGGAATGAGAATTTCTTTCTGGTTGAAAGAAGTCGAGCCAAAATAGAGATATAGGAAGGCAGGACTTTGTCAGCCGAGTATAAACGTACAATCGGTGATATTTATAAAGTGCCTACTGAGTGCAAAGCACTGAATTAAGCACTCTAAAGAGTATAATAGAGCCCATGACACACAATCCCTTCTCTCCAAAGGTTTTTCATCAGGCAGTCAATTAATGGGATTTATTGAGCGCTTACTTTGTGCAGTGCACTCTAATAATAATAATAATAATGGTGTTTGTTAAACACATAACCATGTGCCCGGCACTGTACTAAGTGCTGGGGTGGATACAAGCCCATTGGGTTGGATGCACTACCTGTCCCACATGGGGCTCACAGTCTCAATCCCCATCTTACAGATGAGGGAATTGAGGCCCAGAGAAGTGAAGCGACTTGCCCAAGATCACACAGCAGACAAGTGGGAGAGCCAGGATTAGAAGCCATGACCTTCTGACTCCCAAGCCCGTGCTCCAGCCACTACACCATGCTGCTTCTCTACTTGGGAGACTACAATACCAAAAACTTGGTAGACACAATCTCCGCCCTCCAGGAGATTTTACTATCTACAGGGGGAATCTAATGGTAGGATCGCAGAAATTATTTACATATACGCAGACAAAAGATTCTACCAGGTAGTAGTACGATGAGTCAGGATTAAATAGCTGAATAAATAACTGCATATACAAATTAATGACACAAGTATATGTGTGAAGGCTAAGACAGAAATCCATCAATTCTCTCCTTTCACATTCTTTTTTTAAAAAACAAATGGTATTTCTTAAGTGCTTATGATGTGCCAGGCATTATACTAAGTGCTGGGGTAAATATAAATTAATCAGGTTGGACACCGCCCATCTCCCACACGGGGCTCACAATTTTAATCCACTTTACAGAAGAGGTCCTGAGGAACAGAGAAGTGACTTGCCCAAAGTAACACAGCAGACAAGCAGTAGAGCCGGGATTTAAAACCCAAGTCCTTCCTACTCCCAGGCCCGTCTTCTATCCACTAGATTACACTGCTTCTCTTTCTCTTTCCCCTTCACCCGCTCTTTAATTCAGGGAAATAAAGGGATAGATTCCTCTGTAGCAGGCTCCACTGACCTGAAATGGAGCAATCTCCATTGGCATGTGTGACAAACACAAGCCTATTAGGAGTCAAAGTCCCACGTAATGGTTTCTGCAATCACTTGAACAGCAAATAGCTTGAGGGTCTTTCTCCATTGGACAACTTTTAGACAGTAGCCGAAGTAAAGGGAGGATCTCTGACCATGCTGAATTGGGTGGTCTAACTAACGTGTGTTTCGTTCAGTCATATTTATTGATTACTTATACACTACCAGAACGATTCCCGATGGAGCGCGGGATGTTCTGGGAGAGATGCGTCCATGGTGTCACTAGGGGTCGGGAACGACTCGACCGCATAAAACAAGACAAGACTGTGTGCAGAGCACTGTACTAAACGCTTGGGAGAGCGCAACAGAGTTGCCGGACCCGTTCCCTGTCCACAGAGAGCTAAATTTACCCTTTCTCCATTATATCTCTGTAGGGGGAGTTCTGTCTTTGAAGACAACACGACTGAGGTGAAATGTTGGTATTTGTTAAGGACTTACTATGTGTGCCGAGCACCGTTCTAAGCGCTGGGGTAGACACAGGGGAATCAGGTTGTCCCACGTGGGGCTCACAGTCTTCATCCCCATTTTACAGATGAGGGAACTGAGGCACCGAGAAGTTAAGTGACTCGCCCAAAGTCACACAGCTGACAAGCTAAAATGAAAGCTAATCCTTGCTTGCGTGTGTCTGAGAAGACATACATACATGAATCATACCCCATTCCAATGTGAAAGTAAAGACTTCTTTGCCCAGTATGGCCTAATGCAAAGAGCAGAAGATTATCAGAAAGTAGACTGAGTTCCAAGCCCGGCTCCGCCTCCTGTCTGTTCTGTAATCTTGCGCAAATCCCTTAACTTTTCTGTGCCTCCGTCACCTCATCTGTAAAATGAGATTAAGACTGTGAGATCCCCGCGGGATAGGGATTGTTTCCTATATGTTTATGCCGTATCTACTCCAGGACAAGTGTTTGGCAGAAGACCTAAATTCTAAACCCGGCTCCGCCACTTGTCTGCTGTGTGACCTTGGGCAAGTTGCTTCACTTCTCTGTGCCTCAGTGACCTTAGGAGGAAAATGGGGATTAAGAGTGGGGGCCCTATGTAGGACATAGACTGTGTCCAATTCGATTAGTTTATAGGTACAGACACAATTCGGTGCTTAACAAATACCATAAAAAATATAGTAGGCACTTAATAAATATGAGAATTATTATTATTATTATGCATTCACATTTGCAACACCTATTGCTATTT
This sequence comes from Ornithorhynchus anatinus, assembly GCF_004115215.2. NCBI lineage: Eukaryota > Metazoa > Chordata > Mammalia > Monotremata > Ornithorhynchidae > Ornithorhynchus > Ornithorhynchus anatinus. Next base: position 34,238,812 of record NC_041739.1, read on the forward strand.
TGAAGTTTGTCTCTTGGTGACCCACTCCCCCGATTAGACTGTAAACCCGTCAATGGGCAGGGATTGTCTCTATCTGTTGCCGAACTGTACAATCCAAGCGCTGAGTTCAGTGCTCCGCACATAGTAAGCGCTCAATAAATACTATCGAATGAATGAATGAATTCTTCCTGAAATCTTTGCTCAAGACAACAATCTGTTTACGGACTCATCTGCTTAAATGTCCCAAGTTTGCTGTGACACCAATACTGAGTTTACTTGGATTTTAAAATATTTGTTTTGTTCAACCTGTGAAGAACACTGAGAAACAGCATAGTCTAGTGGATAGAGCACAGACCTGGGAGTCAGAAAGACCTGGGTTCTAATCCCCACTCCACCCACTTGTCTTTTTGTGACCTTGAGCAAGTCACTTCACCGTGCCTCAGTTACCTCATACGTAAGATGGGGATTAAGACTCTGAGCCCCATGTGGACCGGGACTGTGCCCTATCTGATTACCCCAGCACTTAGTACAGTGCCTGGCACATTTAGAGAAGCAGCGTGGCTCAGTGGAAAGAGCACGGGCTTTGGAGTCAGGGGTCATGAGTTCGAATCCCAGCTCTGCCACCTGTCAACTGTGTGACTTTGGGCAAGGCCCTTGACTTCTCGGTGGCGCGGTTACCTCATCTGTAAAATGGGGATTAAGACCGTGAGCCCCACGTGGGACAGCCTGATGACCCTGTATCTCCCCCGGCGCTTAGAACAGTGCTCTGCACATAGTAAGCGCTTAACAAATACCAACATTATTAACATATCCCATTTAAAAAACTCTGCCTCATTTCAGATACTGATGATGATGATAATAATTGTGGCATTTGTTAAGCGCTTACTATGTTCCAGGCATTTTATTAAATGCTGGGGTGGATACAAGAAAATTGGGCCGGTCACTATATAGTTCACTATACAGCAGCTCTTTGGCTCCCCTGATATCCCCTTTTCTTCTTAAGTGTAGGTGAACACAGGAAGGGTGGAAAGCAGAACAAAATAAGTTTTTGCTCGACTGAATTAATGGCTCAGTGGATAGGACTAAGCTAAAAAATACTTTGCTATCCACGCCACGGCATTCGGGCTAATGATTTATATACACAGGCTATTTGCATAGTCCTGTGTGAAGTGTGTTTGTCTGTCAGCTTAGTTCCTCCTGGGCATGTATTTACATTACAACTATACACGGGCTCACAAAACATACTGAAATAAGAGCTGCAGCTGCAACATCTAAAGGCAATCTGTATGCAGCTCTGCGCTGCTGTCTCCACGTTAAAAGGCATTCAAAGCGCTCCAGCCTTCTACAACAAACTTTAAAAAGTAAAATATTTGACAAAGTGACCCGTTCTCCTCTGGGCATTTCACGCATGACCGAGTTCCTTTGGATGTAGACGTTCATAGTTAGTCTCCTTATTCTGCAGGTTTCCTTTCAGAATGAGCCTCCTCCCAGAGCAAAGAATCTTTGGAAACAAACCTCATTTTAGACAGTACAAAGAATAAACCAATCTGCAAACTGTCTCTTCTACAAATGCAAACTTCGTCATTTATTGATTCCAAAAAGCGCTTGATTCGCTGAATCTTTCCCCTAGCTTTCTAGTGGTTCGATTCAGTTCGTATCTGTTTCTCAGCTCACCGGGCCCCCACGGACCAGTCCTACCTGCCCTCAACTCCCAAAATATCCCAAGTCCCACGCAGTTGACATTTGCTTGTGAAATGTCCGGTTAGGTTTCACCCAGGGTTCTCCAGCGGGTGGTTGAAACATATTTTTCAGACTTGGCACGCCTTGCTCCCTTACTCAAAAAAACTCACCTCTGTCAGAAGGCCTTTCTTGATTCATTTCTAAACTTCCCAGTTCATACTCCTCCAAAATCCACGTCAGAGCCACCTATGTATTTGCAACCTCATCTAGAATTTGTGTACATATCTCGCATACTCCACTGCTTAAACACTAATTTCCCTCTAGACTGCCAGCTCCCTGTGGGCAGGAATGTGTCTGCTGTTATACTATACTCTTCATACTTCATATTTCATACTAATCATTGATATGGCAAAATTGTAGGTTTGTAAAAAAGACTTTTCTAGTGGTCCCACTGCATTTGTTCCCCAAAGGGCCTGACAGTTGATGAATCATTGGTATTTACTGAGCACTTACTATGTACAGAGCACTGTACTAAGGACTTGGGAGACTGTATTATAACAGAGTTGGCAGACACATTCCCCGCACAGGAGAATCTTATACTGCTTTTGAATCTGTCTCTTGGCATTTCTAATCGCCACATGTTAAACCCATCAGTCCTTAGCAGACAGCAGCAAACTAATTTAATAAAACATATGTAATTCCATTTTTCTCAATGGGTTCCACCATAATCAAGGACCTTTGGAAAATAGATCCTGGAAAAACAATGGCTCAACAATACTTTACCACTCTTTGAGGGGGACATGACCAACTTAGAAGAACACTGAACAGATATGGTAACGACGTTTTATTAAATGAGACAAATACGATACTTAGCACAAATGCTAACTTTCCAGATTACTCAAGGAGACTGATACCAAACCAGCCCGTTCTATTGTATTTGAAAGGAAATAGTCATTTAAAATTCTACATCATAATTATTTTTCTCCCAAAACAGACAATGGAATGAGAAATTTTTTTTTTAAAGATGGATAAAAATACTCCTTAGTTTAATGAGTGAAAATCATTGCTATTATTAAATTGCATTGTTGGGGATGGTATCTTTTCCTGAAATGAGGAATGGATCTGAAGCCTCGTTGCCATGGTGTGGATTTTCGTGTTCCCTAAATAGAGCAGAAGACATCTCTGCTGTCGACGACAAGGTTTTAGAATACGAAGTTCGACTTTGGATTCTCAGATTCCTTTGCTGTCCACTTTATCCTGAATCCTGCCAGCAGGAGAAGCTGGTCCTAGTTTCAGCTTCCACCACTTGCTTGCTTGGCCAAGGGACTTAACTTCTTTGGGCCAAAGTTTCCTCATCCATACAGTGGGGATAAAACACCTGTTCTCCCCCCCCTCTTTAGACTCTAAGCCCCAGAGAGACCTTGCCCAATTTGATTAGGGTGTACCTGGCCCAGTGCTTAGAAAGCTCTTTGGCACATAGTCAGAACATAATAAATACCATACATATCATAGGGCCTATATCCGGCTCCTACTTCCAGCAGGGTTTAATTTGTGCAGGGATCTGGTAGAACTTAACCTTGGCACCTGTGAGGAGAGCCCAGGCACGTGTATTTCCCCTTATGCAATGCCAGTGCCAGGCATCTGTGCCATAGTTTCCCAGTCATGCCTCTTCATACCTGAAAATTACTCTCCCCGTCTTCAGAGTCTTACTGAAGGCCATCTCCTCCAAGAGGCCTTCCCTAAGCCCTCATTTCTTTTTCTCCCACTTCCTCTGCATCACCCTGATTTGCTCCTTTTATTTGCCCCCTCCCCTCAGCCCCACATCACTTATCTACAGATCCATAATTACATTTATGTCTGTCTCCCTCCAGATTGTAAGCATGCTGTGGGCAGGGAACGTGCCTCTATCACTTGACAGCACACTATTCCAAGTGCTTAGTCCAGTGCTCGGCACACCGGAAGTGCTCAATAAATGATGGATTGATCAGTGCCTGCATCATTGAGTCCCCGTCGATAAGGGGCTTCTGTTCACTAACCTGACACCCTCAAGGTGCCTGCAATGGGAAACACCCTGGGTTTCTCACAGGCCCAGTTCCCAACTGAGCCCAAAGGCTTGCATGGGCTGAACGAGAGGCATCTGGCTGATTCAGAGGAGGAACTGGGAATGGGGGAGCAATCTAATCGCCCTCCCATTCCCAGAAACTGGCAGGAGGAACAGCTGATCGGAAGTCATTCGGCTTCTGCTGAACAGCACGCGATCAAGCTAAGCCTCGGCAACAGACCAGGGAAAAACCCGGTCCTGAAGTCCTCCGGAAGCAGGATGTCCTAGTGGAGCATGGGCCTGAGAGTCAGAGGACCTGGATTTTAACCTCGGCTCTGCCGCTCATCTGCCGTGTGACCCTGGGCACGTCTTTTACCTTCTTTGTGCTTCAGTTACCTCAAATGTAAAATGTGAGCTCCATGTGGCATCTGGACTATGTCCAACCTGATTAGCTGGTATCTATCCCAGTGCTTAGAATAGTGCCTGGCACACAGTTTTTAATGAATACCAGAAAAAAATGTGCCACGGCAAACACAAGCCGGATGGGAATTTGAAATGGAGCAAAGTATCAGGGGCATAGACCTGTGATGGAGGATCAGTTGTTCCGATCTGAGAAACTTAGCAATTAAAATGAGAATCAGAAACTATTAGGCCAGCTGTGACTTGCTACAAAAGCCTTGGGGATCAGCAAGAACCCATACCGAGGCATGCCAACCATCTCACATTAGGACAGAGTGTTTTCATCAATAACCTCTATAGTTTAGAGGACTCTCCTTAGTCAATTAACAAACTAATCTCGTTTCAACAAAGTAGCTGCAAGGATCCATAAAAAAGGCAGTTCTTTCAGCTAGGCCACTCATCAACTTTAATTAAGGTAAATATTTGTGTAAAATGAATGCAGAAGAGCAATGAAGATCTCGTTTTGAAAGCTGATTTGATGGCACTCTCGTCATATATTATTTATGAGGACTGGGAATTAGGGTGGTATGATGGAGATCTCTCTAGCTGCAGAGGTCACTTTGAAGAAAACTGTCACTGTTTTCCATTTTGATTAATTTCATCCAGTTTAATTAAAACTAGTGCTTTAGATTATGGACTACACAACTGCTGAGTGCAATTCGGCAAGATTTGGTGCCAATTTTGTGTGTATTCTACAAAATGCTTTTGTGGGTGTCTTCAATGTTTTCTGTATTTTAATTAGCTGGTAACAAATTCATAAAACCCCATGAATTAAAGCCTTTGAAGAGCAAATCTTGCTTGATACTTCCAAAGGGTCCATCTCCATTAACTCCATGTGGCCATTAAGCTCTTTTTTGGTATACAAATTCCAATCATATTGTTTTAAAATAGGATGTAGACTTTGAAGCCAACTATTAATGTTGCTACTCTGCACATCAGCCTAGGCTGATGTTTCGGAAGCAACGTGGCCTAGTGGAAACAGCACAGACCTGGGAGTAACAGAAACTGGTTTCTAATACTGGTTCCACCACTTGCCTGCTGAATGATCTTGGGCAAAGCACTTCTCTGTGCTTCAGTTTCCTCATCTGTAAAATGGGGACTCAATACCTGTTCTGCCTCCCCCTTAGATGGACGGCAGGGACCGTGTCTATCAACTCTGCTGTACTGTACTCTCCCAAGAGCTTAATAAAGTGCTCTGCACACATTAGATGCTCAATAAATATGTTTCATTGTTTGATATGGGGCAGAGACTCTCTGACCTAATAATTTTCTAGCTACCCCAGATCTTAGTACTGTGCTTGGCACCTAGTTAGTGCTTAAAAAAGGCCATAGTTATTACGATTATCATTACTATCCACTGTTACCCCTTCTTTTACGGAGGAGACTAGGGAGCCCAGACTGGATATTGGACAATGAAAAAGTGTTGCGAAAGCTGTTTTAGCCCTTCTCCCTTCTTGTTTAACTTTGTTCCCCTGAATTACCCTAAAAAATGTGTTCTAAACAGTTATAACTTCCTGGGTTTTGTCTCCCTTTTATCTTCACCAACAGGGGTATTTGAGTGTTTACTGTGTGCAGAGCATTGTACTAAGCACTTGGGAGAGTACAGGACAACAATAAACAGACCCATTCCCTGCCCACAACAAGACAGATGGGCACAACTTATTTACAAAGAGAAGGAGCAGGGGGGAGGAGCAGAGACCCAAGGTACTTAATAAACAACGATTAGTTGAGCCAGAAAGAAACTTTCCAAAGTGATAGAATTATATCACTTGCATGAATCCTCCCAAATCAAAAGCTCCTAAATATAAACTTGGAAATATTTTATAAAAACATATTGCTCTGACAGACAACGGGGCTACATTTTTAGGTATTAACTGAACAATATAGAAAACGGGGATACTAATAGTGACAAACATAATAGTTGTGGTATTTCTAAGGCATTTACTATGTGTGCCACGTACTGTACTGAGCACCGGGGTAGTAACAAGATAGTAAGGTCAGGCACAGTCCCCATCCCACATGGAGCTCACAGTCTAAAGAAGGATAGATATTTTATTCCTCATTTTTCAGGTGAGGAAATTGAGGCACGGATAAGTTAAATGACTCCCCCAAGGGCACACAGCGGGAAAGTGGAAGAGCTGGGATTAGAACCCAGGTGCTCTGACTCCCAGGCTTACGTTCTTTCCTTGAGGCCACACTGCTTCCCAAATTGTTGGCCTTTTTCCTTATGCTATTCATTCCCTTTCACTAACTCCATATATTTGAAAACAAGAAGATAAATAGCATCCGTCGGCTGGAAAAATATTTTGAAATAAAACTAAATTTCTTTTCCATTTTGATCCTTGCTACTATGTACCACTAAAGGACATTATTTAATAGTGCATGGAGTCATCCTCCTGAGACCCAAGAGGTATATGAAAATATTCATGAGAGAGATGTGTCATTATCTCTCAGCACTACCCAATGCTCTGAAATTAGAAAGACAGCTCTCTCTAAGCAGATGGGTCTCCTTGGCACTGTTCCAATGAATAATTTGAATTGTTTTTTCAAAGCCAACACAAATCATACCCAACAAAAGTTGGAAATCCTTATGGATATCTAGTGATATGGACTTTTCTTTATTTTTTTTGTTCCTCATACGATCACAATTCTAATAGAGGCATTTGGTTAGATTTGTTTTTTTGTCGGAAACGAGGACTGGATGCTATCGATTCTTTAGCAGGCTCAGATGGGCAGCGAATGACCCCTCAGGTCTGTTCAGTGGCCCATGTGAAATAAGTTCATGCTTTCAGTCCAGTTTCATAATGGAGAACGTGCCACATCACTTCAAACTACATTACGAGGAATATAAGAAGCTTCGCTGAACGACGACACGGTGGCGAGGGAGGCCACCATGGGAGTTGGCTCTGCACTCAGGGTTGCTTATCACACTCATCGGTGTCTGGATGATGAAACGGAGAACCTACTCACCAAGGCCGAAGGTGACGCCAAGTCTCGGGGAGAAGGGAGTGAGAACGTGGCTAATCCAGGACTCGTGGCCATAAATAGGAAGGCTAGCCAACAGGAACCATGAGGTAATTCATTCTTCCGTTCTACCCCATCTAGAGCAGATCCTTCTGCATGGATGGTGTTGAATTCTGGGTTCTGTGAATAATTATTAGGTATAAAACATCCTGTTCTCCTATAATTTGGGGGTTACTGCTTTAGAAGTCCCCATGTTAGGCAAAAGTCACAATACTCATGATTGTAACCATACAAATCCATTTTTTTCCAACACTGCAGCACATTATATCCAATCAAGCCCACGTTGTGGATGGAAGCTCCCTAATAACATTCTAGTTAAAAGGAATAGTGAAAATACTATGGCAGAACTGAGTCTACATGAAGTAATTCAAGAGGATCACAAAAATTATCCAATAGCAATGGAAACTAAGACCCACGGGGTGATAAGAATCTTTCTGAAATCACATTTCCTCCAGGGAGTCTTCCCCAATTAATTTTTCCTTCTCCCCGGGACACATTTCCCTTTCATCGTATCCCTAATTTATTTATATTAATGTCTCTCTCCCCCTGTAGCCATTGTGGGCGGAAAACATGACTACCAACTCTATTGTATTGTACTCTCCCGAGTGCTTACCACAGTGTTCTGCACACAGTAAACACTCAATACTTTTGATCGAGCGACCAGCTGATTCTACCACCTCAGCCCCGCCGAGTCAGCTACACCCTTGCGTTTCTGTAGCACTTGCGTACATGACAGCTTACAGATCCTATTATTTAAACACTTACTCATCTGTGTCTTTTTCCCCTGCACTTGAGTTAGCTCATTAAGGACAGGGATCATATTCTCTAACCTGATTCTACTCTCCCAAGGAATTGGTGCAGTGCTCTGCATATGGTAAGCAGTCTGAGGTAAGGTTAAACATATTGGTATTTTTCAGTTTGGAAAAAGAAAGGTGGGAGTTATTTAATCACCGCTTTCAAGCTTGCCATGGTCTTTTCCTCGGATAGGTTAGTAACCGCTCCTCTCCATCTCTACTATAAATGGAATGAAGGAAATAGCAAAAGGCCCAATCTTTGTAGCCACCGAGGAAGACGAGTCACTGAGAAGCTGTGTGGCCTACTGTATAGAGCACGGGTCTAGGAATTAGAAGGACCTGGGTTCTGATCCTGACTCCATCACTGGTCTGCTGGGTGACCCTGAGCAAGTCACGTCACTTCTCTGGGCCTAAATTACCTCATCTTAATCCGGGGAGCCCCACGGGACACATGGACTGTGTCCAACCTGATTAGCTTGCATCTACCCCAGCACTTAGTATAATGCCTGGTACATAGTAAGCACTTAACAAGCACCATTTAAAAAAAAAAAAGACAATCAGTAAAGACTCTTCCTCGGAGGCTCTGCTTCCGTTACTGCTGACCAGTGGCCACCAGAAGTCTGGGCGTCCTCCTGGCAACTCCCCAAGAGGTGGGGTTCTTATAGTCTCATGGGAGACTTTTCAGAAGAAGGGATGGGGTGAGCCACCTTGAAAAAGATTCCTGGACCTGAAGCCTCCCCAACATAATGTTGAGGAGCAGCGTGGCTCAGTGGAAAGAGCACGGGCTTTGGAGTCAGAGGTCATGGGTTCGAATCCCGGCTCGGCCACTTGTCAGCTGTGTGACTTTGGGCAAGTCACTTAACTTCTCGGTGCCTCAGTTCCCTCATCTGTAAAATGGGGATTAAGACCGTGAGCCCCACGTGGGACGACCTGATTCCCCTGTGTCTACCCCAGCGCTTAGAACAGTGCTCGGCACATAGTAAGCGCTTAACAAATACCAACATTATCATCATTATTAGTATAATGTGAAATGAAAATAATGACAGGAGGAAGAAAAATATGCACTTTGATAAATCTAACACTAAAACTCCAAAAACTTTGGCGATTTTGAGCCACCGATTGAAGAACTCTTAGTATCCTAACTCTCATGTCCATCAGGACAGATTTAAGGGGCTAATATGTTTATTATATTTGCTAAGTGTTTACTCTGTGCACAGTTCCTGTCCTACAAGGGGTTTACAATCTAAGGGGGAGGGAGAGGACTTTGCCTTCATTGTAACCCGTGTGGGGTTTAAAGAATTAAAAATAAAGCTTGCAACTAAAAACTAAAACAAAACAAGTAGAGCACCCTGAAAATAGTGTATTAGAGCTCTTCTTGACCGAGTTGATTTTATTCATTTGATTTTAAAGAGGAAGATGCCCTGGGCACTTTTGGTGTGGAATCATTCTTTTTAGGGGTCCTGAATGAACTTTAGATCATCCACAATTTGGAAATCCTGACTCTCTCTAATCAAGTAGTCAAGGGTTTTGAATCCTGGCCCTCCCTAACCATGTAGTCAGAGATTTTAATAGATAGGCCATTTCATCAATCACATTTGGGAAGAAAGCAAGTAAAAAGCAGGTGGGCATTAGAACACACGAGGAGCTTTGACAACCATGACTTCTGAATTCAAAGGCTACAGAACAGTGCTTGCTTTATTTCTTTACTCCAATAGCTGGCTCAGCAAAATGAATCCAGCACTGTTTCCCTCTGGCTTTCCTCTCCCTGCCCCAAACCAAGACATACACACATACTCTCGCTCAAATTATCCAAAAAATACTGATCCAACACGGACACACACCCCCATTCGGGGACAAACAGACTGTAATCTCCTGGAGGGTAGGGCTAGTTCAGAAATCAGGAAAACGGCAACTAATATGTGCGTAAGAACTTCAATCCTGCATTTTCCTCTAGTGCATACCCTATCTTCCAGTAACACATAAGGCGGTAGATCAGGTCTTTCAAATATCCTTCAGAATAATCAATAAATTCAGATAAAATCAACGCCTTTCAAAAGGTTTCTTCCTGGATGTTTCCACAGGAGCTGAACTGTACAGACATGTTAATCTGGAATGAAAGGAAAAGGGGACTGAGAGGAGGTGCATCCGCTTAACCGTAATTCCTTCACTAAATCTTCATTATATACTTTGCCCTCAATCACCCATTTGATGCTTCTAGAATAAAGCCCGTTTCAGCGTTCTAAGAAAATGAAGCACTTTTATACACAGTGTAAGCATGACCCATTTTTATGCACTCATTAGGTAATCTAAATTCTTTATGCAGTGAATAGTAGGCATTTTAAGATTAAAAAAAAAAAATAGCAGGGTCCTTTTCTACTCTTTTAAAGATATGAGAAGGCATTGCTATATTTTCTGAAAAAGTCATGACATTTAGGGAGGGGACACAGATTGGCTTTTAGGGCATTCACGGTGTAAGAGTACAAGAACGGATCGCAATAGTGAAAAGTGAACTGCATTTTTGGCGGACTAGCCAAATTCATAAGCCCTCCCCTTTACAAGAGGGAAATCGAAATCATTTTTGACAGTTAAACTATTCTTTTCCATTCAAAAGCATATCCATATCTTAGTATTTATAATCGCTTTACGGCTTTCAAATATGAGTCACAAGCCTCATTAACCGAACCATGCAGCTGATCGGGCCAGAAATAATTTAGCGAGAGACATTCCCAACTATCATTCCCTCTGGTGGACAGAACAGGGAAGTAAACAGACTTGTTTTTATGTTAGGACTTTAGGAAATCCTTGTCTCAAGCCTAAATTGTACTTTCCAACCGCTTAGTACAGCGCTCTGCACACAGTAAGCACTCAGTAAATAGGCCTGAATGAATAAAGGAATGAAGGCAGTGTAGCTTGGTGAAAAGAGCACGGATCTGGGGGTCAGAAAACCTGAATTCTACTCCTGGCTCTGCACTTGCCTGCTGTGTGACCTCGGGCAAATCACTTCACTGCTCCAGGCCTCGGCTTCCTCCTCTGTCAAATGAGAATGGAATATTCATTCAATTCATTCAATAGTATTTATTGAGCGCTTACTATGTGCAGAGCACTGTACTAAGCGCTTGGGATGAACAAGTCGGCAACAGATAGAGACAGTCCCTGCCGTTTGACGGGCTTACAGTCTAATCGAATACCTATCTCCCTCCCTCGTGTGAGCCTCTTGTGGGATAGAGCCGGTATCTGACCTATCTTGTATCTACCCCAGGGCTTAGTGCAGAGCTTGGCCCATAGTATTTCTCAAACGATCACTGATATTTATCCAGTGCTTCCCGTGTTCAGAGCACTGTACTGAGTGCCTTTTTATGGCATTTGTTAGGGAATTACTACAGTAAGCTCATCGCACCAAAATGTGTTTATCGACTCTGTTATACTGTACTCTCCCAAGCCTTAGTATAGTGCCTCACACACAGTAAGCACTCAATAAATGATTGAGGTAGTTCAAGAACAACCGCTTGATGATTGACCCCCCCTTTTACGGGAAGTAAACTGAATCCATGAGAAGAAAAATAACTGAAAGATTGCAAGAGTCATCTCCTCCAAGAGGCTTTCCCTCATTAATTTCTCATCTCCTCACTTAATTTCCACCCCTCCGCCACTTCAGGACTTTTCCACATCACCCAACCGTTTCTGTAAATATCTTTAAACTCTGTGGCTTCCCCCTATTTACTTTATTTTAATGTCAGTCTCCCCTGCAAAACTGTGAGCTTGTTGAGGGCAGGGTTAATGTCGACCAGTTCTGTTGTATTCTCGAAAGTATAGTGTTCTACATGCTGGAAGCACGCGGTAAATACTACTGGTTTATTGGTACACAACCCTGCCATTTCCCAGACTACGCTAACCAAAAACAACCAGTTCCTTTCCCCCTCTGACACAATTAAGTATTTTTCAACGTTTCTGAAATTCAATATTTTTCCAATACCTTAGTTACTCCCAGATGCTATTTTCAAATACGCGATTTCCATTATTTTAGGTTGAGGAAAAGCAGCATCTCCTGAGCAAAATCACTCACCCCAACTCCAACAACACTTGACTCTGGAAACTTTCTAACTGTTGCCAGTTGTGAAACGACAATAAGTTAATGAAGCCAATCGACTTCCCAGAAAAGAATGTCCTTGGCTCACAGAACCCAAGTTGTAATGTTAGAAATGGCTCCAGAGTCGTTAAAAATTAAAGTCTTAGGAGAAAATCTTCCCCCAAAACTGTCAGACATTTGAGACTCTGAGAAAGTAAAATTTTGGACTTTTAAGGTGAACTCTGCCCCACAGCATTTGTAATAATAATAATAATTATTATACTCATTAAGCACCTACTAGGCACCAAACACTGTACTTAACACTGTGGTAAGATAAAATGATCAGGTTAGGCCCGGTCCCTGTCTCACCTAGAGTTCAGAGTCAAAGTCGGAGGGAGTAGGATTTAATCCCGATTTTACAGATGAGAAAACGGAGGCACAGAAAAGCAAAGTGACTTGCCAGGGTCATACAGCAGGTCCATGTTGGAGTCAGGATTAGAACCCAGATCCTCTGGTTTGCGTGATCATGTTCTTTCCACTAGGCCACCCTGCTTCCCATTAAGTACTTATCCAAAATTTATTTTAAATGACTATCTCTCCCTCCACAGTGTAATATTATAATTAGTATTATTAAGTACGATAACTGTGCTATTTGTTCATCACTTACTACGTGTCAAGCACTGTACTAAGCACTGGAGTAGATATAAGATAATCAGGTTGGACGCCCACTCTAAGTCAGAGGAAAAAGGATTTACTCCCCATTTTACAGATAAGGTAACTGAGGCCCAGAGAAGTGAAGTGATTTGCCCAAGGTAACAGCAAACAAGTGGCAGAACCGGGATTAAAATCCAGGTCATCTGACTCCCTTATCCGTGCTCTTTCCACTAGGCCACGCTGCTTCCTTGTAGACCATTCATTCATTCATTCAGCCAACCGTATTAATCGAGCGCCTACCGTATGCAAAGCCCTGTACTAAGCACTTGGGAGAGTACAATATAACAACAGCCACATTCCTGCCCACAACGAGCTCACCAACTCTGTTGTCTTGTACACTCCTGGTGGACAGCGAATGCGTCTATGTATACTGTACTTTCCCAAGCACTTCGCACAGTGCTCCGCACACGGCAAACACTCCGTAAATACTATTTATTCCTGCGATCCTGTTTGAGTGCTTACTGTGTGCAGAGCACTGCACTAAGTGCCTGAAGTGATGGATTGATTGATAAAGCAACAGGGTTGGGCTACATAATCCCCCTTGCACTTGATTCTATATCCTTGAAGCGCTTGATATACACCTTCGGCCCCACAGCACTTATTTAACTATCCATAATGAATATCCCTCTTAATGTCTGTTTTTCCCCCCTCTAGACTGCAAGCTCTTAGTGGGTAGGGAAAATGCCTGCCGACTCTCTCGGTTTTTGCCCTCCCAAGCGCTCGGTACAGTGCTCTGCCCACAGTAAGCTCTCAAAAAATAGCATCGATTGATTACTTCCTGTAAAGACTCATTAGCTCACTTTTTCCAGAAACTCCAGCCCACTCTCCAGGACTTTGGAACTAATAGGATCCATGTGGGAAGCCACAAGGACCAACCGAGTGACTCATCTCAGATGGCTTACTTCGTACAGTGAGTGTCCGGGGGGAGAAGAGAGGGGTGAAGCAGGGAGTGTGGCATTAGGTCTAAGGTTTTCCCCTGGGTTTGACGATCGATCAAGGAAACCGTTACATTTATTGAGCGCTTACTGTATGTAGAGCACTGTACTAAGTGCTCAGAGAGTATAATAGAACAGTAGGACAGAGTTAGTGGACGTGCTCCCTGTCCACAATGAGCTTCCCATCAAGCAGCATGGCCTAGTGGCAAAAGTACAGGCTTGGGAATCCAAGGTTGTGGGTTCTAATCCCAGCTCTGCCACTTGTCTGCTGGGTGACCTTGGGTCATTTCACTTTTCTGGGCCTCAGTTCCCTCGTCTATAAAATGGGGGTTAAGACTGTGAGACTCATTCATTCACTCAGTAGTATTTATTGAGCGCTTACTATGTGCAGAGCACTGTACTAAGCGCTTGGAACGGACAATTCGGCAACAGACAGAGACGATCCCTGCCCACTGACGGGCTTACAGTCTAAGCGGGGGGGCTCCCGTGGAACAGGGACTCTGTCCAACCTGATTAGCCTTGTATCTGCCCCAGAGCTTAGAATGGTGCTTGGCACCTATTAAGCACTTAACAAATACCAAAATTATTATTTTTAGAGGGGACAACTGATTGCACAACAGCAGCTGGTATTTATTGAGCACTAACTGTGGGCAAAGCACACGGGAGAGCACAGTATAACAAAAAAACAGACACATTCCCTGCTCACAATAAGCTTATAGTCTTCCGTCCTTGCAGCGGATAGAGGGCTAAGCTCCTGACAGCTCAAGTCAGTCATTCAATGGTATTTATTGAGCATTTACTATGTGCAGAGCATTGTACTAATTAATCAGTGGTATTTATTGAGTATTTGCTAAGTGCAGACTACTGTACTGAGCACTTGGGAGAGTACAGTACTACAGGCTCAATAGTGGAACACCCTCTTTCTCCCCCTAATGTTTTGTTTCCAGCTGTTCTGTTAGAGGTGGACACGCCAGTTATTCGATTTAGCGACAGCTGCAGTGAAGCCTATCGGCCCCCCTACTACAGCCAGGCTTGTGGAGCCCACCCACAAATAAGATGTTTCTGAAAAATACTCACATCTCAGTGGGAGGCACAATTCGGGTAGAATCAATCATATTTACGGAGCACTTGCTGTGTGCAGAGCACCGTACTAAGCGCTTGAGAGAATACCGTACAACAGAGTTGGTAGACACGTTCCCCGCCCACAGTCTGCTTCCGGTCTAGAGCGGGGAGACAGACCATCTAAGTAAATAAATCACAGAAATGTACGTAAGTGCTATGGGACTGAGGGAGAGGTCAAAGAACGGTGCAAACCAAGTGCGAGGGTGATGCAAAAGGGAGGGGGAGAAGAGGAAATGAAGGCTTGGACAGCAAAGGCCTCTCGAAAGAGATGTGCTTTTAATAAGACTTTGAAGGTGAGGAAAGTGATCCCCTGTTGGATATGAAGAGGGAGGTCGTTCCAGGCCAGAGGCAGGACGTGGGCGAGGGTTCGGCGGCCAGAACAAGGTACGGTGAGTAAGTTGGCATCAGAGAAGGAAAGTGCGCGGGCTGGGTTACGGTAGGAAATCAGGGGGATCAGACTGGAGACGGGGAGAGCAAGGTGATTGAGTGCTTTCAAGCCTACGGTAAGGAGTTTCTGTCTGATACGGAGGAGGCCGAAGGTGACGTGTCAGCTTTTATTGCTACCAATCATTTAATGGTATTTATTGAGCGCTTATTGTGTGCTGGGCACCGTACTAAGTGCTGGAAGAGTACAACGCAACAGAGTCGGTAAACACATTGCTTTTACAAGAGGAGCTTACAGCCTCGAGGGAGAGACGGACATTAAAATCAATTATGGATGTGTTTGTAAAGGCTGTGGGCCTGAAGGTAGGCTGAATATCAAGCGCTTAAATCCAAGCGTCAGAGACGCACAAGTGAAAGGGAATCGGGGAAACTACAGCTCTCGAAGAGGAAAATAAAACACAACACGCTGCCTCCTCGATTATGGCCGTTTTGCAATCTGGAGACCCGAAATAAATGGCATATGGCTAAGGCAAACACAATGGCATGCAGAGCCACTTAAAGTTGGGAAATCCTCTAGAGAAAATGCCATTTATATCCAGCCTCGCCTGTCAGGGCGGGAAGCAAATCGGAAAAAAATGTGTGTGATTTTTCTTGACCTGGCTTCACCCCAGAGGGAAAAAGAAAAGGCTTGTTCAAAACCTTAATGGAATAAATTTGTACTCGGCCACAGTTGGTGGCAATTGCAGCGTGTTGTGGTCGAGAGGATGTTCTAGGCATTGGAAGTCATTTTAATGTTTGGAATTTGCTTCGGCCCATAAATGACTGTAAAATAAATTCATGTCCTCATCTTTGACCTTCTCCATCAAGGGTAAAACATGACATTCCATTAAATTGCTAAACTGTGGGAAAACTAAAATTTTGCTTCTAGCAGAGAGGAAAGTTTTCATTTTTAAAGCTACAGTGTCCTGTCAAAAGCATTTAGGCAGTCAGTGTTGCTTATTAAGAACTGGGTGGACAGGCTATCGACCGAGGCTTTCTGAATATGTTTTTACGGCATTTGTTAAGAGCTCAATATGTGTGCGGCACTGTCCTAAGTGTTGGGGTAGACAAAGCTAATCAGGCTGGACACACCTCACGTCCCACAAGGGGTTCACAGTCTTAGTCTTCATTTTACAGACGAGGTACTGAAGTACAGAGAAGTTAAGTGCCTCACCAAGGTCACGTAGCAGACTTTCTATTAACTATTTTGTTAATGAGATGTACATCACCCTGATGCTATTTATTTGCTATTGTTTTAATGAGATGTTCTTCCCCTTGATTCTATTTATCGCCACTGCTCTCGTCTGTCCCTCTCCCCCGATTAGACCGTAAGCCCGGCAAAGGGCAGGGACCGTCTCTATCTGTTACCGATTTGTCCATTCCAAGCGCTTAGTACAGTGCTCTGCACATAGTAAGCGCTCAATAAATACTATTGAATGAATGAATGAACTTTCTGTACTCCTTTGTCTTTAACTGGTTCCCGACCTCTCACGACTATTTTGATAATAAGGTTTAAAAACTGTATAAAGTGAACTCCTTCCTGCTCTAGTAATTTATTTTCCTTCCTGTGCCTTTTCTCCTTAAATCAATGATATTTATTGAGTGTTTACTATGTCCAGAGCACTGTACTAACCACTTGGGGGAGTACAATATAAAAGAATAGGTGATAATAATGTTGGTATTTGTTAAGCGCTTACTATGTGCAGAGCACTGTTCTAAGCGCTGGGGTAGATACAGGGGAATCAGGTTGTCCCAAGTGAGGCTCACAGTCTTAGTCCCCATTTTACAGATGAGGTAACTGAGGCCCAGAGAAGTGAAGTGACTCGCCCACAGTCACACTGCTGACAAGTGGCAGAGCCGGGAGTCGACCCCGTGACCCCGACTCCGAAGCCCGGGCTCTTTCCACTGAGCCACGCTGCTCCCATAGGTACAGTTGTCTCCCGCCCGCAAAGAGGAAGCTAGACATTAAATTCAATTACAGATATATATACATGTAACTGCTCTTGGGTTGGCAGAGGGGAAGCATATCAAAGTGCTTAAGAGGAACAGATCTCAGTGCATAGGCAACACAGAAGGGAGAGCTAAGACAGCCAAGAGAGGGCTAAGGCAGAGAAGTTACTTTTCTTCACTGACTCAAAGTCTCCATAAATTCCAGCTACCCTGGCCCCCTCTGCCAACATAGGCTATTATCGGTCGATGCTATTTTAGCATTTTCAGAGCACTTAGTCTGGGCAGAGCTCTGAACTGGGATCGCAGGCCTGGAAGTCAGAGGACCTGGATCCTTTTTGTTTTTCCTAATGGTAGTCGTCAATAATAATGTTGGTATTTGTTAAGCGCTTACTATGTGCAGAGCACATAGTGCTTACCACTTCACCAGGTACTGTACTAAGCACTGGGGTAAATAACAGCCAATGACATTGGCCACAGTCCATGTCCCACATGGGGCTTCACTGTCTTAAACCACATTTTTCATGTGTGGTAACTGAGGCCCAGAGGAGTGAAATGATTTGCCCAAGGTCACATAGCAGACAAGTGACAGAGCCAGGATTAGAACCCAGGTCCTTCTGATTCCCAGGCCCGTGCTCCATCCACTAGGTCATGCTGCTTCTTAAGCCATGTTATATTAAGGAGGAGGAATATAATAATAATAATAATAATAATAATGTTGGTATTTGTTAAGCGCTTACCATGTGCAGGGCGTTGTTCTAAGTGCTGAGGTAGATACAGGGTAATCGGGTTGTCCCACGTGAGGCTCAGGGTTAATCCCCGTTTTACGGATCAGGTAACTGAGGCACAGAGAAGTTAAGTGACTTGCCCGCAGTCACACAGCTGACAAGGGGCAGAGCCTGGATTCGAACCCATGACCTCTGACTCCCAAGCCCGGGCTCTTTCCACTGAGCCACGCTGCTTCTCACCGTGCGTGGCTGTTAATCAGTTGGAAATTTTTTAAATGGATAAATGATGAAAGCCAAGAATGATGAGTTTTGAATTTGTCTCCCCATCAAGACTCTACGCTCGTTTTGGGCACAGAACGTGTCTACCAACCCTGTTGCATTGTACTCTCCCGAACGCATAGTACAGTGCTCTGCATACAGTAATGCTCAATAAATACCATGGATGTGGGGGGCGGTTATAGCTGCATCTTGGATCACATCCAGGTTTTAGCCTTAAGTTTCTCACACTGACTTTAGTGCCGTACTGAGTCTGTGTCATTCATGACTCAATACCTTCCATTAAAGGCATTAACCTTAATGTCTCCGTTGGCAGCCACTGATCCAAAAAGAAAAGCTGGGATCCAATCACCTACGTTGGCTCAGTAAATCTTTAATGAAAAGGTTTTCTTGCCACTCTAACTGAAGAAAAACTGACCAAGTTTTAACAGAATGACTTCATCTGATGGCATATTAAAAAAAGAAAAATCAGAATGCAGGAAATTTCTACCCCTCATTAACCCTTAAGTAGTTGAATTCTAAATAAAAAACAAAAAGCCTGTAATTGGCCAGTTCTGACAACCGCTATGATTATGCTAGGCATAAGAATCATTTACACATGAGAAGATGCAAGAATTTCATTTATGAATCAAATCTTAATCTATATTCTAACCTTTGCCTTCACATATTTCTCAAGTGGGCAAATGTATGCCACTTCAGTCCCCGCTCCCCATATCGCCTTAACATTTGTGACAAATTGTATGAAACCCACTGCCTAAAATAAGAGGAAACTCAGTGTCAGGCAGATAAAGAAACTGTCACCTACTTAGAGAGGAAGACACAAGCCAATTAGGCACATTCCTAGAGAAAGGCAAAGGTTTACTTTCTCTAATGGAAAATTAATCATTCAGAAAGTGTCTCATTTGAGAGATGCTGATATCATAGCTCCATGATTGAATCAAATTGAACGTATGCAACATTCTGAGACAAACTCTCTCAGCTCTCCCACAAAGATGGAAAAACTTCTAAGCCTCTAAGGGTTTAGATACTGCTGGCAGAAGCATACACTTTATTAATACCCGCCCCAGCAAATATTTCCATAAGTTCTCTGGCTAATGAAATTCCACAAGGAACTACATCTAAAGATGTTCTCTATAGAGTAACTGAATGTCGTTGAAAGCGATGTTTTCATTAGGAAGCATTATTAAGGAAAAGTGGAAAAGAACCTCGTTTGGGGAAAGGCACACATAGGATGTTAAAGCTGGAATATTTTCTTCTTTGTGGCTGATTCTAGGAGAGAGACTGGTGAATAGGGATTTGGAAGGAGAAAATTTTGGCACAAAAAGAAAAAAGCATAGAATTCTGCAAGCAAAGTATTATCCAAGCCCAGAAATAGAAAGATTTATATCAGTATAAGTTGTTTTTCTCCTCTCAAACATCATATGACTTGAATGGGGAAAATAGCTATTATTTTTCTACTTAAGAAGGAGCTTAAATGAAGAAATGTGGACAAAGAAGCTCCTCATTACCCCTCCTTCCAAGAGTTATTTGCACATAGGCTAAAAGCAGGAAGCTGGATAGGGAATGTGTGGGGCAACTAGATGATTATGGCAAAATTTAGGGTTAAAAAGAGCTGAAAATCTTAAGGGAAGATGTTTGAGAGATTGCCTCACTTGAATTGTTCTATGTAACAATAATAATAATAATAATAACTGTGGAATTTCCTAAGCACTGACTACGTGCCAAGCACTTGCACTGGGATAGACACAATAATCAGGTTAGACACAGTTCTTGTCCCACATGGACAAAGAGTCTAAGTAGGAGGGAGAACAGATATTTAATAGCAATTTTATGGAATTGTTGCAGGCACTTCAAAGGAACCGAATCAAATAGTGGTGACCAAATAAGTTATTTTGATACTAAATTTACAAGGTAGTTGCTTACAGTCAGTCTCTAGAACCAGATGGCCATGCTATCCAAGATTTCTGAAGGAAGGTTGCAGAACTCCTGAGAAGGTTACAAATAGCTTCTATATTTACAAGTCTGCTGCGTGACTTTGGGCAAGTCACTTTAAGTATTCTGCGCCTCAGTTACCTCATCTGCAAAATGAGGATTAAGACTGGGAGCCCCCTGTGGGACATGGACTGTGTCCAACCCCATTATCGTGAATCTACCCCAGTGCTTAGTACAGTGCCTGAAACATGAAAAGCACTGAAATGCTACTTTAAACAAAACACTGGAAAATTATCAGTGTACTTTCTATATAAGATCCAGAGGTTATTCTGAGGTGTTCTAGACCACTGAATCTCTCTTTTGTAGGTGACATATTAGTAGAATCGATAATTTAGCTTAGTATCAGTGAACTTAAAAAACAACCTTTTGGATGAAAGCGGCATGATTTCTGTAAAGGGAAACCACATCGAAATCTGCTGAGTTTCTTGAAGGAGTCAGTGAATACCTGAATGGGGCGGAAATCGGTAGATATATTTGGTTTTTCCAAAAGGCCTTTGATAAAGTTCTGCCCCTAAGGCAATGAAGAAGAACAAGAACAGGAACGAGAAGAAGAAGAAGGACTGTGGTGTTTGTTAAGCGCTTTCCGTGTGCCAGATACCGTACTTAGCGCTGGGATAGGTACAAGATAATCCGGTTGGACACTGCCCCTGTCTCACACAGGGCTCACGGTCTTAATTCCCATTTTACAGATGAGGTAACAGAGGCACAGAGAAGTGAAATGACTTGCCCAAGGTTACCCAGCAGGCAAGCGGTGGAGCTGGAATTAGAACCCAGGTTCTTCTGAGTCCCAGGTCTGAGCTTTTTCCGCTAGGCCATGCCGTTTTAAAACACTGAATAATATTGGGAATTAGAGAGAATACTCTGATCTTTATAGAAAACTGGTTAAAATAAACAGAAATAAAAGCAATATAGAATACAGACAAGCGGCTATTCTGGGAGGTAGAGAAGTGGAAACAGCAGGATCCCTTAGGAATCATTGATGGGCCTGGTTTCATTTAAGATTTTCATAAAAAAAAACTCAGGGGGAGATCAAATTTGCAGGTGGCACTAAGCTTTACTGGGAGGGGAATGCTGAGGTGGAATAACTCCAGGGAGAACTCATAAAGCTGACGAGTGGAACCATAAAATGGCAGATGGGTTTCAGCGTAAGAAGTGCTAGGTAATGC
The DNA here is from genome assembly GCF_004115215.2 of Ornithorhynchus anatinus. NCBI lineage: Eukaryota > Metazoa > Chordata > Mammalia > Monotremata > Ornithorhynchidae > Ornithorhynchus > Ornithorhynchus anatinus. The sequence goes on from NC_041739.1 coordinate 34,260,158, forward strand.
ACCTAGGGAAAAATAATCCATTATTACATCAGTGGGCTCGGAGTTATCAATCACTACTCAGGAAAGATTTGTGAAAAGTCACTTCTGACTCTCCTTTTCAATCACTGTTTCAGTGTGCTCGGTAGCCAAAAAGGTCAACTGAATGCTGAACACCATCAGGATGGGATAGAAAACAAAAGAGCATGGTTTTGCTGCTACATAAAACCATGGTACAAACCCCCACCGGAAATACTCTATGCAGTTCTGACTGCTGCTCACGGGAAGGACGTACTAGGTATAATAGAAAGTAGGAGAAGGAAGTATAGTATAGTGCTGCGCCCGAGAGCTTAGTACAGTACACTGGTACCATAAATTTGATTCCTCTTTGCATCACCGTCAGAGACAGCATAGAGGATCTGGACCACTAGACTATAGCTCACTGTGGGCAGAAAATGTGACTGACAACTCTGTTGTTCTACACTGTTTCATGTGATTAGCACATTGCTTTGCACCCAGTAAACACCACCGATGGCAACAGTGATGGCATCTTTTATTTTTTGATGATGACGATGATTACGGTACTTGTTAAGCACTTATTATGTGCCAGGCACTGTACTAAGCAATGGGGTAGATACAAGCAAATCGGGTTGGACGCCGTCCCTGTCCCACTTGGGGCTCACAGTCTCAATCCCCATTTGCCAGATGAGATAATAATTGTGGAATTTGTTAAGCACTTACTATGTGCCAGGAGCCATACTGAGCGCTGGGGTGGATACGAGCAAATCGGGTTGGACGCCGTCCCTCTCTCACACGGGGCTCACAGTCTCAACCCCCATTTTACAGATGAGGTAACTGAGGCCCAGAGAAGTGAAGTGACTTGCCCAAGGTCACACAGCAGACAAGTGGCAGAGCTGGGATTAGACGACCCATGACCTTCTGACTCCCGGGCCTGTGCTGTATCCACTATAATAATAATAATAACAATGTTGGTATTTGTTAAGCGCTTACTATGTGCCGAGCACCGTTCTGAGCGCTGGGGTAGACGTAGGGGAATCAGGTTGTCCCACGTGGGGGCTCACAGTCTTCAGCCCCATTTTACAGATGAGGGAACTGAGGCACAGAGAAGTTAAGTGACTCGCCCACAGTCACACAGCCGACAAGTGGCAGAGCTGGGATTCGCACTCATGAGCCCTGACTCCAAAGCCCGTGCTCTTTCCGCTGAGCCACGCTGCTTCTCATATCCCACTGTGCCACGCTGGGATGATAATTTTAATTTTTTAATGGCATTCGATAACCGCATACCATGTGTCAGGCGCTGTACTAAGCACTGGATAGATACAAGCTAATCAGGTGGGACACAATCTCCGTCCCACCCGGGGCTCATAGTCTTTATCCTCATTTCACAGATGATGTGACTGAAGCACAGAGAAGTTCATTCAATCGTATTTACTGAGCGCTCTCTGAGTGCAAAGCCCCGTACTATGTGCTTGGGAGAGTTCAGTGTAACAACAGACACATTCCCTGGTTAAGTGATTTGGCCAAGGTCAGTGATGTCCCAGCATTTCCTGCTCCACAGAAAACGTGAAAATAAAGCTAATTCAATCCCCAAATCAGCCTTGCTTTAGCGATTCAGAAATCAAATTGTGTCCTAAAAATCATGGCTATTCTCAGGGATGTCTTTTTAAAGATGTTCTATTCAGCTTTTGCTACATGATGTTTAAGAGAAAACATGCTTATGGAATAATCCTTTATGACCACCCGGTGGCATTATATAGCAAAACTCTAAACTAGAACATTAGGCGGGGAGGGTTTCCTGGAGAGAAAAGAGAAAGAGAATCAATATCAGTGGGTCGATGGTATCTATTGAGCAGTTACTCTGTGCAGAGCACGGTACCAATGGCAGCATCATCCGTTCTCACTCTGACATCTTGACCGTAAAGATAAGCGAGAAGATCTTACTGCTAATGAACAAATTTCGCCTAATCCGAGTTCCAAACTAATGCCTGGTACACACTTCTCATTTTCTAATTTACCTGGGGTCTCTTTAGGAGAAATAAACAGCATTTCACCCCCTCCACAATCCTCACAATGTGACTTCTGAAACTGAGGCACAAGAAACCAAACGGTTCTCTACGGTCCAGAGGTGCCCTCCTCTGGAGCTAAGTTATCAACGATTACTCACCTGTGTCAAGGATGGCAGGCGGGATGCGAAGCATCACCAGCTACCCAATCCCCTTGTGCCCACTGGCAGAGGCCATTTTCATTAGTCCACCAAGGCCCCACTCAACCTCACTCTCACTCTAGGCTTCCAGGCTGTCCATCACCTCGCCCCCTCCTACCTCTCCTCCCTTCTCTCTTTCCACCGCCCACCCGGCACGCTCCGCTCCTCCGCCGCCCACCTCCTCGCCGTCCCCCGGTCTCGCCCGTCCCGCCGTCCTCCCGCGGTCCCGGAACGCCCTCCCTCCTCACCTCCGCCAAACTCATTCCCTTCCCCTCTTCGAATCCCTACTTCAAGCTCACCTCCTCCGAGAGGCCCTCCCAGACTGAGCTCCTCCCTTTTCCCTCTGCTCCCTCTACCCCACCTTTACCTCTCCACAGCTAAACCCTCCTCTCCCCCCTTTCCCTCCGCTCCTCCCTCTCTCCTGTCCCATCCCCTCAGCACCGTACTCTTCCGCTCACCTGCATATATCTTCATCACCCTATTTATTTTGTTTAATGAGATGGGCATCACCCTGATTCTATTTATTTGCCATTGTTTTAATGAGATGTTCTTCCCCTCGACTCTGTTTGATCGCCAGCGTTCTCGTCCGTCCGTCTCCCCCGATTAGACCGTGAGCCCGTCAAAGGGCAGGGACCGTCTCTATCTGTTGCCGATTTGTGCATTCCAAGCGCTTAGTGCAGTGCTCTGCACATAGTAAGCGCTCAATAAATACTACTGAATGAATGAATGAATGAACCCCTTCCCAAGATGTCTCCCTCTAGCCTCTCTCACCGGTTTCCGACAGCCATATGATAACAACTGTGGTGTTTGTTCAGGCCCTTACCATGTGCCAGGCGTCGTTCTCAGCACTGGGGTAGATACAAGGTAATCGGGTTGGACAGAGTCCCTGTCCCACATGGGGCTCACAGTCTTAATCCCCATTTTACAGATGAGGAAACTGAGGCACGGAGCTGTGAAGTGACGCAGACAGCTGGGATTAGAACCTAGGTCATTCTGACTCCCAAGCCTGTGCTCTATCCACTAGGCCACAGGGCTTCGCTGCTTCTCTTCCTCCCCCAGCCATTCCCCATAATAAGTTATCTGGAAAAGAAGCTTGACAGAGGAGGGGGGTGGAGAGGGTTGTGCTGTCCCCTAGCAACTGAACTGATTCCACACCTGACAGCACGTTGGCCTGACTTTCAAACACGCCCCTATAATAACAATAATTAGTAGTAGTCGTACTCGTTGAGCGCTTACTATGTGCCCGGCACTGTTCTAAACAAGGGGGTAGAAACAAGTTAAACAGGATGGACATTGTCTCAGTTCCCCATGGGGCTCTCATTCTTAATCCCCATTATACAGTTGCGTTAACTGAGATCCAGAGAAGTGAGGTGACTTGCCCAAGGTCGCACCGCAGATACACGGCGGAGCGGGATTAGAATCCATGTCCTTCTGACGCCCAGAACCACGCTATATCCACTAAGCCATGCTGCTTCTAGTAATTATTATTATTATGGCATTTGTTAAGCGCTTACTGGGTGCCTGGCACTGTTCTAAGCACTGGGATACAGACAGGATAATCAGGTTGGATACAATCGCTGTCCCACAAAGGGCTCACAGTCCTAATCCCCATTTTACAGAGGAGGGAACCGAAGCCCAGAGAAATAGTGACTTGCCCATGGTCACACAGCGGACACGTGGCAGAGCCGGAATTAGAACCCATAACATCTGGAAAATGGGGATTGAGACTGTGAGCCCCACGTGGGACAACCTGATTACCTTGTATCTACCCCCAGAGCCCCAGAGCTTAGAACAGTGCTTGGAACATAGTAAGCACTTAAATACCATTATTATTATTATTATTATTATTATTATAAGGTCCAGCATTTCATTCTCAGTGTGAAAATGAAAAGAAGATGGAGCTTTCACTGGGTAGGGGAAAGGAGGAGGAGTGAGCATGGTGGGAGAGCTACAGGGTCAGAAATATACAACTTGGACTCTTGGGGATTTAGAGGACCTGGGTTCTAATCCCAGCTCCACACTTGCCTAGTGTGTGACCTTGGGCTAATTAACTTCTCTGAACCTCAGTTTCCTCCTCTGTAAAATGGGAAATCAACCCCTGTTCTTCCTGAGCACTCCATCTGAGATAAAGACTGCGCCGTCCCTGTCCCACGCTAATTTGGTCCAGAAAAATAAATTTACCCTCAAAAATTCCCCCTCAACAATAAGCCCTCCTTGTGCAGACAAAGTCATCAGGCAGCACCAGATGGGAGCTGCCGATGCTATTTAAGCTCTGTAGTTAACGCAAACAAAACAGAAATCGTTTGCTCCTTCAGAAATTGTAAGAACCATCTTTTCCAAATGGACCCGTTTGGGAAACATTCTATGTTAGGAAACGGTGCTGTCACCTCATTCCTCTTCATATACATGCTTCTCCAGATGGATAGGAATAGTCTCTTTAAAAAAAAGTCTCTCTCACCTGGTGACACTAAAGCCATTGAAATGGATCTTTTCTTATTTTTTTATAGGGAAGAAAACTGGGGCAAGAGTTGAGTCATATCTTCTTCCCCCAGGTCAATTAAATAGCTATAATTGTATCTATATTAATGCCTGACTCCCCCTCTAGACTGTAAGCTCACCGTAGGAAGAGAATGTGTCTTTCAACTGTTATAGTGTACTCTCCCAAGCGCCTAGTACAGTGTTCCGCACACGGTAGGCGCTCGATGAACATGAACGACGGACTGACGGGTCTTAAATCCACGGTTTCGATTCTCACTGGAGAGCAGGGTTGACAAGTGCTGAGACTGCTTTTTACAAACCCTACAAATAAAAATGACTGACACACTTTTTCCCTGACAGATCAAAATTGGAGGAGGGCAGGTATTCAGGGTGGGGCCTGGGGAAGAGGGTTCACTTTTTTTTTTTTTTTAATAATGATATCTGTTAAGCATTTACTATTTGCCAGGCACTGTACTAAGCCCTGGGGTTGACACAAGGTTGTCAGGCTGGACACAGTCCCTATCCCACCTGGGGCGCACAGTCTTAATCCTCATTTTACACGCGAGGTAACTAAAGTACAGAGGAAATGAAATGACTTGCCCAAGGTCTCACACGGCAGACAGGTGGCAGAGCTGGGATAAGAACCCAGATCCTTCTGGCTTCCAGGCCCGTGCTCTATCCATTAGACCACGCTGCTTCACCCGCGAACCGGTGACAGATTCTGAACACTCATCAAGTGCCGGGGTAGATAGATACAAGCTGATCGGATCAGACGTGGTTCCTGTCCCACCCGGGGGTCCCCTATTCACCTTATCCCCACTCGACAGATGAAGAAACTGAGCCCCAGAGGGCTTAGGTGATTTGCCCACAATCAACCAGCGGGCAAATAATAATAATGTTGGTATTTGTTAAGCGCTTACCATGTGCAGAGCACTGTTCTAAGCGCTGGGGTAGACACAAGGTAAACAGGTTGTCCCATGTGAGGCTCACAGTTAACCCCCCTTTTACAGATGAGCTAACTGAGGCAACGTCAGAGCTAGAATTAGAACCTAGGTCTCCCGGCTGCTAGTCGCGTTCCACTAGGCAGAGAAAAACGGTCGAATGGAAAGAATGCAGGGTTGAGAGTCAGGGGACCTGAGTCCTAACTCCAGCTCTGCCACTTGTTTGCTGTGTGACTTTGGGTAAGTCACTTAACTTCTCTGTGCCTCACTTTCCTCATCAGTACAATGGGAATTAAATACCCCTTCTTCTTCTTCTTCTTTAGACTGAGAGCGCTACGTGGGACAGGCAGCGGGTCCAAACTATCTATCCCAGAGCTTAGTAGAGTGCTCGGCACATAAGAAGCACTTAATACCACTTTCGGTTCATGAAAATTCAGTAATGCACCTGTTCTGGCCCCTAAACGTATCTTTAAGTTTTGCTCACACACCAATGGTTGAGAGGTCAGCTCTATCCTGCCATCACAGCAGACCATACCGTGGTTGGCTCTACGGTAGCGGTGGTGGTTTGCGGTGAGCCGTCCACACTGCCTCACCTGATTCCCCTGTGCCCGACAACACACGTTGCAAGATGGCTGACAGGGAAAACAGGTACAGTCTCTGGTTAGGGGATTTAAAAAAATCCCCAAACCCTCAACATCTCCCATTTGGGTAGATCATTATCAAGCCCAGCACTCCATGGTTCAGGAAGGGTCAAGGGGATCGGTTTGACGTGTTTACAAGAACGCGGAAAAACCAAAACCCCAAAATAAAACAAAGAACAGCATCAAAATGTATCCGGAGAGCTTCAAGATGATGATAACATATGAATAGGATTAAGATTCTTTAGGCACTAAAGATGGATGCAGGAAGGGAAGGTAAAAGGCAACTTTTCAGGGCGGAAAAAGTGTTCACACTGATGTCCTTCCGTCCTAAACTTAAAGATGGTAAATTTCAGAAAAACAGGAGACGGTAAGACATTCCTTTTCCTAGGAAGTGGGACGAACGTGAAATTGGTATCTGTAGGCAACCGGGCAGGCGGAAAACCAACAGGATCGAGAAAAGCCTGGATAAATTCTAATCCCGGCTCCGCCGCTGGTCAGCTGGGTGACCTTGGGTAAGTCACTTCACTGTGCCTCGGTTCCCTCATCTGGCAAATGGGGATGAAAACCGTGAGCCCCACGTGGGACAACCCGATCACCTCGTATCCCCCAGCGCTTAGAACGGTGCTTGGCACATAGTAGGCGCTTAACGAATCCCACCATTTATGTAGAAGGGTCCGTAGGTGGGTTTTAAAGGGGAAAGGGGTTGAAAAGCACATTCAAGAAAAGAGTTAGTTCTGTTATCCTCCCCACTTCCACCGGGTGGCGCTGTGGCACCCAAGAGTTGGTAGGAAGACCTCAGTTTGGGTGTGGATTCTGTTTTTAAAAACCAGAAACATCTAGTTTAAAATGGGAAAACATTTTCTAGGAAAGAGAGAAGGAACGAGAGGAGAATCGGGGTAAAGCCGAAGTACAGACCCTCCTTATAGACCAGATGGCGCAAACCACAGGCTTGAGCTGAGTTCCCTTGACCGGCCCACTCACACACCCACACAAGACACGCACCGGCTTGTTGTTTTTCCCCCTGCAGTTTGGCTGAAATCTGAACCCCTGGAAGACGGGATTCATTTTCGTTGACAGATATGAGGGTTGACGCTTGGATTCCGCCGCTGGGGGAAGCAAGCGTGGCTCGGTGGAAAGAGCCCGGGCTTCGGGGTCAGAGGTCACGCGTTCCACTCCCGGCTCCGCCACTTGTCAGCTGTGTGACTGTGGGCCGGTCACTTCACTTCTCTGGGCCTCAGTGACCTCATCTGGAAAATGGGGATTACCTGTGAGCCTCACGTGGGACGACCCGATGACCCTGTATCTACCCCAGCGCTTAGAACGGCGCTCTGCACATAGTAAACGCTTAACAAATACCCACGTTGTTATTATTTGGCCCCGGTAGGAACCACAGCCGAGGAGTTAGGGCTCGCCAGAAACAGAGGCCTCTACTTCTGGATCCTCCAGTGCCTTGCTAGATGACCTTCGGTAGATAGCTTCTGCCCAATTTAGCCCATAAATCTTAACGGTATTCGGTAATAATAAACCCGACCTGGCTTATCCTCGGGCTCCTCCCTGAACTGAAACCTTTCACAAATTCCCAGGAGCTGTGAATGGAATTCTATGGAGAAAGCACTTGGGATTCCAAGCTCCCGGAGCTTTATGGATCGCCTTTGGTCTTTTGTCTCCAGCTGGCTGAGATGTGGGAAATCTGGGATTGCCAGTTGCAGCGATACAGCTGGTCTGTGTACATTTTGGCACAGTCAAGGAACTGGAAATTGCAAAAGGAGGTTAATAATATCACCACCATATGGATAGACCCGTATGGCTTTTAGAGGAGAGGCTGGCGATCATTATTCGGACACTGGGATAGATGAGACGGATCGCTTTTCACCCGGGGAACGAGAAGCGTAAACGCCTTACGTGCCCCATAAATCGGAAGCGAAGACACAAATTTTAAGGAGAGAGAAAAGGTTCCTGTTGATGCTTTTCTGTCCTACTTGAGTCCCCTTTTTTGCAAAATGAATCCTAGGTAGAAACTCATAAAAAAACAACAATTTGGATTTTTTCTCCACCTACAAGCAGGGCTGTGGAAAAGCCAGTGAGAAAAATGAAGAGGGTAGAGGCAGAAATGGGGCAAGGGGAAATGTAGTAGTAGTATTTTTGAC